>NC_084503.1:26498666-26808666 GCF_024500385.1 Phyllopteryx taeniolatus
ACAACCAACATTGTCCCAGATTATTGCGCTACTCGTCACTTTAAACTGCATACACTCCTTGAAGTCTCGGCGCCCTTTGCACAATGGTCATTGCACCGGACTATTGCAATATTAGTCATTCGAACTGCTCTGAGTGCTAGAGGACTCTGCATCTTTTGCACAATTGTCAAAAAAATAAAATAAAATAAAACTAAAAAATGTACCGGCATTGCCAGACCACTAGCGACCCTTTATTGCTCAGTGACTGTTTTTTTTTTTGTCAATGTCTTTATGTCACAGGGATGTTCTCTGTCAATTTACTGTCTATTGTCGTACTAGAGCGGCTCCAACTACCGGAGACAAATTCCTTGTGTGTTTTTTTGGACATACTTGGCAAATAAAGATGATTCTGATTCTGATGTGGACTTGAGTCAAATGACTTGGACTCGTGTCAGACTGGAGTCATGAAGTTGGTGACTTTCGACTCGTCTTGGTCTTGAACAGCAATGACTCGTGACTTCACTTGGACTTGTACCCATTGACTTGAAAAGACTTTGACCAAAGCACTGAGAAACCAATACTTTGTAGCGTTCTCTTTCTATAATTATATGTCCAACTTACTGTTTTACTCCAGGAAAATCTGATGTGGGAAAATAATACTGAATGTCTTAATGATTATTTACTAAGTTGATGTGTCTCTCGCCATTATTGCTCATTTGTAGTTAGTTCTTATTATCTTTTAACAGTTAACACCCTGGTAGAGGGATTGACCAAGAGGTCATTCTTTCACACACTACCTAAAGTAATATTTTCAAACAGAACAACCTAAATCAACAGTAAATGTGACAAATAAGGTATCGATTCCAAAAACCACTGTTAACATACAAAGAAACGACAACGACATTCAACATAACAGTAAGGACATTGATTATTGCAAAAAAAAAAAAAAAAAAAAAAAAATCTACATTGCATTGCATTGTGGCAGGTTGACGTTACGTATGCTTGTTTTTTGTTAGCATTAGCAGCTAGCTTTGTGAGCAATCACGCAAATAGTTACACATGGGCTGACCGTGCGCTGTCTGGGCTTCCTTTACATTCCAGTCTGGTTTAAGCAGTGTAGTCTTCTCAAGAATTAGTCTTGTCCGGTATTTCATTATTTATTTATTTTTTTCGCACTTTTTTACCAATCGATTAGCACACAGCTATCGTCTATTCGACATGAAACTACATTCTTCTTCGTGTCCTTTTCTTCACCTCTTTCTGACGTAATTTACATAGTGCCCCCTGTTGTTCTGACTGAGATACCACAATTGGATAAAATTGTATCTTTATCACATGATGACAAACTTGTGTTCCTGTTTTTAAATTAATGCCTTATGTTTTTGATAAAAGAAATGCTAAATTTAAACTGAGATGTATTTATATTTGTGTTTGAAATTGCCTTACTAGAAATGTTTGTAGACAAGAAAATGCATTTCCTGCTGTATGCACGATGTGAATTTAAGAAAAATACTGTTGATTATCTAAAAGAGGAAACCAATTGGTCGGTCATTATCAAGTGAAATGTCTATTTTTTTCTTGTGTATTCATAATTGCTCTTTAACCAAGCAAAACTATATTTTATCCTTATACTTGAATATTCCTATAGAATTATCAGTAGAATACTCGATTACTAATGGTAGCACTAATGGATGGAAATTCTTATTAGTGACAGGTCTGTTTAATGTCACTTCAGAAATAAAGTGAGGAAAAAGTAAGTCATAGCATAGCATTTTCATAGAATAACTGAAAACCTACTCTCAATCAGTTTTGAAGGGACAGTGAACTAAGGCCCCCCCTCTTGATGATTGGTTTTGAAGATGCAGAAATTGTGATCAGCCCCTTAGTTGTCTTATAAAGGTTCAATGCACTTGTTTATCAAATTTGTTTTGATAAATAAATATGGATTTTAATATATATTAAATATTTAAATGCACTATATAATGTATACATATTAATTGAATATAAATATTATATACATTATAATGTGTTTATCTTGTTGGTAAAATGACGCAAAAGGACTTGAAACTCAAAGTGGAGGACTTGATTTGGGACTTGACTCTGGACTTGAGGGCAAAAACTTGAGACTTGCGTGTGAGTTGCAAAGCAATGACTTGGTCACACCTTTTATTTTTCAGCCCTTCGAACCTTGAACCCACAGCATTTTGGCGTTTTCGAGGATTTCTGTCACCCGTGGGAGCTTTGGCTGGGTCGCTGCATGTCAAGCAGCATGCAGAGAGTCGCTCATCATCATCATCCTCTCTGGGGCCTGCTTGTTGGTGTCACTTCCCATGTGCGGGCCTGCTAGTTCATGTCAGCCGCTGCAAGCAGGGGAGAGCCCGCCTGCTGTTTTACTTCACGTTCGGCTGCTCATGACGGGCAAAGTCGACCCCCCCACCACCACCACCACCACCACTTTGGATGTTATGACAGCGAGCTGAGCCGACGGGGTAAGCGAATATGACGCAGACTGCTTTTACGGCCGCTCTTCACAGTCTGTTAGCATGACGGCCGGGTAACTGTTTTTACTGCCTGTAAATGGAGAGTCATGCATATTTTTCAGTCTTTAGGAGGAAAGTTGGGAGACACGCAAAGCGCTGGGGCTTCATTGTAAAACGACGACGGAGCCCCTCTGCCGGATGTAAACTGGAGAAGCTTTCCACTGTGTGCCATGGAGCGAGGAGAGGGCGTCTTTGGTGACATACAACTCCTGAGTTGCATTATTCAGCACCGGTTGTCATGCCACAGGCTCGCTATTGAGGCTTTTCCAGCAGCAAAACCAGGTTACATGAGGTACTATTTCTAGTAAATGATCAACCTCATGGTCGCGCAGATTTGTCGTGGTAACATTTGAGGATACATACAGTAGTTAGAGATGACCAAAATAAACATGTGCTAACCTACAGTATTATACAAAAGATTCTAACCAGACAATCCCTAAAATGTTATTTAAAAACTGATGCAACCGGTCGAGCCTTGACCCCGAAGGGTGAGATCCACAGTCAACGTACGGTATTCTCGACGACCACGATACAAAGGCTGGATATTATTTTCCCCACCAAACATGAACACCAGCTGCTGTCTGCTGACAAAATAGATGTGTGCTTTGTTGGGAAACCGTGACGTCAGGCCGTTACATTTATATTTTCTAAACAAAGTGCGGCCTGGCTGTACAGTGCGGTGACATCCGCATGGCGTTTACAGCCCCGAGGAACAATGAGGCCTCTTAGCCTGCAACACAACTGCTATTTGTCACTGTATGCTGATAATATTCATACGGTGGGCATTGTATGGTTCTGGAAATGGATGTTGAATCCTTTCATCAAATGCGGGTTGAGGGGATCGAGGCGAGCGAGCGAGCGAGCAGACGCGTTGGCACTTGTGCGCCTCACTCGCCAATGAGTGATGACCACTGCGCGATCGCCGTACTGATCATGAGAGCTGGAGGAAGGCTTCTCAAGGGGACATTCACACGACGTTTTTTTTTTAATGGATGGAGAATGTGTTTATTTACTCAACTGCAGATCGGATTTGTACAAATATATTTTGTTCGCGGTATTTCACCATGATGTCACACGTACTTCCCGGTGGCAAAAGCCTTTGCGCTCTCTGATGGCATCACGAGTAAACTAGCCCTTCTATGCCATTTGACCAAGGTAGAGCAATTCAGAAAATAGGGTAAATGGTTTTGATGATGATTTTAGCCTTCTTCTCTACCGCCTTAGTTTGTAGTTGTGAAGTTTCAGTTAAAAAGAAGATCTAATTTACATTTCAACGGGTAAGTTGATTAAAAAGTAGACTGAGTGGAAATTCAGACAAAGTTAAAATGACCATTGATGTACTGGCTAATTACATGAGTTATCTGTTGCCCGGATTAATAAAAATCGTTACGGTGCTGTCTACTAGCAAGCAATCCGTTATGTTTTGCTGAATTACTCAAAGACAACCCAACCACGCATTTCATACATCTTTGCTGTACCATTATTTACAACATCCACTTGATTTATCTTCCTTACCCATGGGTTCTTCTAGGTTTATTTAGATTTTCTTGTAAGTACATAAATGGGTTGTTCGTGTAAGTTAAAGAGAGTCTGCTTCATTTTTCAAAATTAAATCATGTGTAAGTCATTGATATTTAAGGCTAATGTTGTTTGAAATGATCTTTAAGTGTTTTGGGATCATAGTTTGTGGTACATTTGCATTTTGAACTATTGTTATAAGCATTTACAAATGAAGAAATTCTAAAATAAGGTAATGGACAGTAACGGTAACTGCCTTGCGCTCTAGCCTCCCAACTACTCTGCAAACAAAAACAATGCAGCTCAGCCTCTGGCTCGCAGAAGTCATGGCGAGAGACATGCTTCTGGTAGTACTGTATGTCAAACTAACTCATTTGAAAATGGCGTCACGCCAACGTGAATATCAGTGCAGCACGAAAAAAAAAAGAAGTAGAGTGGGGCTACCGCGACGTCTGCATGTGAACCGAACTGTGTCTGCGAAACCAAGATACGTACCAAACTGGGATTTTTGGTATTTACAGCCCCAGTCATTACATTTACTACTTGTTTTATTCCTGAGGCGGAGGTGTTCATCAACAGAGGTACTTACTTCTTTAAGACCCAGTAAAGGAAGCAGAAAAAGGCTTGTAAATATGACAAACAACAGAGAAAAGTCTTGTTATACCAAGCTTACCAAATTTGAATGAATATATAACAAAAAGCGTAAAGTAATGGTCAAGAATTGAGACATTCGTTCAGCTTTCAGGCGCGGTGGGTGTGTCGCTAAATTTCATGAAAACCCCACCCCGCTATACTTTCAGCTGTCAATCAAATACATGCCTGCTCTTCTGGCTCATTCCGAGCGATGCACGCTTTCACGGGCCGCAGAGGCACTTTGTGGAGGCCTGGCAGCCTTTGGGCCCCAGCGTAACGACCGGCAGCTGACAGCAGCGCGATGCACCACGGTCCCCGTCGCGGCCGGCAACTTTGAGACCGACGGCCCTAACGCCATTGCGCCGGACCGCTGGCGTGGGGTGGCGGACCCGTCTGGTTCGCCGCTTTCTGTACACTGTAGCCCAAATAACACAAAACACATTACACTTCAGGGAAGCTGTATTTTTTCACTTTGTAGCCATAGTTTGATGGCTTACTGCATGCTGTAGTGGTAGAAATGAGAAGAAGTTAATATCAATAAGGAAGTGCAATTGCGCGCAGAATAGCAACTGCATGGACTATGGGTGTTTGGTACTTATATAGTGAGGGAGGGCCGACTCATGCTGGGTGCCCTGGTTGCGTAGCCTGGCCGCCACAACTAAGATGGTGAATGTGCATGTTTTCAGCACTTACCTTCAAACAGATTTCATGTATTTTGAAAAAAAAAAAACATGAAAAAGACTTTACTTGGTCTTTAAGTGAATGACGCATGAACACTATCCATCCCTTTTCTACAGCACTCGTCCTCATTAGTTTCACAGGTGAGCTGGATCCTATCCCAGCTGACTTTTGATTGGGAGGCGGGCTACACCCTGAACTAGTCGTCAGGCAATTGTAGGGCTCACAACTTTGCACATGCAAAGACGATCGTGATTCGTCAATCACAAACTCGCCCTGTCCTCTGACCCCCACACCCCATCCGTTGGCGCACAGCACATTTTTGGAGTGTCTCCTAAATATATGTAAAGTGTGGATATGTTGCTTATGTATTAAAGAGTGTAGAACCAACAAAACATTTTTGTTCTTGTGTCCAAATGCATTTCACAAATTGACGGCCCAGTTTAGTATTATATACTGCCCCGCATACAGCAGACACTGCAAAGTATGTATATTCAAATTAGAATAATGAGGGAGTGACGAGAACAAAAGATGAACTATTTAATTGGAAGTTCTGCTCTTTTCACGATCCGGCTAGAGCACGGCCATTTTAAATGTCACCATCGAGGAGCTATGGGACGTCCACGGAGGATACATCAATTTAAGTCACTCGATTTAAGCTAACCTGTGGAGGCTCCTCAATGGTCGATCTTCACTCCTCCATGCGCGTTAAGACACTTGAGACGCTCCTTAATATGGCCGCATGACAACGTCCGTGTCGCGTTCGATGTTTTGAGGAACGAGATGCTGGGAATGTTGCATTTAAGGGACTTGAGATGCACCCTTATAGTTTGCTCTGTGCTTAACATGCATGATTTCGGAATGTGGGAGGAAGACAGAGTACCTGGAAAAAAACAATACACAGATATAGAACATACCGAATCAGAAAGGAAACAAGATTAAAATATTGAATCGCAAAACTGAGACAGAAGTGCGAACCACTGTTCCAGCCTGCTGCCGTAATGATTAAATCATCCATCCATCCATTTTCTTTACCGCTTCTCCTCACTAGGGTCACAGGCGTGCTGGAGCCTATCCCAGCAATCTTTGGGAGGGGGGCGGGGTACACCCTGAACTGGTCGCCAGCCAATCGCAGGGCACATAGAAAAAAAACAACCAGTTGCACTCACATTCACACCTACGGGCAATTTAGAGTCTTCCATCAACCTACCATGCATATTTTTGGAGATGTGGGAGGAAACCGGAGTGCCCGGAGAAAACCCACGCAGGCATGGGGAGAACATGCAAACTCCACACAGGCGGGGGCCGGGATTTAAAGCTCGGTCCCCAGAACTGTGAGGCAGATGTGCTAACCAGTCGTCCACCGTGCCGGATTAAATAATGATTATTATATTAATAATAGCAGAACAAAACAATGTGGTCCCCCAGAAGGGAGCAGCAGCCTTATCAGACCTAGAAGAGATTTGCCCATGAAAAGAGGATCAAAGCCCTGCCTTTTTCCTAATAATTTCTGCCAACTTCCACACAGAAAAAGTGTCGTTCTATTTTCGGGAAGCAGAAAGTGCAACGAATGTCCTCTTGCTTGCTTGATGCTGAAAAACCATTTTCTAATATGAGCCAACCATTGGAGCAGGCTGTAACACTGAGAATGTGTCAACTCTGTGAGTCCCGTTCCAAAAAGCAGCTGGATGCCCCTCCACCACACCCTGCTGGCCTCCTCTCATTGGTTAGGTACGTACAACGAGCATCACGCTGTCATTTTCCACCAACTCAGCAAAAAAGAGTTTTACACTGCATTTTTTGTCCAAACAATGTGTGCGTGCATGTGTGTGTTTCATAGACCCACATGGCTTTGGCTTGGCTTCAGCAATGTCTCTCTTTTTGTGGTCATATAGTTTACAATGGTACAGATATTGTTCTGGCTCAGAGTATAAAAAAAGAGGGCTGCTCGATGGCTTTGGAGGTTATTTGGAATTTGAAAGTATTAAGCCTTCATCGCAGTGAACTTTTATCGAGATCCAAGTGGCACTCTATTTTGTCGCTGTTGAATGTGGACATTGCTTGGAATGACTGTGGAGTGACGGAAATTAGCTAAGCCACACCAGCAGTCTACATCAGTTAATATAAAACTAGAAAAATTAACAAGGTGATGAATATTTTTAGCCAGTTTTTTTTTTAAAAATTGCTCATACATACTTCTTCTTAGTAACTGTAAGGCAAGAGAGCTTTATTAATTATAAAGTATATAATGGAATGGTTTTTTTCCGTCACAGTGCCATCAGTTAGATCTGGTGGGGCATTGACCCCAATACGAAATGGGCAGTGGGTCGCGTTACTGCGAGCAAAATCACCACTGTCTGTACTCTTTCAACAACTTGGGTGCAACACACGGGAGATAAAGGACAGGGAGAGCTGACGTCCAGATCGAAAAAAAGTATTACACATTTTCTACTTGTTGCTAGACCGTACAGTATTTATACTGTATGTTGTCCATGCAAACCCAAGTGCTGTATATTTATGTTACGCTGTATTCTATGGGCATAATTATTTTTTGCTCAGAAACGCACAATTTAAGGTCTGTATTTACCGTAAATACTAAGACAATGTATTTTTTTCCATCGCAGTACCATCAACTGGATCTGGAGGGGCACTGCCCCTGATGCAAATTAAGCCACTGGTTAAATCAATGTGCACAAACAATGTGCACAACAACTGCACGCATTTTACAGTGAGCCAGTATCAACAACTCTTGTTGTCCGTCTGTGACTGTGAGCTGAAGTGACTAGACCTATGTTTGATTTGTACCCCCTTCATAATGACACGCCTATGTAGTACTGTACTTCATTCATAAAAATCACCTCCTCATATGCTCCCTCTCCCTTCATGTGTCACATTATGCAGCTGTTTCATTTTAGGGAGCCACCAGACAGCTCGCAGAGCCAACCCTGAAAGTGCTCTGGCCGGGGCTCTTCAGTTGATTTAATAAACACTGTCTGCATAATGCATTGTGTTTTAATATTAAAAAAAGAGCGAGAGCGCTCCTTTGGTTGGAATATATATATATTACATTTCATTTCAGCCCTGGCCTCGACTGTTTTAATAAAGTCAAAAGTGTGAGTGAGTGTCCAGAGCCACATGGCGTGATTCACTGACTCACTTTAATCTATGCTGCATAAATTATAAAGGCAGTCTATATAGAGCGATCAATACACTGTTTACCAATGCGTGACATCTTTATTATTATAATGAATCAAAAAAGTTGGATAACTGGAAAAAGCATTAAGAACACTGTTATGGTATTTCTTTTTTTTTTTTTTTTATTTTGTATTTTTTTTTTGGGGTACCGTTATTCTGTACATTTAACCTGAAATGTTATGAAGGAATAGATACTCAAACATTCATAGAATTACAAGACAAAAGTTGAAGTTACGAAAGTGCAGTCGTTATTTTATAAAAATGTAATTAAATTAACGAAAAAAGTTATTACGAGAATACTTTTAGGAGAAAAAAAGTAAAGTAGTAAAAACATGATAAAAATATTATAATTTATTACAATTGTAATTTTATTCCGTGAGCCATTAAAATTACAACTTTTTTTCTTGAGACATTTCAACTTTTTCTTGAAAAGTACAATTTTATTCTAGTAATAATACAGCTTTTTTTTCTTGAAACATTATCAAGTTATTCTCGTAACGTTACAATTTTTTTTCTTGATATCCAACTTTTTTTCTCATGACTTTTTTTCTCATAGCATGATGACATTTTTGTCCTAACTATGACTTTTAAAAAAAAAAATGCAACTTTATTGTAGTATTGACGCTTTTCTCATGATGTAACAGTAATGACGTGACTATTCTGGCAATATTAAGACTTCTTTCTTAACACGATGATGTTATTGTCGTAACATTATAAAATTCTTCTACAAATAAGAAATAGATGTTTTCTGCTTTTAACAGTGTGACAGTATTCCCGTAACTATGATATTTTTTTTTTTCACTTTACTCTGGCAGTATTACTTTTTTATCATAACTTTTTGAAGTTAGTTGACGTTCCAGTAATATTTAAACTTTCATCTCTTAACATTAAGATTTTTTCTCTACATACAAGTGTATTCATGTCATATCAATACTATTTTCGTAACATTACGACTTTTTTTTCTGTATAAAGTAAACATGACTTTCCTCTTGCAATATTAACCCTTATTTGTAACAGGATAATGTTATTGTCATAACACTGCGACCATTTTCTCTAGAAATGCAACTTTGTCATATTCTTCTTGTAACATTATGACGTTATCTTCATAGCTATAACTTTTTCTATATATACGACTTTATTCTCGTAATACAATGACTTTTTTTTCTAGTAGGATTATGACATTCCTGTATTATTAAAAAAAAATTCTCATAATATTATCACTTTTTTCCTCTTCTGTATATAAAACTTTATTCTTGAATTATTACTACTTTTTCCCCCATGATATTACTTTCTTTATATAATTGTATATTTATTATTTTCATTCTATTCCTTGACTTTTTTCTCGTAACATGATAATGTTATTCTCGTGCCAATTTTTCTCTTAAAATACAACATTATTGTTTTAACATTACAATTTTTATTTCTTCAAAAATATGTCTAGACTTGGAACGTTAACACTTTTTTCTCAATAAATAGAGTTTTGTAATATTCTGACTTTTTCTTCTCAATATAATTTTTTTTAATTTGGGGACTTTTCTACCACTAAACTAGTTTTTTTTCACTGTAGCTTTAACACTTCTTCATACATCAGTTTATTGAAATTACTCGTGCTTATCTTGAACCTGCACGTGACCTTCATGAACATACAATGATAAATTAATCTAGATTGAAAATAAAGTGAAAATCCTTGCCTCCCAACACATTTATTCAAAATATAGAAATGTAAAAAAAAAAATGTAGTGCACTTTTCCTAAAAATTAAATGTTGCAGCACAGTTAATGATAACCATCATGTTTTGATTCCCCCCCCCCCCCCCCCCTCCCTGTTTTTTATTTTATTTACCATTGCAGTTCTTTTCTTAAGACATACACAGGTACCAACCCCAATGTGCTGAGCAGCTGCAGAGTCTGACCCGGCATCGGCGTGGTGCTCTGTTGGGTGGACTTGTGTCACGCCATCAGAATGTGCGCTGCACTGTGCTATGCTGTGGGTATCCTGAGAAAAGAGCCTGGAGCTGACCAGTATCAACGGGCTTGATAACAGCATGGAAACACTGAGGCGGACAGGAAAGACAACATAAAGGATCCTTCCCAAAGTCAGCCTTCTTCTCATCTCTTTTCACCACTAAGTGACTATTTTAAAGCACGTATGTAACAATGAAGGGAAAAAGTGTGTGTCTAGTGTAGTCCTAAAACCATGTATCCTTCATCGTTTAAATGCATACAAACTGGAAAGTTGTTTGTTTGGGATGCACTTTGACTTCCTCAAAATTTGTTGTTCCAATAAACAATTCTCTCGCTGATCTACACTAACGTAGTAGTAAAGTCAGAATCAGAATCAGAATCATCTTTATTTGTCAAGTATGTCCAAAAAACACACGAGGAATTTGTCTCCGGTAATTGGAGCCGCTCTCGTACGACAACACTTTTGAGACATAAAGACATTGAGAAAAACAGTCACTGAGCAATAAAGAGTTGCTAGTTATCTGGTAATGCCGGGACATTATTATTATTATTTTTTGACAATTGTGCAAAAAGATGCAGAGTCCTCGAGCACTTAGAGCAGTTCGAAAGACTAATATTACAATAGTCCGGTGCAATGACCATTGTGCAAAGGGCGCCGAGGAGACTTCAAGCGAGTAGTACGACAATGTTGATTGTGCAAATGTTGCAGATACTCCTCAGTCAGTGTGCAAATGGAGCAGATGCTACTCTGGCATGAGTGGCCAGTATTGGTCAACAACAGATATGCAAATAGTGCAGCGTGGTGAGACTAATACAGTGAGCGCAATTACAGTGCATAATTACAGTAAATGTATGAAAACAACATACAATCTAATGAAAACCAGTACGGCGGTATGTGAATGTGCCTACTTGTGCCACGTGAACACATATTCGCTTTTAGGTGTTTGTAAACTAGTTCACTGTGCGCTGTTCTTAACCTCAAAAACGTCGTACGACGGGACCGTTGCGTTCGGACAACGGCGATGCAATTCAAATATGGATGCAAGGTGGAATGCACCGTAGTCTATCACTAACCTGCTAACACAGTTAATTTTTTTATCCACTGTATATGAAATTCCTTGTCATATTACTCACTGAGCATTGTGATCAGAATAAAGATAGAATCTGACTGCAATATTTGCACATTTTTAACATTTTTTTTTTTTTTTTTTACAAACGAGGGATGGTATTACAAAAACATTTTCCAAATCTGTCATTTTGTGATACTTTTATATAGTCAGTCATTTTTAAAATACATCTGATGTATACATTACTGCTTGTTTTAGTTTTTTCCCCCCATCATGTATGGCACACAGTCGCAGTTTGTTAATTTCTGGCTCACTTTACTCTCTTTGACCGTAGATAAAAATGTATTCTGGGGACAAATATTTCCAATACATGCTGGCGTCCAGTTCGGGTGTGCAGATTAATGTGGAATGACACTTGAAATGTTTATCCCGTGCAGCACATTATTTCTATGCTTTATTCAAATGTAATTAATAATCTGAGGCCACCTTTCTGGAAAACCGACATAATGGATTCATCTCATAGGTGTTCACTGAGTGAATTACGAGCTGGACCACGTGGATAAACACGTCCCTCCGAGTGATCCTTGCGTGATGTTACTTCCGTACATAAACACGGGGCGGCCGCGGCCATGCAAACACGCAGCTGTAATTAGTACCATGCGCTATTTCCAGCACTCTTCCAAACATGAGCCCCCAAGCCACCCCCGACCCAACAATCTCCTGCTGTCGCTTCCGTCTCGGAAGGGAGGCGCGCAGATGCGAGGAGGCTCAAACAAATAGACCCGTTTCCACCTCCGCATCCACTTCGCCTCAGGTTGCCTCGGCCGACAGCCACCTGTTGCTCGTCTTTAAATGCTAACTGCTGTTGGATGAAGTCCTCTCATGTGGAAATGAGGTCTAACCCCCAGCGCCCTCTTCGCTCCCCAGCGGGAAACTCCCAGGAAGTGTAATGACTTGAATCGAATTGAAGGAGAGGCCAGTCTTCTTGCCGCCCACAGTCTCCTCTCGAATAAAAGATTGAGGATACGAGGCCAGAAATGACAAAACTAAACACATGCTGTCGTTAGTTTACCTTGTTGCCCTGCCACAGATCTGGAGTCTGCTGTGTTTTGCTCCTCAGACTGTTTAGCTGCATCTGCCCTCAGTCTCCTCTTGATCAAAATTGCTGTGTCAGTTTAATATTTGAGGATACACACCTAGAAATCACTTAATCAAACACACATGCTAACGCTAGCTACCTTGTTGCTTCGCCTCCAATCTGGAACCTGCAGTAATAGTCTAGAATCATTTGCTGCATCGCCCCGCATTCTACTCATGAAGAAAATCGCAGCGCCATTGTAACGTTTAAGGATACACGGCTAGACATGACAAAAGCAAACACACATGCTAATGTTAACTTACTGTGCAATGCTGTATTATACGCCACAGTCTCCACTTAATTGCAGCGTTCTGTTTCCTTGCTGCCCTCAGATTGAGAATGGCTAAAAATGACACACACACACACAAAATGTGTGCTAATGTCGACTTACCTTCTTGCTCTGCCTCAGCTGTGGACAATGCAGTCTTATCTTCCACAGTCTCCACTTCCATGCAGCACTCCGTTTTCCCACTGCCCCAAGTCTCTTGTCGAATAAAAAGGTCACTTTTGAGGATACACAAAAAGAAATAACCCAAATTAACACAAATGCCAAAGTGGGCTTTTCCTGTTTACTCAGCCTTACATTTGGATACTGCTGTATCATACTCCAC
Source organism: Phyllopteryx taeniolatus (assembly GCF_024500385.1). Taxonomy (NCBI): domain Eukaryota; kingdom Metazoa; phylum Chordata; class Actinopteri; order Syngnathiformes; family Syngnathidae; genus Phyllopteryx; species Phyllopteryx taeniolatus. The sequence continues at coordinate 26,511,990 of NC_084503.1, forward strand.
AGTCTCCACTTGGCTGCATCTGCCCTCAGTCTCCTCTCGAATTGAACTGCTGTGCTGTAACAACTGTGGATACCCAGCCAGAAATGATCCAATCAAACGCACATGCTAAAGTTAAGACATCCGGACACTGCAGTATATACTCCACAGTCTCCTCTTTGCTGCATCTGCCCTCAAGTTTTCTATTGAATAAACTTGCTACATTGTAACATTTTTGGACAAATGGCTAGAAAAACAGACCTCCCACACCCCCCAAAAAATTAAAAACTAAACATTAGCTTACGCTGTTGCTGTGCCCGTACTTTCATAGTCCACAGTCTCGACACTCTCTTTTATTGGCCACACTCAGTCTCCTCCTGCACAAAATGTATATCCTTATGAATCCTACACATGCTGAGAAGTAAATAGGGGAGATCTGTGTTCTCCTCAATTGTTGTCGTTGGTTAGCATGTCTGGAAATAACTAATGAGTTCAATCAATGTATTCTTATTTTTGCGGTTTCCCGTAGTAGTGGAGAAAATATGAAGGTGACAGCTGTAGCTAGGAATCCAACTTATGTCCTACTTGGTCCTTCTCTTTGTCTTTTAAGTAAAGTCCACCATTTGCAACCTCAAACGACCTATACCATTCCTTTTGATCAAACCTAAATTAAAATTGGGCCATTAGTAAAGTGAAATTAGCGGCATTTAAGAACATCCATTTACTTAATTAAAATTAGATGATGAGAGGGCAGCGAGTGAAGAGCAATAGATCTGGATATTGGGTGTCAGCTGGAGCGCAAAGTGGGACTCTGACCCAAAAAAAAAAAAAAGGAGAGCAAGAGAAAGAAGCCACAAGTAAATAAATGAAGAGCGATGACCGTGTCGCCTCGACAGTCTTGTGGGCTGACTTATGAAACACTGGGTCTCTCATTATAATATAGGGAAACCCAGCTCTGTTAGTGATGCCTTAATGCATACATGGATCTACAACTGTACTGTGGATGGTTATGTATGAGTGACGACATGCGTTTGAGCCCTACGAACCAAGGATGTAACCACATGTCCTCGTCTTAGCTGTACAGAACTAAAACGCATGGTTTTAAGGCAGCGGTTCCCAAACAGAAGTCGAAGGCGGCGCAGAACAACCACAGCATAGCAGAGAGTTGTTTGCCCGAGCAATCAGGGTGAATGCTGACAAGAGCAATAAGCTAGCTGACATGAAAGAAGTGAACCGAAGGCATATTAGTATAGGAATAAAGTCCTACTTTTTTCAAGAACATGGTGTATTTTTTTTTTTTTTTAGCTCAAAGTCCTATTTATTTAGAGAATAAATGTATCTTTCTAGAATAAAAGCAGCAATATTACCAGAATAAAGTTGTATTTTTTAAATTCACTCGTTAAAACATGACTTCCTTCCCTCGTTAAACATCACGACTATCGTAATATTACGACTTTATCTTACAAGAAATGTGACCGTTCTTTTTATCCCAACAAAATACTCTATGTTGTTGTTCCCATAACACTTGGACTTCATTTTTCAAAAACAGGCAACCTTTTAATTCTACGGCATTTAGGGGGGTCACATTGTAGTTATGTATGATTAGCGTGAGGGGGGGGGGGGGGAAATCTGCTCTGCAAGCAGTCCCTGGATCCAAAAAGTGTTTTAAGAAAATGGTTCAGTTCATCCATCCATCCATCCATCCATTTTCTGAGCCGCTTCTCCTCACTCGGGTCGCGGGCGTGCTGGAGCCTATCCCAGCGATCATCGGGCAGGAGGCGGGGTACACCCGGAAATGGTTGCCAGCCAATCGCAGGGCACATACAAATAAACAACCATTCGCACTCACATTCACACCTAGAGGCAATTTAGAGTCTTTAGAGTCTAGCGTCAATTTACCCACTATGCATGTTTTTGGGATGTGGGAGGAAACCGGAGTGCCCGGAGAAAACATGCAAACTCCACACAGGCGGGGCCGGGGATTGAACCCCGGTCCTCAGAACTGTGAGGCAGACTCTCTAACCAGTTGTTCACTGTGCTGCTTGGTTCAGTTTATATTGGGTCAAATAAGGGAACAAAATGCAAAACAAAAAATAGCTTATGTTTTGTGTTTACAGGAACACATTGAAATGATTTTTTTGTATACAGTAACGATTGTATCATAAAGTTTCAGGATATATGGCTAGAAGTCACATTCTAACTTAGCTAAGGCTATGTTCACACTGCAGGGCATGATGCCCAATTCAGATTTCTTTTCATTGAATCCCATCTTTTTCTGTAATCGTTACCCATTACAAAAACAAACGCGACTTAATGGGTCCATGAATGCACACAAAACACGACGTCAGGTGGTGTAGTGTGTTTACGGAAGTAAATATGGCCCCGTGTGTAGGTCTCAGTCCTGATGCATTTGTGGCAATTTCAAGGATTTTGTGCAACCAGTGCCAACATTTCTAAAGCATCTTCTTTTGGCCACTGACTGTTTTCTGCTCTTTCATCTTTTGTCGCATGTCTGTTTTGTCAAACAATTGTAACGTTTTTCACAATTGTGTTTTATGACATAAGGGTCAGAGCGCGACCTGAACGTCCAGACTGCAGTCGCAGCGGATACATACAAGTATCTGATTTATATCCACATACAAAAGAGGCTTGGAGCGGATTAGAAAAAAATCACAATTGTACTGTTCGCATTGACATGAACAAAATCTGATACGTAATGTACGATAAAGGCAAAAAAAAAAAAAAAAAAAAGCGGAATTAACTTGCAGTATGAACATAGCCTTTGCTTACCATTTTTGTCTCAGTTCTCCATTACTATACTTTGCCGACTCCACCAGGGTTCGTGCACCATTTTCTTGCTGCCTTCTGTCGCTCCTCGTATAAAATTGCAGCGTTGTAACATTTGAGGATACCTGCCTCGAACGAACAAAATCCAATGCAGACACTAATGTTTGCTTACCCTGTTGCTTTGCCTTGGCTCTGTATGCTGCAGTATTCCATACGCCTCAATCTCCACTTTGCTGCATCTGTCCTCAGTCTCCTAATAAATAATGTTTTAAAACTTTTGAGGATAAATGACTAAGAATAGCGAAATCCCCAAAATATATGCAAATGTTAACATAACTGTAGCCTTAGCTAGGGGCGATGTATACTTCATAGCCTCCACCTCCACGCTATGTTTTCTAACTGTTAGGTTTTTTTATTTTTTACCAAATAACAAACAAACAAATTCACAAATGGTATCCTGGCTTGGAAAGCAGCTGTTCAGACGTTCAGGCGGGTTGGATGACCCGCATTGTTCCCTATTTTTTTGTCATCCCAAGGCAGACGTCCTAAATAACGGGAACCTTTAGCATCCTTGCTAATAATTAGCCAAAAATGGACCTGTGTCCTTCGCTCTTGTCGCGCTCCTTTCTCCCCACTATGAATAATGAGGGCCGAAGGGTGAGCTGCGGGTCACGCCCGACTCCCGTCTTTTGCTGTGTTATTTATTCAGCCCAATGAGAAATTGATCACATGATTGCGTTAAGAGGCACCTGATTCGTTATAATCAGCCCGGTATTGGCAGGACCCGGACCCCGGGGTCTGGCTATTGCATTAGTAGCGCTCAGGCAACCATATGTCAGCCCCCCACTCGCTCACGCCATTTTACAACTCCCTCCGTGACCTTTTCACCACCACCGGCAAAGCACACGGCGTACGACGCAGCGATACGAGCGTCCGCTTGACCACACCACTGGGGCGACGCCTCAGGGGACCTGTGTGGCAACAATGACACAATGACCTGTACATTGCATTTGTATTTATTAGGAGATTAGCAGGAACTCAATGATACGTCTATTTCTGAGAATGTATTTGAAACATTCCCTTTGACCATTAGCCCTGCTTTTTCGTGCGTTGTTTTTTTTCTTTTCCCAAATGAATGACAAACAGTGTCAACGACCAGGTGCACTAAACTATTTCCCTCCCTCCGTGGTCACATCACGTCAGCTCATTAATCAAATGCGCCCGCCGGTCTGTTTGCACTGGGCCGCTGCAGGCTTGCTTGTTGATTTAAACATAACACCTCCACACATTAAAATGGCCTTGGATCCCAGTTTAAACTTCAGCAAAACACTTTGATTTAAAAAAAAAAAAAAAAAAAAAGAAAAAAAAAAGAAAAAGTTTTTGTAACAGTTGAGCAGTTTTTTGCTCAGGGTACTGTGCCGCAGTTAATTCATGCATCTAATATGCCTTGTTAAAAATAAAATCCCAGATATATGCCCTAATTTATCCCATATTAGGATTGGCAATACATGTGAGGACCACTTAAAAAAATCATTTGATAAATACTGCCCTGGATTCTGAATGTTTAATATTGTCTTGATTTAACCCCCAACATAAAACAGACAATAAAGTATTTAAAAAAACATCAATATAATAAAATATATACATATTTGATTGAAAACAATATATATTTTTGAATATTTATATTTTTTTAAAATAATGATTTACAATAAATACTGTATATAATTATATTATTATAGTTTCATTTGTATGCTGTATCTTATTTCAGTAACGTTTTACTAAATTATACTCAATAATAAATTACTCATGTTGAATTAATGAATAAAAAATATTGTGATATAATTGATTATTTTAGTATTTTTTCAATCTTTTAATAAATATCCTTTTTAATAAATAATTATTCATGTTAAATGAATTAATGAAATCAGGAAAAAGCACATGAAATGAATTGTAACAATTATTATTTAAAAAACCCGATACCATTCATATATTTTATTGAAAGATAATTTTATAAAATTAAAAATGTATTTTATTTTAGTAGCATTTCCTAAAATCATAGTCATCATATGGTTTATCATTATATTTTGAAAAATGTATGCAAATGATATATCAGTATAAAATGATTTAATTATATCATATAACTTGTATTGTTATTTATTAATAATCTGTATATTAAAGTTGCGCCTGCCTTCTAGTGAGGCGAGTGGCATCCATTTTGACATTTCTTTATTGTTTGATTTGATATTAAGATACTAAATATGGTTCCTTACACTATAAAAGTTTCTAAATTCTGGCAGTAACCACTCACAGTGGATTTTTTTTTTTTTTCTATTTTGAATCTTAATTTCTATTTTGAATCTCTTCACTTTAATCCAGAGGTTTTTAAAATAGTGTCAAAGTAGAGCCATTGTTATTTTTTTCTTTTAAAGAGTAGTAATTAAAATGGGAATGAAGCTGCACCATTAACACCAAGGAAGATTTTCCACTTCTGGAATGTCATCTCCACACGTCGCTTATGCCTTCCTTTCAGACTCCCCGCAGATTGCCGAGGCTGTTTACACTGCAAAACATCTGCATTGAAATGATTCCACTTCCCGGGGCTTGAATAAAATCAAGTCTCCGGCAAAACAACAACAACAGGAAGAGGGCCATTTTTACAATAGCTGTGTTTAAATATGTGGAGCCATTGGGCGCGTCGCATAGGTGGTGAGGACTGGCGCTAAGCGGCACGCTGTTTCCACTCTCTCAGGCAGCAGGAGGAATGTCAACGACCCAAATAACAATATGCATGTCTTTGACGGGGTTTGTGGGAGTCTTTTTTGTGGCCTCGCTACACATAAAAAAATATCCAAATATAATCATTTTGACACATATTTGTGTGTGGGATTAAACCTATCTATCATTTTATTTATACTTCTAATAGCATATTTCGGTCTTTTTGGCTTAAAGCCACATCTCAGATGGAGGCAAATTTATACCGTTCTTAATTTGAGTAAAATACGTACATACGTACATTAGGCTCCAGCACGCCCGCGACCCTTGTGAGGATAAAGCGGTACAGAAGATGGATGGATGGACGACTAAAACAGCAAAGCGGAGACCGTGGAGGATAATACTGCAGCATCCAACACTAAGGGATAAAGTAACATTAACTTCCATCCATTTTCCATACCGCTTATCCTCACAAGGGTTGCGGGCGCGCTGACGCCTATCCCAGCTATCATCGGGCAGGAGGTGGGGTACACCCTGAACTGGTCGCCGGCCAATCGCAGGGCACATACAAACAAACAACCATTTGCGCTCACATTCACACCTACGGGCAATTTAGAGTCTTCAATCCACCTACCATGCATGTTTTGGGATGTGGGAGGAAACCGGAGTACCCGGAGAAAATCCACGCAGGCACAGGGAGAACATGCAAACTCCACACAGGCGGGGCCGGGATTTGAACCCCGGTCCTCAGAACTGTGTGGCAGATGTGCAAACCAGATGTGCAAACCAGTCGTCCACCGTGCCGCCCACTCATAAACAATCAAACAAAAAAATAACCACTCATATCCACATTTGCACTTGAGAAAAATGAGTCTTTAATTAACCTAACATGCATGGCTTTGAAATGTGGGAGAAGACCCATGCAAGCACAAGGAGAAGAGACAAACTGAACACAGGAAGGCCGGAGCTCGGATTCAAACCCCCAACCTCATAACTGTGAGTCAGAAGTGCAAACCACTATTCCACCATTCTGCCTCAAAATATTAACCTTTGGTTTTATTTTTGTCATTTAGAGCCGTGTATCCTCAAATATTACAACGAGATGGCAATTTTATTCAACAGGAGATTAAGCGCGGCGAGAAAATGGAGTGCTTCAGCCAAGTGGAGACGGTGGGTTATGATGTTGCAGCATTCATACTGCAGCTAAGGCACAGCAAGCAACCTCAGCGTGTGTGTTTATTTTTTGTCATTTCTTAGCCACATATGCATATGTTACAATGAGACTGCCGTTTTACTCAACAGTGAGAAAATGGAGACTATGGAGCACAATACTGCAGCATCTAGCATAAAGGTCCAACAATTTATGGTAAGCTAAAATGAGCATGAATATTTATTTTGTCATTTGCAATTGTATCCTCAAATGCTACAGTATGGCCACAATCTTATTCAACAAGAGATTAAGGGCAGGGAGAAAGAGGAACGCTGTAGCCAAATGTAGCGTCCAGAACAAACGTACACCAACTAAAGGTAAGCTGTTAGCATCCACTGGAGTGTGTTTGCACATGGAAAGAACACTTTTCTGGTCAATCATTAGCCAATAGCAGCCTCTAAAAAACACACACACACAGTTTGCAGTGACAGTGACAAATACTCTCCTTCCCTTGTGTACTAAATGTGTGTGGATTCTTATATAAACCAGAAGTAGCAAAAGTGGCCAGTGTGACACTTTTGTTGACAGGAGCGTATACATTTCTGGTGACACGTGATGGATGCACAGTAGCGTGTTATACCTCGAACATACTGCTAAACATTTAGTTGGAGAGAAGTGAGGGAAAACAGAAGCATGTTTCCATGATAATTTGATACATCTTTGCTCCATGAAGCCTGCTAAGGGCCATGCTAAATTTGTGGGGGAAAATGATGCAACCAAAGAACCTTTATGATATAGTATAAACATTTGTTTGGTTGGTTGTTCTTTTTTTTTTAACAGTTCCTCATAGGCTTTATTTTTGCATAGCGAGCAACCGCAAATACTCTTGTGCTGTATATGGCTCGCGGGCCATAGGTTACCCGCTCTTTTTAGGGACTGCATGCTTATTTCGAAAAAAGACTTTTTTTTTTTTTTTTCCCCTGAACTTCCAATGAAGTTGGGACATTGTGTTAAACATAAATAAAAACAGAATACAATGATTTGCAAAGCATGTTCAACCTATATTTAATTGAATACACTACAAAGACAAGATATTTAATGTTCAAACTGAAAAAAATATTGTTTTTAGCAAATAATCATTAACTTAGAATTTTATGGCTGCAACACGTGCCAAAAAAGCTGGGACAGGTGGCAAAAAAGACTGAGAAAGTTGAGGAATGTTCATCAAACACCTGTTTGCTACATCCCACAGGTGAACAGGTTAATTGGGAACAGGTGGGTGCCATGATTGGGTATAAAAGGCGCTTCCCTTAATTGCTCAGTCATTCACAAGCAAAGATTTGGCGATGTTCACCTCTTTGTGAACAAATGCTGAAAGGTACATAGAGGTTTTGGAGAAACATATGCTGCCATCCAAGCAACGTCTTTTTCATGGACGCCCCTGCTTATTTCAGCAAGACAATGCCAAACCTCATTCTGCACGTGTTACAACAGCGTGGTTTCGTAGTAAAAGAGTGCGGGTACTAGACTGGCCTGCCTGCAGTCCAGAACCGTCTCCCATTGAAAATGTGTGGCGCATTATGAAGCATAAAATACGACAACAGAGACCCCGCACTGTTGAACAGTTGAAGCTGTACATCAAGCAAGAATGGGAAAGAATTGCACCTACAAATCTTCAACAATTAGTGTCCTCAGTTCCTGAACGGTTATTGAATGTGGTGAACACAGTGGTAAACATGATCCTGTCCCAGCTTTTTTGGAACGTGTTGCAGCCATAAAATTCCAAGTTAATGATTATTTGCTAAAAACAATAAAATTGATCAGTTTGAACATTAGATCTTTGTAATTTCTGTCTTTGTAGTGTATTCAATTAAATATAGGTTGAACATGATTTGCAAATCATTGTATTCTTTTTTTAATTTATGTTTAACCCAACGTCCCAACTTCATTGGAATTGGGGTTGGAGTAAGATTTTATTTTCGTATTATAACATCTTCATTAGCATAAATTTACAACTTTTCCATTTTATTTTTTAAAATTACGACTTTACTTTTTACTTGGACTATTGCAATGTTATATTAGCAAAAATTTCAAGTACTGTAATATGACCGACTGATTCCCCATTATTTTTCAAATATTATGACATTTGAACATTGACTTTTTTCTTGTCATATTGAAAATGTATTCTGGTTAAATTAAAACTAACTAAATAAAAACCTCCACAAAATAATTTTTTCATCATATAAAAACTTTACTTTATGGCAGGGATCCATCCATTCATCCATTTTCTTGACCGCTTATCGTCACTCGGGTCACGGGCGTGCTGGAGCCTGTCCCACCTATCTTCGGGCAGGAGGCGGGGTACACCCTTCCATTTACCTACCACGCATGTTTTTAGGATGCGGGAGGAAACCGGTGTGCCCAGAGAAAACCCATGCAGGCACGGGAAGAACATGCAAACTCCACACAGGCGGGGCCAGGATTTGAACCCCGGTCCTCAGAACTTTGAGGCAGATTTGCTAACCAGTCGGTCACCGTGATGCCCATTTACAAATACAATACAAATACAAATACAAAGAACACCAATAATTTAAATAATCTCAGGCCCATATTTCAGTACAAATTATATTCTGATCTGATGCCTGCAACTCAAAAATGAAAGGCTGGCAAACATTTGAAGTAAAGCAGCACATGAAAATCAAATTTCAAGTAACACTGAACAGGAAAATTAAGCCTAACTTTCAAGTAAATCAGAACAGGTAACTGCACGTTAAAAGTACAAATGATTTTGTTTATCTTCGAATAATGTCTCGGCAGCTGTAGTGACATATTCCTTGAAGCCCGAAACGTTGCTAAATGTTCGTTTATGTTACCCCAAAATCCACGTTATCTAGAGCGAACATTCAGTTACTCTATGTTGGCTTGTCGGTCATGTAGGCTCTGCTGTTCTGGGCTCTCAGTTTGATTTTTGTGCGAGTTCTGGCCTCGGAGTTCAGTAGTTCAGACGAAGGATTGGTGTTTCGTTTAGAAGTGCTGCTTAATGCTGCTTTTGATTAAAGCCACCGTCTCGCAACATACAGTATGATACACGACTATTTTGAGCTGGCTTATGGAAGAATAGAGAAGTACTGGTCCATCTATTCAGCTAGGCCAGTCTTCAATCCCGCAAATTTCCTCCAGTAAACAAACGGTTTGATTAGCTCATTATGGTCACGTGATTACAATAAGGGCACATGCACAGCGTGACAGCCGCCTATGTGAGAAAAAGATGGCCGCGTGACTATGAACATATTTTATTTAACAGCAATTGACCATGGGTCCGCATCTTGTCTTGTCTTGGTCCGGACTCGGACCGCGAGTCGCCATTTGAAGATGTCCGCTTTCTTGTAATAGTACAGTGAACCCCATTTACGCTAGCGTCTGATGTTGAAAACAGCAACCCTACGACCACGCTACGAAGTAATTAGACTAGTAACGCCGCTACTGCCAAACACCGGAAGTGACACATCTCAACTGAGAGACAATTCTTAACCTTTTTAGGGGGTTGACAATTAAAAAAAGTGTGACACAAGCAGGTGACAACGTCAACCAGTCCTCACATCTGTTCTCATTAGGAACGTTAGATCTGTCCCCAATAAGGTGGACGAGCTAGCGGCGCTAACCCGGCATGAAAGGAAGCAAGCCAGCTGCTGTTTACGGAGACTGGCTAACATCGCTAACACCGGAATCGTTGGTTTTAAAACGCTCTGGGTGAACCTCTCCGCTCTGTGCTGTGTCCAGGGTCATGTTTTTTATCTTGATGTGCTTGAGCACATACAACGGGTACATTTTCTGTGTCCTCCTTGCATGCTACGTCTTTTTTCAGTTTTATTTCCCGTATCCGCGATTGCTGCTGAAACATTGCAAATGTACCCACTGTGGGTATAGTAAAGGTTATCTAATTCCTCACTGTTTTTTTTACGATTCGCGGCAGGACTCGGCCTCCTACCTCCTGATTTCTTTATCCTCAAACTATGCCCAGTTTCTGTCAAATTTTGCCTAACCTAAATTCACGACTTTTTTTCTTGTAATATTAACATTTTATTCTCGTCAAATTATAACATGTTTCATGTAAATCAAACCTTTTTTCTTATAATACAGTTTTAGCTGAAACCTTTACTGCTGCACACTCATCACTCTGACGATTACTTTTTCCGGAAGCCGGAAGCGTTTGAGTTTCACACGCTGCCGAAAAGACTTTTAAGATGTTTCCCAGATGACACTCTGGCGCTTTGACATCTTAGGGACACGGCGGTGCAACATTCCTTATGGCTGTGACTAAGTGTTCACTTAACGGCCTCTTCAAACGTGTCACACGGCACGACAGAGCCACGTGTCATGTGACGACCGATGTTGACCATTGTGCATACTGAAGAGGCTTTGAATCAGTTCACTTGCTCTTAATGGTATTATTAGGAAACTTGGAAATAAACTAATGTTTATTATTATTATTATTATTATTATTGTTCGGATAAATTTTGGGGGTCTTCAACATATCCGAAAATGAAAGCGAGTTTATCCTGGTGAAAATGGAGTTTAGGGTTTTTGCACAAGACCACCCGTCCCCAATAGTCACTCAGTAGTGCCCCCTACATAGTCAGAAAAAAATCAGCCCCGAGTGGCAATCGGGGGTACGGCCCCTCCCTCCAAAAATAAGTTACTGTGCCCCCTGCCTCCACGCCCAGCAGTGTAACCTTCCGTTCCGATTATCCTCACCAGGGTTGCGGGTGTGCTGGAGCCTATCCCAGCTACATACATACACACACACACACTCACACACACACACACAAACACATACACGTTTAAAGATCTGAAACAAAATAGAAATACAGAGAATGGTGTTGATCATTTGCATATGATCACATCACTTCCTGTCAACGTACTGTATACACGCATGTGATGGCCATGCCAAGTGTTACGCGAATACACCGCCTTCAAATTTTGTTGAACATTTGTTGCTTCAAAGTACGAGAATTATTCTCCACTCTTACAAACGCGTTTTCAGACCACAAGGGCACAATGCTCCATAAAATAAAAGTCCCAGTTGCTTCAACTGACATTTAAAACAGATGTAATGAGAAAATGGAAAAGGAGTGGAAGGACACCGTTGCATACAGAAAAATGCTCACACTGTCTTCTAAAGCTAATGCTCTTGCATACCAGTTTATAAGGCTTAATGTTGTGTGTGTGCATGCACGCGTTTATTGAGTGGCAGAATTTTCACCCTACGTCGACCTAATGCCCCCATCCTTTGGTCTGACGCCGACACTGCCCCGACACCACTTTTAGCACTCAACATGAAATTGGCTAGATGTGTCTATCATAACATGACGCACAAAAAAGTCTCAAGAACAGGACCAAACCATTTTGGTTTGAAGCAGCCATTATGGATGGAATCAAAAGGGCATGAACCTTGACAAACTCCCACTAGTGAATTCACCCAAATCCAAAGAAGGTATCTTAGACAGATGGGCGCTGCTAACCCCTTTTGCCTTTACCAGCGGTTCCCAATTTTCTTGAGCCGCGGACCGGTTTCGTGTGAGGTTGTATTTTGACGGATCGGCATAGAAAAAAAAACTGTCCGTTGACGGGGGATGGCTCGGTACTGACACCTTTTCCCGATCATGTATTTATCGACGGGCAGGGGTTGCTGCCAGCATTCAAGTTTGGGAGGCGCTGTAGCGAGACCCCTCGTGACTCCCGGAGGTGGGCACCAGGTTTCTTAAGCCCCGTCTTCCACTCCGAACCCCCCCAAAATATTCAGTCTCTCTGTGCAGCCTGGTGAAAAATGGCCTGCCGCCCGGTAACGGTTGGGAAACACTGGCCTATGCCATCTAATGTAGGTGGAGCCTGGCATAAAAGTTGGATCATCATTTCAAGGAATCAAGGATGCAAGGGGCCCAGGTAATTTGGAAAAAATCAGCCCTCGACGTCAGTTTCACTGGACAACATGAAATTGGGTGGACTGATCTATCATGACAGGACACACAAAAAGAAAGTCTCTGGGACCCATGCCCCAAATTGAACAGGAAGTCATCCATTTTGGTTTGAAACACGTAAAAACACAATAACCACAATAGTGAATTTTCTGGATATTTTTCCCAACGAAACCGACCTAAATTGTTTCAGCAAAATCATGAAAAATTTATGAATGATTAGAAATGTTAATTGTTACACAAAACAAACAAACAAACCAAAAAAAAAGTAAAAAAACATACAGTGATAAGAAAACATTTCCACTCTGCTGAAGATCTGACTCATCATAAACTGGATAATAATCATCCATTTGTTTACATAGAGACTCCATTGATTGCTGAGTATGAATGGGGATGTCTCTCCATACAAGTAGCATGTAAAGCTCATAAATGTGTCTTTGTTTGGACCAATGACGTGTGCTTTTACCAAGCTATTGTAATAGAGATTTGTCATCTATTGCACAAACAATATTGCAATAGTGGGGAAAAACACACCTCAGAATTTTGAAAATAAATAAACCATTCCAATTTCCAATAGGTGTCATACCTCAGAGATGGTAGTGTACCTCGCAACAGCTCAGTTCAATAGGTTTTGCCTTTCCTTGTTTTTTGTTTTGTTTTTGTTTTTGCAACAGACTTCAGCAAGATTGTTCAAAGATTACATGATACTAACATTGCCATGTTACAGAATGCTAAAAAAATTAGATGAGCATTTGACCCTGGACTAGATTATGTCGATTTCCATGTTCAAATCTTACTCAAATCGGTGCCTGTAGATCTAATAATGGTTTTATGGTGACCACAGTATGACCCTGGACCCTGATTATTTTGATTTCCATGTGAAAATGTTATTTAAAACATTGCCAGCTAATAAAGGTTTAATGTTTGCCAGAGTTTGACCTTGTAGATTATTTATTACTATTTCCATCTTTTTATTATTATTTTGGGGGAAAAAAATCATGTTGAAAAGGATTGTGTTGGATTTTGAGGGTCTGCCTTTTAAAAATCCTGCTCTTATTAAATCCCCCCCCCCCCAAAAAAAAAAAAAAACGCACAAACAAACAAACAAAAGTTATAATGATGTTTTCATTAGATAAAGCACACCCAGAAAAAAATGATACCCAGTCAGTTTTTAGGGGTCAGTAAAGCTGCAATTGGCCTCCAAGTCCAGTTTGTCTTATCTGGGAAAAGTGGGCGTCATCCCCCACAGAGTGCTGCGAGAGTATTGATTTACTCTCCTCAAATAAATCAATTAAAAGTACACTTTCATAAAGTATATACTTCTTGATTTAAGGTGGAACTTGACACACGTGCAATACAATAATACATTGGAGTTAACCTCAGCGTTTGGCCACGCGTTATGTCAACACGACCGGGAATGACTTCACTAACAAAAATGCTTACGAGCGCTCTTCCATTATGTATGATATCACGGGCAAAGTATGTAATGGAAACGACTTTTGGTCATGGAGCTCTGCGGAGGCACATGGCCGCTTTTGTCCGGGTGGGATTATCAGCAGCGAGTGCTCACAAAAGGAAATGCTTGTGGAGCTACAGTAACAGAAGGATAAAATCAGCCATGTGATGATTGGGGTGACACATTTGTTTGGCTCTAATGAAAATAAGCCCCATTGAGGCGCATTCAGTCGAAGGGCCGAACCCCCCGACACCCACCCTACCCTACATCCTGTCTCTTTATCCTTCATGCAAGCGGCAGACAGATAGCAGTTCTGAGGATATTGTAGCAGCCAGTGTGCGTGTGTGTGTGTGCGCGTGCGTGTGTGTGTGTGTGTGTGTGCGCGTGCGTGTATATGTGTGTGTGCACATACATAACTGGAGTCTACTGTCTTGATCACTTACCACTTAACTTATATGAACCAATTATTATTTTAGTTAATTCCAGTGAATTACAATATTGTAATGTATTGAAATTTGGCTTTCTCACATTCGTAGGGTCAATAAAAATGTATTCAAACTAAATAAAGTACATAGTTGTCTGTTTAATGAAACTACTAGTTTGTCCTGATCCCACAAGAAGCAGTGCAATTGGAAATACTTGGTTTCATCTTAAACTGTTCAGCCAAATGTAACAAGCGTTAACCAGTGGATCATCAAACTTTGATGCCATGCCCACATTAGGCAAAAAAAAAAAAAAACCTGGACAATTTAGCATCACCTATTTGTCTAGAATTCCCTAGTAGGAGTTCTTCAAAGTATTTTCCTTAGGCCTGGTACACACAAGAATTTTTCAAATCTTAAAAAATTATTTATCTGTTACAGACCCCACACATGAAGATAAAAATATCAGGTATTGAACAGTTTTGGTCGTACTGTGTACTCCCATAATCACACATAAAGATTCTGTTTCTCAGCCAATCTAGAAACAAGTCCTCCAAGGCAGAAATCTCGCGTGATCTAACAAAAACGAAGAACTAAAGGCTTCTTTATACTCGCGTGGGCGGCGACTGCGCTGACATCACTGCGGCTGTCCCGCGCGTAGTTTGCCTTTATACTTGAGCGCAACTCACGCGTGCAGTTTGGGAAATGTACTGCAGTTCCCCTCCAAGTCTGTGGCGGCGCTATACGGCTGGTATTGGCTAGGACACCACAGGGTGGAGTTTCCTCTGCATTTTTTTGGGCCATTTCCAGTAGCCGTTTTTCCTTCCCTTTTAGTAACAAGGAACAAAGCAACAACAATGGCGACCGTGGAACAGTGTCTGCTCGAACAAATGGACCTAGTTGACCAGATGATACATTTAATTATGCTTCCAAGCCGGTGGCGTAGATGGGATGTAGAACCAAGGGGAATGCCGAGTACGTCATCACAGCATGTGACTAAAACGGACCAATCACGAGAGATGATCGCCACAGCGTTCGACGCGTAGCAACAGTTTTTGCCGTGTGCGCGTCAAGTGACGCAGAGGGGCCGCGTGGGGCAATGCGTCGGTCACGCCATGCAATGCGGGCGTTGTGAGCGCGGGAGTATAAAGAGGCCTTAACACTTGTGGATATGTTGTGTCAATGTTCCCTGAGTGCTTCCGAAGGGACTGGAGGCAGGAGTGTTGGAGAATGGTAATGTCATCAAACAAGACTTGCTTAGGACATGTTTGTTTTTTTATTTTCGGCCTCTTCGTTGTTCCTCCGTCATGGCGCTTCTTGTTTTCCTAAATTCCGCTTTGCGTCACAATTCATGGAGTCATGACTCCGGAGTAGTCGTATTTCCCCACACACATGAAGATTTTTGTTGGTAAAATCTGAGCACGTTTAATATTTAAGATTGTCGGCCCCAAGCCATTTCGGCCGTGATTGTTGGGACAAATTCACTCTTAACTCACCTACTCAGACCACATGATAATCTTTGAGGATAATCTTATAGGACATAAAATAGTCTGGTGTTTGTTTTCCTTGGTCAGGAAGGGGCAAAACGGGGACAAAATAGCCGGATTATCTTTATAATTTTGTTACTGGGACTCCTTCACATGTAGAAAAAAAAGTTGTTGTTTTTTTTCCAGTCACTCTGCTTCACATTGCAGTATATAGTTCACAATTATTTTTTGCAACTAAGTGATGGAAATTGGCTAACAGTGCACAGACAGTCCATATCGGTTCAGACCCAGCACCATGGCGATGATAAAACATCAGACTTGATTATAAAGCCAGAGCCTGATACAAGTGTTTGATCCCACATTGGACGGCTGTGACTCACCACATGAACGCGCGCGCACACACACACACACACACACACACACACACTCACTCACTCCTAACACATGGTGAGAACATCCCCGGCCGAAAAACCTGCCTGGGCGCATTAGCCAGGATGACTTCAGACTCTGTGGACACATCCAAAAATCCAGCCAGCAAAGCTCGGGGATCAGACGGGCTTGAGATCACAGTTGAAATGCACACATACAAAGTGGCAAACATGTCGCACAGGCAGCATGCAGCTGTTGTTTCGTGGCTACCGAGGTGGCTCATACACCATCAGAGTGCAGCTGGTCTTAAACACAGACCATTGGACTCCTCATCATTTAATAAATCATCTGATACATTCTTTACGTGACCGTGGATGTAGGGCCAATCCTAATTCTACTCCTTAGCGCTTGCCCTTTGTCTTTGCCCTTGGTTGTGCACGTGTACGAGAACGAAGGGGTACCTCAATTCCTAGGGGAAGGGCTAAGAAGAAGGGGTGTATAGCCCTTGAAACCAAGTGTGGTCGGTCGGGGAGCTCACTTGAAAGCGAAGGGCGGAACAAGATGGCGGAACGGACAAGGAAGTACATCAATGTAAGTGAGCGTAATAATTAATATTCATCCTAATGACAGGCATGTTTTTAGCAACGTAAATGCAATTTATGTTTTGAATTGTTGGTTAAATGGCTCGTTATGACGAGCTCACGTATCGCTAGTCTATTGTCAGACTATTTTCTTTTACTATTCAAAGTAAACCCACTTCACTACAATGTACTGCATTTTATGAACGATTAGAAAGAATTGTTTGACCGCTACTGTACGTCATATTCAGAAGCTAAGTAGCTAATGTGGCGTTGCTAATAATGTCGCTTCTGAGTATAAAGTCATGTTCGCTTTCCATATAATTAAGCTGTAGCCTCATCACTCATGTAATGCAGTAGTTCATCGGCGTGATGCCGTTGGCTGTGATTCCCCGTGAATATCTTCATCGGACATCGGGTTTACTAAACAAACATGAGGTCACCGTAATAAATAACCGGACACCTTTTCCTCCACAGGGACGCGACAAGTCAACCGTCTTCTAAAACAGCACACAACACTCAAGAACGACAAGCCCAGTGCCACAATCAGAATCAGAATCAGAATCATCTTTATTTGCCAAGTATGTCCAAAACACACAAGGAATTTGTCAATAAAGTTATTTTCTATTGTACTCTGTTTGAGATATTTTCTTTTTTATGTATGTTTACAAATGTTTGGTTATGTGTTTTGCGATGGTTATCGCTGGTGTTATTTATTGGCCGACGTTAGGCTATAAAGTTTGCCAATATGGTCCTTCTATAAAAATGTGTTTTTAGAGTAGCTAAAGATGAAATATATAAATGTATGCACCCTGTCACCGGCACGGTGGACGACTGGTTAGAGTGTCTTCCTCACAGTTCTGAGGACCGGGGTTCAATCCCCGGCCCCGCCTGCGTGGAGTTTGCATGTTCTCCCCGTGCCTGCGAGGGTTTTCTGCGGGCACTCCGGTTTCCTCCCACATCCCAAAAAAACATGCATGCTAGGTTAATTGACAACTCTAAATTGCCCGTAGGTGTGAATGTGAGTGCGAATGGTTGTTTGCTTGTATGTGCTCTGTGATTGGCTGGCAACCAGTTCAGGGTGTACCCCTCCTCCTGCCCGATGATAGCTGGGATAGGCTCCAGCACGCCCGCGACCCTAGTGAGGAGAAGCGGCTCAGAAAATGGACGGGATGGATGGATGCACCCTGTCACATGGTAGCAAACATTTGTTTTAAATTACCAGTCAATATAGAAACTGCACAAACAGACACATTTAAATAAAAAAAGCAATTTACAGTATAATAAAGGCGGCACGGTGGCCCTTAGTCTTTGTTAAACTCGTTTTACCCAGAAATGTTGTCGTTCAATCCCAAAAGCCAAAGCCAGGGATTTATGTCCTTGCTATGCAGCGACTATAAGCCTTGACATGACACTCCAGTCCTCTAGGTGGCAGTAATGCAGACTTACAGCTGGAGGAATATTTAAATTTTTATTTGGGGGGGTATGCCTCTGAATTCACACAATACGTTAGAGACGCAATTGTCAATCAATCAATCACCATCATGCGATTCATCATTCATATCACACAAGATCTCAGCCTAACAATTCACACCTCATTCCAGGGAGCATCCACAGATTCATGTTCATGTGCTTTGCCTTTTCTTTGGGTTTTTGACACTTATTCCAAATATTGGACTGCCACAAAGCGAGCACTTAGCATATCGTGTGTACTTCAGTAGCGCAACCATTAATAGGAAGTTGTGGGTTTTTCTTTGGCTCTCCCTTTTCACCCCCACTCCACCACTTATTCCAAAAGAAGTCGTTAGCAATCACGCAAAACTCATTCTAGCTCAGTTCAGCAAGCATCAGTCAATTGTTTGGCTTTTTCTTTGGCTTTGGCAGACCCTGGAAGACCCTGGTCACCCTGGAAGAAGATAACCATTTCCATTAATCCCTATGGGGAAAAAATGGATCCCAAAACACTTAAATATCATTTCAAACTCATCTTCTACCACCAATAAAAATGGCTTTCTGATAACTTGATTTCAAAAAAGAAAAGAAAAAAAGAAACAGAAGGGCTCGTGTTCATGCATGGCAAAGACTCGCGGCAACACTAACAACCCAGGCTATGTTTAAGCTCCTCCCAGACAAAAAAACATGTTAGTATCTCAGTCGAGATGTATCACTTCAACATACTGGTACTTCCTTGACACTAATTACCATTCTCCTGGGCAGGGCTTTGGTGCCATTTTGTGGCATCTTAGAGCATTATAAAAAGCATAAAACACAAATAGGTGAGTTTTCCAACGAAAATCTTAGGGTATGTTCCATAGAAAAACACACACATAGGTGAATTTGTGAACAGGTGGGGATCCACTGTAAAAACTAATCAGGGTTTCATCAGCCTCCATGAATGGATTTTGTGCGACAATGCACAATTTGAATGGCTGTGTTGAGAATCACTCCCTATCCAGTGCCCTATATAATATATTGTATAGTGTTTGCTATTTTGTAGTGCAGTTTGAATGTGTAGTGAGTATAAGTTATTACCTGTATAGTGCCCTCAATGTATCTCACAATGCATCTTGAAAAGCAGTGAACAAACAATGACTAGAAAAGCAATGTATCCCATGATTGCGCCGATACAGAAAAAAGATTTTTCTTTTCCATTTCCTAGGTATTGTATGATCTTTGGAATGAGAGAAATTCCAGAGAGAAATGAGTTGTGGTTCTTTAATATAACTAGAGCAATACAGTGCGTGATATTGACATAAAGTGCTTTTTGAATATTAATATCATGAAATACACTAATCAGCAAACCCAAGTTGTGTTTCAAAAAACTATTTTTCATCTGATTGATTACCAATATACAGCAGTCCACTTTCTAAAAATCCCTTTATGGTGATAAATGCTAATGCCTCCTGACCTCCTGCGTTCTACAATACTATTTCAAACAGATTAAAAAAAAGCACATATTATGACATAGCAAACAATTATTTAACTATTTGCAGAAGATATTGCATGTCCTATCCAATTTCCCCCGCTCCATTCACCCCCTAAAAGTCAGGCATCATGTTGTTGGTGATATTGTGTGTCGCAAGTCTCCTGCTTGTCAAGGCGGGACCCACCCGCTGTGCCGACGCTCCCCCTCAGTGCCGCGACACTGACAGTAATTTTAACGCAGCCGGGGCCGGCGGTCCCGGAGGTGGGCCATTAAAGTTCAGGTGAGGTTAATTACAGAGCATTGTGAAGCCTGCTGCTGCGCACCAGGGCGGCGGGTGGTTTGTTGACGATTTGGACTTGACGTGACCCCACCCAGCTACCACGGTGGGAGTTCAACAGCAGATTTACACGGCAAAACGCCTACGGGCGCCAATCATTCACAGAAACGCCTCTAAATTAGGGTCCCAAAAATATTGCACATTCACTGCACACAGCATGTGATTCACCACATTAAATACAGAGCGGTCACTCAAAGTTCCACTGCAATCTGTTCTTTTGACACTGGCCAAACCTTCACTTTCAAACCCAATTTCTATCCATCCATCCATCCATCCATTTTCTGTACCGCTTATCCCCACTAGGGTCACAAGCGTGCTGGAGCCTATTTCAGCTATCTTCGGGCAAGAGGCGGGGTACACCCTGAACTGGTAGCCATCCAATCGCAGCAATTTCTATCCATTCATCATGGGTGGATTGGGTGAGCTAGAACCTGTCTCAGCTGACTTTGGGCGAGGGTCCACCCGGGCCTGACTGGTTGCCAGGCAATCGCAGGACACATACCGGCAAACAACCATTAACACACATTAAAACCTAAGGACAATTTAGTCTGGAATAAAGCTAACATGGATATTTTTGGAATGTGGGTGGAAGCCGAAGTTCTTAGAGAACAAGTCAAGTCCACACAGGAACCTCCAACCTTAGAAGGGCGAGAGCAATGTACTAACCACTAGTCCACCACTTTTATTAATAATTAGACTGAATCTATTTTTTTTTCATAGTGAATCCTCAAAAAAAAAAGATGATCAAGCTTTGATACCACGCTCAACCCAGATTGGATGGCGTAGGCAAAACACCTTCACAATGTTGTCTCAGTTACCTGCTTCCAATTGGTGCTCATTGGAGTAAATTGCCTAGCAGGAGTTCGTCAAAATATGACCCTGCAATTTGGCCAAAATGGCTGCTTCAACCAAAATGACAACTTTCTGTTGAATTTTGGGCATGGGTCCTTGAAACTTTGTTGTGTGTACTGTTATGATAGAAATGTGCACAGATTTCTTTCTGTACTTGTGGTATTAGAGGCAGATTCTTTTTTCACGAATGGGCCCTGCCACTCCCTTTTCCATGGCAATTTTTCAAAAATCAAATTTTATTTTGACAGTAGAAGACGAAGGCAAAAACAGTCTTCCCATTTGGGTGAATTCCCCAGTTGGACTATGCCAGTGTGAACCCTGGAATTTGCCCAAAATGACAGCTTTGAATTGAAAATTGATGACTTCCTGTTCAATTTTAGGCATGGGACCTTGAGACCTTTTCACATCAGGATATGTTAGACTTGTCCACTGAATTTCGTGTTGTTCCGTGAAACTTGTGTCGAGGCATCATTTTAACCATAACGCTACTGAGTGAGTTTTGGAGAGTCGTGTTGGGAGTGGGAACCCCCATAATGTGATATTTTCACCAGAGTACATGCACTTGCAAAAACATTGAAGCATTCATGCATTTTCAGGGACCCAAAAACGTGATTAATTCATTGAAAGAATAATAATAAACAAAATATGCTTAATAGGGACTTTGCACCCCTTGATGCTTGGCCTCTAATAATTCTATTGTCCTCGATAAATCTTTATTTAGTGGCTAGTTAGTACATGTAAAACATTAAAAGGCAACAAACCTTCTGGCAGGTGGGAAGTTGGCGTAACACGAGATGACCTAACATTGTAAGTGCTCAGTGCTCCTTTTCGTCAAACATCACAAAAAAATGACACTTGTGGCCTTAATGCGTGGCAGAAATGTAGTATAATGAGGTGTTTTATTTTTTTTATTAGGTTTAACAAATGGTACAGGGACAAAGGCGGGATGTTATGGCAATACATAATGGATTTTAGCTACATAGAACTACATTTCAAATTTGGATCTAAAGCTGTTTAAAATAAGCAAAGAAATGTGGGCTTTTTCCCCACACAGAATGCAAGCATTCTGCTACAAGGTTATGATAAAGGAGCTTCGAGTAGCAACAGGGAAAGAAGCAGGAAAAGAGTGACTCAAAGATGCACTCGTCTGTGTTCGAGTAAGGATGAGATTATATTGGATTAGAGGGGGATTTTTGCAATGCAAATGAATGCACCTCCGAATCAATACACCCTGTTCTACTCAATATACAAACTAATTAAGAGGTAATACAATCAAACCTGAATAAAATAGATTGCACGGCTTCCTCAGAAAGAAATCCAATCAAAGCTTTTTATGTGAATAGATAAAATCTAAAGCGATCTCTCTTTGCAGGAATAATGACCTGGGCTTTGTGTCCATTTAATAAGGAAAACTTGTCTTAAGAGACCGCGCTCAATGTGCATATTCTAATCAATATGAATTACATAGGGGTTTATCTATGTTATCTGCTCCAGACCGCTAAGCTAATTAATGTTTTATCGAGTGTTTTAACTCAATTATTTCGCAAAGTCAAAGAGGTTCCGCGCAATTTTACGTGTGCGTTTGGAAAAGAGGCCGAAGCCGAGGTCCGCAGACTTTTCTTTTGAACGACGCATTTTAACTTCCTTCCAAGTCCCCCAATTCCATTGGAATTGTACATGCATGTTAAATAGTAGGCCAAAGTGTTTCAACATTTAGAGCAAGCAGGTATGACTTCCCTTAACATCAGTGACGGTGACACAATTACTCTACAGTAACTTTCACTTTCATCACTAACAAAATGTTGGTTAAATTATATCAGTTTAATTCTCAGAGTAAAGGACATTACAATGCATTTTAACCCATCATCCTCTTTTTGGACCGATAAGAAGCATCCCACTTGCATTTTAAAATCATCCACCATTCGATAGCGTTCAGTCGGCATGTATAGCTCCTTTCTTTTTTGCTTGGATTTCTCTGTAAATTCTGCCTGCAACCATACCACGGCACGTTTCCATTTGCACAGTTGGCATGTATTACTTCTCTTATTTTGGCTAGGGTTTCTGTTTCTGTTTCTAGCTAGACATCAAGTCATTAAAGCAAAATTGACTGAGTGGATATCACTCAATGTGCGTACATGTGAATCCCAAAAAGCCTGACATCCATCCATCCATCCATCCATCCATCCATCCATCCATTATCCTCACAAGGGTCGCGGGAGCGCTGGAGCCTATCCCAGCTATCATTGGGCAGAAGGCGGGGTACACCCTGAACTGGTTGACAGCCAATCGCAGGGCACATACAACCAAACAACCATTCGCACTCACAGTCACACCTACGGGCAATTTAGAGTCTTCAATCAACCAACCATGCATGTTTTGGGATGTGGGAGGAAACCGGAGTGCCTGGAGAAAACCCACACAGTCCTCAGAACTGTGAGGCAGACGCTCTAACCAGTCATCCACCGTCCTGCACTTTCCCTGACTGGGAATCGAACCCAGGCTGAGGCGGTGAGAACACCAAATCCTAACCACTAAACCACCAGGGACTAAAGCCTGACAAATAAATGTTATTTATTGTTTTGTTTTGTTCTTTAATATTAAGAAGCACCAGATGTTGAATAGAAAAAAAAAATCTGATTTTTTTGGCCAATGTATCCAAAAATAGTTTGCATTTGTCACTTAAATTGCCATTGAAAAATTCAATTAGTTCCAGAACTGGCCACTGTTGCTTACTGGTGCTGTGGCTCAATGCAGGCAGAGAATGGGACTGACGTATTTCCAGGTCACAGATATACAATATCACTAGATCCAATTCAATTGCCTCCCAAAGGCCATGTTGAATGTAGGGCATTGACATGGTGGCCATTTGATGATGGTTATATCTATTGTCTATTGTACAGAGCTCCATGGCGAGAGCGGCATGGTGGTGTGTGAACTTTGAGGAATACAAAACACAAGTTTCTGGAGTCTGGAACATGCATTTTTTGGTACAGTAACATCCATCCATCCATCCATCCATTTTCTGTTCCGCTTATCCTCACTAGGGTCGCGGGCGTGCTGGAGGCTATCCCAGCTATCTTCGGGCGAGAGGCGGGGTACACCCTGAACCGGTGTCCAGCCAATCGCAGGGCACATACAAACGAACAACAATTTGCACTCACATTCACACCTACAGCCAATTTAGAGTTTTCAATTAAGCTACCATGCATGTTTTTGGGATGTGGGAGGAAACCGGAGTGCCCGGAGAAAACCCAGGCAGGCACGGGGAGAACATGCAAACTCCACACAGGCGGGGCCATGGATTGAATCCTGGTCCACAGAACTGTGAGGCTGACGCTCTAACCAGTCGGCCGCGGTACAGTAAGTTTTGTATTTTTTTTGTCAAGCCATTCATCTTTGGCAACAGATTTGGAACTAGGAAACACACTAATTCCTTGCAACTCATGAAAGCCACTCGCCTATGAGGAGTACTGTACGTCAACAATCTTACCATGACCAAGCATACCGGCCTGGTAAGTTTGGATAAAATGTGAAATTTTCAAACATTTTCAAGATATTGTTATATTTATTTACAATAAATTTGTATTGTACAATAATATGGGTGCGTTTGGCCTTAAAAAAGAAAGAAAAAGTGCTTCAATGTAACAGAGAATTGGCTATATTGGTATCTAAAATAGATAAAAATATAAAAATTGGGCCCCGACACCACAGTTTTACCAATCGTAACGAAATTCATTGGACTTCATCTACTGTGATAGGATGCATGGAAAAAGTCTCAAGAATGTTTTCTCCAGGCGAATTCCAGGCCTCGTACAAACGAACTCCTAGCAGGGACATAATACATTGATGTTGTTCTAACACAGTCAATCATTTAAAAATGTCTGGAAACCAAAACAAGGAAATAAACGAGTTAATCTGTGTGTGACGTCCCGTTTAAACTTGCGTTTGCTGTTCCAACAAGGATCATTTTTGTTTTTTATTGTGACTGTTAGAGTGGTATTAATTTAGCAATATCTTTACTATTGCGGTTGTAGTTTGAAGTTGTGTAAAACAATACTTTATTATCCTGTGAGCTGGTTTGACTCTCTCATGTAACTTATATGAGGTAACCAATTTTTTTTGTAGACACCTAAGTATAATACAGTGCAGTTGTTCACCACATCATTTACAGCCTAATGACTGATTTAACCTCCTGAATGTAATGATATACCATGTACCTGATTCAATGTAATTTAACTTTAATAGTGTTTCTATTTTCAAAATGTTTAGTTTGAGTGATTATATCTACAAGCAATAATGACAGTTTAAAATGGGAGTTTTAATGTTCATTCTTGCGTGCATGCTTTTTAAAAGTACTGGTATTGGCCAGATACTAGCCTCTGTTTTACTTGATATCTGTAAGGAAACTTGCGGTATCGCCCACCATTAATATTCAAGTTAAATGTCATACTTTTTTGACGGAAAGAAATATTTCCGAGACGGTGATTTTGTAATATAATTAATTGCTTTCAACTGGTAATATGTGTGTATTACATTTTGGAAGTAACTTGGCCACCACTGGTCGAGATAGATTTTGCAGCGGTTGTTAACCTCCTCCATCTTGGCTCCCTCCCTTCCTTCCCCCTCCTCTTCTTGCACTTCATTCCAGCTGATTGCTCATTTTCTAATGCTAATGCCGCTATAGGCCGCAGCTCGGGTTTCTCCCTTGTCAGCTGGCCACTGGGGCTGTGGGACGGATCTAATGGGCTCTGACAGGAGGGAACTGATCTCATTCAGAGGGGATTTGATATGTGGCATGAATGCGTCCACGCTCAATGGCCATATTAATGGCTGTTATCATTCACAGATTTCGTGGCCATTCATAAAGCACCCCACTTTTTATTTTTTTTAACCCACTTATTTCTTCCCGAGCGCCATGACTTATAGATGAGTGGCGTATTGTTTTCACTGCCTTTTAGCTAACATGTCAAACCGAGGCAGTAAATAATAACGTGGTGGGTGTTGTTTACAATTCAATTACAATCGCATGCCGGCAGAAAATAAGACAAAGGTTCCTCCTGGTCACAAGAGACGGCAGTGTGGGATCAGGCAGTCAATATTTAGCCTCCCTCAATGCGATTTATGGCTACGGCGTCTCCCCGTGCATTCAAAGTATTGTCTGTCTAAAGAAAAAGTGAAGGAAAGGGGGAAAAAAGAAGTCAACAATAAGCCATTAAAGTTCAGGTGAGGTTAACGGCGCAGTCGTTAAACCTGTTGCTGCGCTTTTGTGCCAAAGTCACGATAGGTGTCTGGTTGTTTTTGGACTTTGAATGATGGCTCTTGTGTTCATGCGATGCTTTCGCATTTAGAGTTTTGAGTAGTATTTAGTTTGGATTCCTTGGAGCTGGGTTTTGCTGTTTTAGGGTTCATTTACGTGACAACGACCCAGTAAAAACAGCAGTGGCGTGGCGCGAGTTGCCAGCTCCCAATCACTGCGTTGGATCTATCTGCGCACTATGTTGTAATTGTATGTTTAAAAGATCAGAAAACCATATATTTTCTCTCTAATGTTTCCAAAACTAGTCACGACTGACATTAAAATGATATATGGAGCACAGTCAGCGTTCATCACAGGCTAAAGACGTGGTTGTAGTTTAGCTCAATTCTATATCATACAGTACACCACATTAAATACCTGGGGTCCTCCGTTTATGATAAAGATATATAACGTTTCGAGGCTCTGGCGTAAGAATTCGTTGTCACGCAGCACAAGAAGGTATGCTTAATTAATGGTGTACATACTGTTTTTCAATTAATTGTTTTCCTATTTCTGGCCTGGAAGTGTTTTTCTTACAAATATTTACTACAGCATTTGCGTAAAAGATAGATGACAAATTCGGGTTACTGCTCGAGGAATAGAAACCCCAGTAGTGAACATGACACATGATTACACGACTCACTCCTGATTATGTCAACGTGACAGCAGTAACTGAAGATCTTTTTCATGGGAAAAAAAAATCTGCTCATCACAGTGTAATTGAGTGTTTTTTGTTCCCTTAGGGCCAATGTGCATTTCTTTGTTTGCCACAATGCGTGAGTGACACATAAGATTGCACATGTAATACTGTATATCAGCCACATTAGATTTGTTGGTCGCATTGCACATTGGTTAGGAACCTGCATCATGTAACGATCACACTGAGAGGGAAAACATGAACAGAGACCTTGTAGTTCATGTGATTTGCAAGCTGGACTAAAGGCAGGCAACGTTTGTAAGGCGTCCATTGTGACTGAAATGACAATTTTCAATTTCTGACCACCATAACCTCTCGTACTATTTTTTTCCCCTTGCTTGATGGCCATAATTCTGCCCCTGGGGTGACAGTCCACCTGCCCCACCCTTTCCAGCCCAAAGCCACCGAAAAAGGGAAAGATTTTTCCGAAGCATTTCAAAGGTGATTCACGTCACAAATACCTTTTCTCATTTTTACATAAAAAGAAGTTAACCATGGTTAATTGGAGCAAGTTTCATAAACAGACCTACAAGAAAATGACAAAAAGCTCTGTAATATGGATGCCAAGCCAGTAGTTTGCAATAGTACTGTTTTGAATATCCTTTACTAAGTCTGTGAGACAGACAATCAACATTTTCCTTTACACCATTGTTCAACCTCGTTTTGTGGAAAGTACACGTTTAGCGTCATTCAAAAACAATTGGTGTGCAGATGTGATGGTGTTTCTTTATTTTTGGAGGGAGGGGTTGTGCAAAGTGTTTTTGTTACACTGCCAACTAGGGGCCTGGCGTGCATACTGGTGCAATTTTGAACTACACTTTTGTTTCAAGCATATCTCTAGAATTATTCTTATTTTTTTTTTTGTTTTGTTATGTAGCCGCCTCGAGTTTTATTTGTCACATTCTGCAAGAACAATTTTAGGAAACATGTTTCGATGAGGTGGGCTATGGGCCAAGGAAAAATGCTAAATGTTACAGCAAATCCAGGATGTATTTTCTCAACACTGTTGCAATTGAAAAATAGTAGTCTACCTATATGCAGGAATAAACTGTATTGCTGATCCAAATTTGGATTGTGCAGAATTGGTTGATGTCAACACTATAGTATACTTTCAAAGCTATTTTAACACCTGCTTTTTCTATTGCTGTTGTTTTTTTTAAAGCCACACAGCTCCAAGCCTCCTGGATTTGTTAACTCCTTAACTTTGTTGGTTTTTGGTGTCATTATCAGTTTGTTTATTGTTGTAAGCGCTTCTTCCTTTCATTCACTTGATTTATGTCATTAATTTGGCTTCTGTATACGTAGGATTAAACATTCACATGCCATTCCCTGCCTGCCTTTTAAAAGTATAAATAGCATCATAGTTTCAAATTATAAATACTGAAATTACAATCCTTATGCTAAAAAAAGCTCACGTGGAAGAAAGCCCCAGTCAACATGTGGAGCGTTTTGGAATAAACACGTTTGGTTGGGGAGGGCAAACCCTTTCTTTTTTGCACAAACTGCAGCATGCACCACAATTAAACGTTTCAGGCAGGATGCTCATCAGAGTGCGGTTTTCCCCAAAAAACTTCCATACAAAACAAACAAATCTAGACTTTTTGGTCTTTAAATGGGAGAAGCAGATGGAGAAAGTCATATTCGGGCATATAAATGCATATGGCAGAGAGAAGGAAGTACAAGATGGGAAGGTTGCTGCTGTAGTTGCCGCAACCCGATCTGCTACCTGCCCAAGATATATGTCTGCATCCCATGCAGCAGTTAGAAAGAAACATAAACTCATGATGCAGCAATCAAAAGGATCAAACGGAGGACATTAATCAACAATCAGCGGGAATACATTCATGTGTAGAACATCATGGAAAACCAAGAACAAATGCGAGCAGTACAGCACATGCACGCTCTATTAGCATATATGCAGCAGCATCTTGGGAGGTGTTTTGTTGACAGCTGCACAGGAAGTTGCATCCCCCCCCCCACTCTCCCACCCACCAACCACACACACGACGAGGTGTCACCAGACTTTTTTTTTTTAACTTGTAATCATGCGCCACCTTCAAGCTTTGAGTAAAAGTGGCGCTCCCGCATCCTGATAACTGTTTAATGCCACCACATGCCAACGAGACCCGTGCAGCAGACGAGCATATCACAGCACAACGTGTTCTCATGAGACTATAATAGTGGAAACCTATAGAACCTATATAAACCTATACCACTTGTGACGTCACGTCAAAGTGTAAACTGTTTGATGTTAGCCATGCTAATAAACCATGTTTTCTGCCTCGGTTGCGAGTCTATTGTATTTCTTTCACCAATTGTAGACACGCTAACTTGTACCTGGTTGCAAACATTGATTTCAAGTCAGCGTTATATTAATATATATTAACGTTACATTGAATTTGTGTAAATGTGATACGGTCCCCAGTCAGCAAACATGCAATACATTGGACTGACGTCGGCCTTAGGAAGAAGGAACGTCGGCCGGCAGTTGTTAAAGTCTGACAAGCATTGGCCGAAAAGCACGTATTTCCCAGCTTCATTAAAGTCTCAGTCTCCTTAGGACTGCATGATTATGGCCAAAAACTATTTTGATCAATATTGTCATCAAAATTCTTTCTCATGTTAGCGAAAAATCTTCATTTTTATTTCACTACTTTTTTAACAAACAATATGTAACAGTTTGCAATTCAAAAGGAATCTTTTAATAAGAGTAAATGATAGATAATAATTTTAAAAAATTAAATTACCCAAAAAATTCTACTTTAGCAAGGGCTAACTGAATAAATGTGCTATTACAAAGTCCACTTCATGGAGGCAAATACAGTTTATGCATGGAAGGCAATAACATTTAGGCTGTAAGCACCGACTTTTCATTTGAAAATCCCCGTCGTCAATATCGTGAATTGTCAAGGACGGTATGTCTCCGTTTTTCTGCTTGACCATCAGTCAGTCGTGCACGGTCACAAACTGCAAAGAACTCGACAGTTGTGATTTCCCTTTCTATTTGCTCCCGGAGTTTTCTTTCATTGCGGTTAGGCCAGCCGAAAAGTTGAAGTCAATGCAGGTGCTACAACAATTGTTAATAGTGTCTTACCGTGACATGCCACCCCTCCGCCAACATGCTGAGAGGTCCAACTTCAAAATAAAAGCCATTTGATGCTTTTATTTTGAAGTTGACACCAGAGCGCAGTGCCAGAACTTAATGAAGACTTAACCATGCGTTCACCCCCTGGTGGCTGGCTGAGTAGGTTACGGGCACTGCTGCAAATGAAGCACTTTTCATATGCAGCAGTGCCCGCATTTTAAATGTAAGAATTGCAGACGATCAGGCTCATTTAATCGTGGCAGCCAAAATGGCGCTCACGATTAAAATTCGATTAATCGTGCAGCCCTACGTCTCATCAAGTTCTGTTTTGCGTCGGCTCGGCTGGCCAATCCCGTGTTGTTTGGGCGGGAACTTACCGGCTGCACAAATTGTTCACAGCTGTATTAATTAAAGCACCAGCAAGCCGTTCGCCACCACAATTTTCAGGTAAGTTACCATCCATCCATTGTCTGAGCCGCTTCTCCTCACTAGGGTCGCGGGCGTGCTGGAGCCTATCCCAGCTGTCATCGGGCAGGAGGCGGGCTACACCATGAACTGGTTGCCAGCCAATCGCAGGGCACATGTAAACAAACAACCATTCGCACTGACATTCACACCTACGGGCAATTTAGAGTCTCCAATGAATGCATGTTTTTGGGATGTGGGAGGAAACCGGAGTGCCCGGAGAAAACCCACGCAGGCACGGGGAGAACATGCAAACTCCACACAGGCGGGGCCGGGGATTGAACCCGGGTCCTCAGAACTGTGAGGCTGACGCTCTAACCTGTCGGCCACCGTGCCGCCAGGTAAGTTACCATTTCAAATAAATTGCCAGAAAATGACAATGTTGTCACAGGTAATGAAGTTGTGTGCTACTGTAGGAACAAACCTAGAGTGCCAGGAGCCCATATCCATCCCACTGGCAGTTTTACACACGTGTTAAGGCTAATTCGACCAGTTGCCTGTGATTTTTTTACGGACTATTAATACAAAATATAAAGCGGTGTGTGTGTGTGTGCAGTATCTGCTTTACGAGCTAACTTTCATTTCCACTGTTTTTTTTTTTTTTTAGACTTTGTTCTATTTTAACGTGACCGGATATTGACTTTAATAATAGTTGAGGATATGAGGTTCATTCAGCTGAGTCGAACAGGTGATGTCACTCAAAACAAATCTGTGACTCAACACCAAAGAACAGCCTTAAGTTTGACAAGGGTGGTTTAAATGATGAAACCCCCATTTTGCCGTGAGATACAGAAGTGACATGCTCACGACTTTGCTGTTTGTTGTTTATTGATATTCTCGGCGATGTACTGCTAACGGAGGAAACGCTCTCTGCAACATGAGGACGATGGAACTTTTGATGACGGGCCGATGTCGGTGCGACTGCCTGCGTATCATACGGGAGTATTTCCTCCAGCTCTTTTGCATCTCCATCCTCTAATAAGCCGCAGTACATGAAAAATTCCCAAAAGAAATGATTTATTTTTTTTTTTTTGACAAAGGGAAAAGTCGTAGGTCGCACTAACTGCAACGGGAGGGTGAGGAGTCGTGTCACTTTGCCTGCAATCTCCTACTTCTTCTTTTCATTTGGGCTTGCCCCATTATGGGTTGTCACAGCACGTCATCCTTTTCTATCTACACAAGCTTCTGCATCCTTCTCTCTAACACCAACTGCCCTCATGTTTCCCCTCACTACACCTATCACTTTGCCTGCAGTGACCACTCAAAAAAAAAAAAAAAAAAATGCTGATGGAAGGTTTTTGCGGTTTTGAACCAGTGACTTTTTAAAACTGTGGTATACCTTGAAACCGGTAACGACCCGTGCCTATCTGGAGATGAATACTAAATTATTCTTATTATTTTTTTTTTTAGGACTGTGCTTTATAGTTTTGTGGGTTTTTTTTTTGCATCCACTGTATGGCCGTACATTACATAGGCATGACCTGAATGTGAAAAAGATCTTAGTATACTAGTGTTTACCAGCATATTCTTTCTTAAGAATCGAACAAATGTCAGCTTTTTGCCAAAATGGCAAAAATACCAAGTTTAATGCACAAGGAAGAGAACAAAGTGTATTTAACGTGTTTTACTTTGAGCTTCTATTGTCATGTAATCAAACAGATGTAAGAGCAGGCGTAGAGCGTAACCAACGGCGTCCCACAAAGTGCTCTTCTTCCCTATAGTGAGGGGCATCGGTGGCCGGGCCGGACGTATTTTAGCCGCCAACGGCCCGGAAAATCCTGCCGACATGAGCGAGCATTGTGAGTCCGACTTGAGCTTTCACAGTCCAGAGATCAAAACGGCAGCGGCCATGTTTCCAGGGAACCGGCGTCCTCTCGGTGTGAACACAGATATAATGGTGACAGGAAGCCGAGGCAGTCACTTGTATAGCCAATTATGGGCAGAGCCGTGGGGGCGGCTTTTCCACACTTTTCTTGTGCGGCGCTATACGGCGAGGCGTATGATTAACTTCTCCCCATTTCCTCCTTTGTTGGTGGAAAAACCTAGTCTAGCGAAACAAAACTAACAACATAAAACACTTTAAAAGTTATACAGGTGTTTTCAAAGTTAATAGTGGCTGCATAATTTATTCTTTTCAAGTGTTACCGTCCAGTGGTTAGCTACGTCTGACGCTTGTATGTGAGCTACAAATGTTAAAATGTGCAATATATAAAACTGCACTCGAATTACTGAAAGGGTGAAACATTTGACTTTATTTTAGTTATATGGTATGACCTCCAAAGTTGAATGCTTCTGAAGTTGTTGACACTTAAGAATGAAAACTCACAATGCAGCAAGTTGACTCACGTTAGGAAGCCTCCCTCTCCACCTCTGTCATCACCAAATCAGTAGTTTGATCCTAGTTGTGTTTTATTTTATCTAATTATACAGCAGTCGACTCATTTTATGCGCTTGTGATAGTTGACAATGTCGTAATGTGACTTTAAAGTTTTGTTATGGCCATACAGTTTGACCATGGTACTAATTATTTCTGTTTCCGTACCTTGACTTATGAGTGCCGCAACTTTCCTATATTTCGAGGTGTGAGCCGTCGCTTGCTTGATTTTATGCTTTGCATTGCAAGCCAAAATTTGAGTCAACAATAAGAGCAAAAAGAAGATTTAATAAAACACTGATATTGTCAAACAAGCATACAATGAAATCAACTAATAACGCAATGTAAAATGGTTAAACAATATTGCCTTTGGATCACACGTAACCAGCATCTAGTAGTTAGCCAGTCGGCGACTAGTTACCTAACAGGAGTCGCTAACATTAGCAGTCCACATTTATCACGTCCTCATTTTTTTCATTTCACTTCTTTGATGGACAGTTATGACTTTTTTTTTTCACTTTACTTCAGTGATGATGGACAATGATGACGTTCTCATGTTTCCATTTTGTTGCTGTGATTATAGACAGATACAAGGTTCTCTCATTTTCTACGTATAATGATGGCCAGTTATGACATTTTCACCTTTTGTTTGGTTTTACTTTTATGATGGTGGATACTGGACAATCACGGCATTTTGTTGTTTTCAGTTTTATTTCTGTGATGACGGACAGTTAGAAAAGTTTTTGATTTCTGTTTTATATTTATGACATTTTTGCATTTTCTTTCCATTTTATTTTTGTTACAATTGACCATAACGATGTTCTCTCATTTTACTTTAATGATAATTATAACATTTTCATTTGAGTTGAGTTTCCAATTTTTTTTTCCATGTATATTTTTTTCTTTATTTGCTTGATGGATGATGGACAATTACGTCATTCTTGATTTTTGTTTCATTTCTACCATAGACAGTTATGACATTTTCTTACTTTTTAAAGTTTTACTTCTGTGACCTATTTTTCCCCCAAAATGTTCTTTCAAGTAAGTTAAAAGCAATAAAACACTGAAACGGGTGCAGTCTTGTGCCAAGCTGAAAGCCAAAGTGTAAAAATGGGTTTGAACTTAAGACAAGTTTTAAAAGTGGACCATGAGGGGTCTTCTCTAATGTGCAGAGGGAGGCCATTTCACAATGTGGGATCAGCAACAGAAGATGCGGTATGGCAGGGCAAGACCGTATAGAGATGTAAAAATGGATAAAAAAATCATCTTAAACTGTCTTCTAAAATGCACATGCAGCCAGAGGATGGAGGAAAGAGTCGGAGTTATGTGGTCTCTCTTACGTACTCCAGTTAGGAGGCGAGCAGCAGCATTTTGAGTCAACTGGAGACGTTAAAGAGAGGACTAGAGTTTGTCGTTTTTAACTATTTTTTATTTGATGATAGTCATTTCATTTTATCATTTTATTTCTTCAATGGACAGTTACAACATTACTTATTTTCAGTTCGTTACTTTATTGTATTCCATACGTAAAGTATCTTGAGGTGGCATCTGTTATGACTTGGTGCCTAATTTAAAAAAAAAAAAGGTCTTCCCTTACTTAATTCATGACACCAGTTTGCTCCTGGAGTATTATGCACGGATGATGTAAATTTACATACTTTTGTAATGGTAGATTTGTTTAGAAATACCAACAATTTGGAGGTCAAACAGCATCCTGGTACAGATTGTGTTGTCCCACAAAGTCTTAATTGAAAGGGTTCTTTTTGTGATTTATCATTTATTGCGCTTCAGCATTGTTTAGCTTTTAAAGGCTGTTCTCGAGGATTCTTTTAACTGTTTGGTCTTAGGATGGCACGGCAGACGATTGGTTAGCACGTCTGCCTCAAAGTTCTGAGGACCGGGGTTCAAATCCGGCCTCGCCTGTGTGGAGTTTGCATGTTCTCCCCGTGCCTGCGTGGGTTTTCTCCGGGCACTCCGGTTTCCTCCCACATCCCAAAAACATGCATGCTAGGTAAATTGAAGACTCTAAATTGCCCATAGGTGTGAATGTGTGCGTGAACGGTTGTTTGTTTGTATGTGCCCTGCAATTGGCTGGCGACCAGTTCAGGGTGTAATCCGCTCCTCATCCAAAGTCAGCTGGTATAGACTCCAGCACCCCCGCGACCCTAGTGAGGATAAGCGGTACAGAAAATGGATGGATGTTTGGTTTTACGGTGTTGTAGAGAAGGGGACTGCAGGTTCCAGGCTTGTCCTGAAGCAACGCGTCCTGAGAGTTGGGAATACTTCCAAATCTGAGAATGCCTTTGCTGTAGGATGACTAATTACAGGCCTTTGTCGTCAAAGGAGGTTTAAGAGGCATCTTAATTAACTCTCTGGGTTCACCACCACATTATTAGTCTCCCATTCCCCAAAGAATTAAAATGATTTTCTGTGGAAAATATGACAGAGAGAGAGAGAGAGAGCAACTGCCTGGTGTTCATTCTTGTTTGAATCCAAACAAGCTGTCGTTCCCCTCCCCGTCTGGGATTGCACCCGCAGCCCACCTCTACTGTACCCGTTTTAAAAAAAAAAAAAAAAAAAAAAAAGCCCCTTTGACCACATCTGCCCTTCATGTGTGCAGCCTTTTCTCCCACTGCCTCGCTCAAGAGATTGGCTTTCTCTCGCAGGTCGTTTCATTCAAACGCGTGAATATAACTGTCCCCGATCGTTCCCTCCGTGCATTCACGCTCGACTTGGCCCGCATAAAGAGTTTCCCAAACAAGAAGGAGGTCGCAATCTGGCTGCCTCTATAGAAAACTGCCCCCCCCCCCCCCCCCCCCCCCCGTCATACAACTCTACATTTCCATTTAATGACACCCTATATATTAACCCTGGTCAGCATCCAATTACACAGAATAAGTGAATGATCTGTGCCAGCTAGTTGAACATGTTGATGAAACGTAGGGGAAGAGGGCAGGGAGGGAGTGACGGGGGCTCTTTCTAATCAAACCAGCACTCATTAAAGTTCTTTGGAATCCATTAACTCTAAATCCAGGTGATTCCCAGGCTCCCTCCTCTTTTTTTTAACACGGGACCACCGAGATTCCCACTTGCCCAATGACACCAAGCAACTAAACCAAGCAGACTGACCAGGCAAACAATGAGTATTTTAGGAACTTACATATAACCATTACCCCTTGCTTTTTCTACATTTATGTTTACTTTAGGGGCACACAAGTCAAATACATGAAGGCAAGTCAGCAAAAAAAAAAAAAAAAAAACAGCAGCCATCTTTCACTTAATGGCATGTAAATAACACCAGCTGGTGAATATAAAGTGTAAAGCTGTTTTGTGTGTGTGTGCGTGTGTGTGTGTGTGTGTGTGTATTTGTGTGGTGAGGCGTCCGGGGTTAATTGGGATGAAAGGTGGCCAGGGCCATACATATTTAGGATGTCACGCGATTCTAGTGAACATAAATGACTTTTAACATGATTCTGTTTCCCTGCCCCCCCCCCCCCCTCCCCCTGCAAGTGTAAAGACATGAACCACTTTTAAAACATAAAAACGGCAAAACACTTAACTTTGATAACCAGGTGGTTTCAGCTGCAGTCTTACAGTTTTTGAATGAGAACAAGTTTCCGTCACCTAAATTCATGCAAAGCCTACTAAACAATAATGGAATAATTTAATGAGACAAATCATGCTATTTTTAATAGTATTAACACAATGATAGTCTTCAGTATGTCCCTCATCTCAAATTTCACAATTAGATTTTTTTGGGGGGGGGGGCGCTTTAAACAATTAGTAAAAATTACGTTTACACAAAACACTAGAGGGATAGAATAGGCAATTTATTTAAAAGTAGTTAATCATAAATCAATCACTACTACCCTTGAGCGATTTACTCCACTTCCCCATATGAATGCTCAAAACTGTCAAAGATCACAGGTGTAGAATGATTAATAAACGACATAAAGTCATAAAATAAAAACTTGTAAAGCATAAAAGCACATCTGGAAGCCATAAAAATGTACAAATCCAAGATGGCGCCTACCAGTGTGGTCGCCTCGGTAACGCGCTCTCTAGTATTGATTTTGTTTTTGTGTTTTTCGTCCGTCTTTGGAGACCTTACACAACTCACTTACACAAGGGGAGACCTGCTAACCATCAAGGAGGCTACTCCGGACTTTCTGTCACCAACTTTAGCAAATCCGCTCAGTTTTTTCCCCGAGTTACTCACCGGAGCGGCGTCCGCGGTTTTCGGCGCATGGTGAGGGAAACGGCGCCACAGAGGGAAGCGTGGGGGCATTCAGGTGAAACTCCACAAGAGAGGACACAGATTGGCGTTCCCGTCGATCCACCTCGCGAATGAACGCTCCCTACCCAACAAAATGGACAAGCTTCATCTTCAGTTAAAGACCAGTAAAGACTTCGGACGTTCCGCCGCCATGTGCTTCACTGAGACCTGGCTTTGCGTCGCTGTACCCAATGGCGCCGTCATGCTTCCCAGCTTCCACATTCATCGAGTGGACCGCGACATGGAATCATCGGGAAAAACAAAGGGCGACGGAATATGCTTCTATATCAACGAAAAATGGTGTACGGACGTCACGCAGCTCAGCACACACTGCAGCCAGCATTTGGAGTCGCTGTTTTTGAACTGTAAGCCATTCTACTCCCCACGTGAGTTCGCATCATTCATCCTAGCTGGAGTCTACATTCCGCCTCAAGCTAACACAAACACCGCATTGCTAACGCTCCCCGAACAAGTCAACAAAATTGAAAAAAAAAACACCCGGACTCACCCCTCATTATTCTCGGGGACTTTAACAAAGCTAAACTCAACCACGAACTCCCTAAATACAAGCAGCACATCGACTGTCCTACCAGGGAAAATAACATTTTAGACCACTGCTACACTACGGTAAAAAACACATACCGTGCTATACCTCGTGCAGCCTCGTCTGATCACTGCTTAATTCACTTAATACCGACGTACATGCAAGAACGTAAATGCGCGAAGCCTACAGTGAAAGCCTACCCGGCCGCACCCCTGACCACAATCACACCTCTGACTTCTGCGTTAACCATCCATGAACTGGATGTGAGACGCATCTTCAAACAACAAAAGATTAACAAAGCGGCAGGACTAGACCATGTGTCCCCATCCTGCATCAAAGTCTGCGTGGACCAGCTCGCTCCAGTCTTCACACAGATATTCAATAGATCTCTGGAACTGTGCGAAGTTCCATCCTGTTTCAAACGCTCCACCATCATTCCAGTCCCCAAGAAACCTGCAATCTCGGATCTAAATGACTACAGGCCTGTCACTTTGACATCTGTGGTCATGAAGTCCTTTGAACTTTTCGTGCTGGACCACCTCAAGAGTGTCACAGGTCCCCTGCTTGACCCCCTGCAGTTTGCCTACCAAGCGAACAGGTCTGCGGATGATGCAGTCAACATGGGACTGCACTTCATTCAAGAACACCTCGACAGTGCAGGGACCTACGCGAGGATCCTGTTCGTGGACTTCAGCTCAGCGTTCAACACCATCATCCCTGAACTCCTTTATCCAAGCTTCTCCAGCTCAGCGTCTCACCTGCCATCTGCCAGTGGATTTACAGCTTTCTGACGGGCAGGACACAGCAGGTCAGGCTGGGGGAGGCCACCTCATCCACACGCAGCATCAGTACTGGGGCGCCCAAGGTTGTGTCCTCTCTCCGCTGCTCTTCTCTCTCTACAAAAACGACTGCACCTCAGCGCACCCGACTGTCAAACTCCTGAAGTTTGCAGATGACACCACTGTCATCGGCCTCATCAAGGACGGTGACGAGTCTGCATATTGACAGGAAGCGGAGCGGCTGGAGCTGTGGTGCGGCCGACACAACCTGGAGCTGAACACGCTCAAGACAGTAGAGATGATCGTGGACTTCAGGAGGCATCCTTCGCCACAGCTGCCCCTCACGTTGTCCAGCTGCCTTGTGTCAACCGTCGAGACCTTCAAGTTCCTGGGAATTACAGTCTCTCAGGACCTGAAGTGGGCGACCAACATCAACTCCGTCCTCAAGAAGGCCCAGCAGAGGATGTACTTCCTGCGGCTTCAGAGAAAGCACGGCCTGCCACCGGAGCTGCTGAGACAGTTCTACACAGCGGTCATTGGATCAGTCCTGTGTTCTTCCATCACAGTCTGGTTTGGTGCTGCTACAAAAACGGACAATCAAAACTGCTGAAAGGATTGTCGGTACCCCCCTACCACCATTGAGGACTTGCATGCTGCCAGAACTAAGACAAGGGCGTGCAAAATCTTCTCGGACCCTCCGCACCCCGGTCACCAGCTCTTCCAGCTCCTTCCCTCAGGTAGGCGCTACCGATCAATGCGAACTAGAACTAGCAGACATTCCAACAGCTTCTTCCCTCTTGCAATCAACTTCTTAAACACCTAACCTACAATTCCATTACAACATGCTGGCAATTTTTTGACTTGAGTTCGTTGTCACATTTCTGTGGGGCCAATTATGTATTACTCATGCACTCACTGTAGTTGTCTCGCCATGCTGCACTATTTGCTTATACTGGCCACTCGTGCCAGAGTAGCATCTGCTCCATTTGCACACTGATTGAGGAGTATCTGCAACATTTGCACAACCAACATTGTCCCAGATTTTCGCACTACTCGTCACTTTAAACCGCATACACTCCTTGAAGTCTCGGCGCCCTTTGCACAATGGTCATTGCACCGGACTATTGCAATATTAGTCATTCGAACTACTCTAAGTGCTCTGCATCTTTTTGCACAATTGTCAAAAAAAAAATAATGTACCGGCATTACCAGATAACTAGCAACCCATTACTACTCAGTGACTGTTTTTTTCTTTTGTCAATGTCTTTATGTCTCCAAAGTGTTCTCTGTCAATTGACTGTCTGTTGTCGTACTAGAGCGGCTCCAACTACCAGAGACAAATTCCTTGTGTGTTTTTCGACATACTTGGCAAATAAAGATGATTCTGATTCTGAAATTACAATTGTTAAAAGGTCAAATGGTACATTCGCCTATCCCCATTCTTTGTGCATTCTTTATAGTTTAATTGGGGGGCAATATACCATTTCATGGTACTATCATTAAAGCATTGCTATCGAAATATTAATATTTTGATGTGAATTTACTCAATTTTGACTTGCAAGTCAGTGCAGTGAAAATATACCTTTGTTGTTATTTTTTCAAGTTTGTCAGCACTAGTTTCATTAAAAGAAACTAAATAATGATGATAAGTTTGCTTTTTCATCCAAAAATAAATGAAAAAAAAACAGAACGGAGAGTAGCGGAGCAGCTGAATGTTAAAAATATAATGTAATAAAACCTGTTTTCATACTGTGTTGACAGAACAACACATCGGACAGCGACAGAAGCTAATACATAGCACAAAAAGTAAGGACATTTTTGTTTGGGAGATTATTACTCTGTTGTAACAATGCGTCTTGGCAATAATTTGTATACTGTTGGAAAGCCTGTTTATTACCTTTCACATGGTACCACATTTGTAAGCAACATGTATTTGTGGGATGAGCAGCAGCATGGGTTGCGCTCATGCAAAATTTGCCAAATCTTCTCTGCCAATGCCAAACAGTTTCATTTGATGTTGCCATTGACTCCGTTTCGTGGTTGGCGAATTGAATGATTGAAATGTGACGAAATAAGACATATTGGGAATTTAACAATTTATGGATTGAACCATCAGGTGGCTGAGTAGCGTGTGGAAGAACCGAACAAAACCACAACAGCCTGGCACCTCCTCCTCATGCTGGTCACACATTTCTGTGGAATGGGATCCCAATCTTTCAAGTCAGCCAATTTGGTCGTGTTGGTCACTTCGGCACGAATGGCGCGCCCAAGCTGATCCCAGTGTTCAATGGGTTTGCGGTCATGGCATTCCGTCCTCTCTACTCTCAAATTCTGGCGGTAGTCTCAAATGACCCCCGCTCAATGGGGGAGATGCTGCCCCACACCATGACACTGCCTCCACTTAAAGATGTTACTCTGTCAGTGCAGCAATCAGCGTTCTCCGCGTCTGCGGTCTGATTGCTCTAGGCAGAATCTGGACTCTTGGCCGAACATAATGTTCCCCCACATGTTCATGTTCCTGTGTACATAACGCTAAAGGGCAGTCACGGCAGGCCTTCTGGCAGCCCTATGACACCGGAGATTGGCTGCATGCGGTCTGTTTCCGATTGTCTCGGTAGAGAGCCGTCGGCTATATCGTCCTGCAAACTTTGACTGCAAATCTGTAGAGTGCTGACAGGGTGAGGAAATGGTCTTCTTGGGGTATGACATGCCCCCCGTATGTGGAACTTGGCCTACCGATGGAGACGGTAATAGTCAAATAATGTCACGACTTGGTTTTGCGGAACGCCCGCTTGAAGTTGCCCAATCACACGGGTCCTATGCAGATCAGTCAAATGGGGCATGCCGATTTGAGGAGCAGACACCTGCTGAAGACTGTAACAGGGCCCATGCATGCTCTCACCGGTGTACCAGTAGTTCAAAACATGAGTCAATGGCAATAGCCAAATAAGCTCTGCTGATCCCACAAATGCATGTTCCTTACAAATGTGGCACCATTTAAATGGGAAATCAACAGGCCTTCTAACAGAATAAGCACAAAGACAAATTTCCTTAGTTTTTATGCTATGTTTCAATATGTTTTGGGTGCATCTATACTGTATCCTGAGTGATAATTGAAAATTTCAATCGTAATTTTCCTTTTCATCGAAATGTTTCATTTTTGAAACATTTTCCCAATTTTACTTCCTACTTTTTATTTAAATTAAAATTTTTATGTTTTCTAATTTTAGATTTGCATTTTTATTTTTTACATTTTAGGCTTTTGTTTTTTTGAATGTGCATTAAGTTCTCATTTTCATTGTCATTGTCATTCATTCATTTTCCATAGCACTTATCCTCACTAGGGTCGCGGGCGTGCTGAAGCCTATCCCAGCCATCCTTGAGCGAGAGGCGGGGTACACCTTGAACTGGTCGCCAGCCAATCGCAGCTTCTGTAATTTTCCATTTTTAATTCGGCTTCATATTTTGGTGTTTTTTCACAATATCGATATTTTGTCTCACTGCTACTTAACAAACCTTGATGAGGCTGAATGCAAATGCACAAAATACACAAAAAGTCAAAGTAAAACCATAACACACGCTCATAGTTCCTTTCATGCACACTGAACACGATTTGAACTTCAAAGTTTTATACGACTTTGGAGTCATACTTTTTTTCAGATAATTTAAATTGTACCACTTTGGGGTTGGTGGGGAGCTTCTGCTCTTTGTTCATGTCGTGTAGGTGTAACGGCAACCATATAGGACAGCAGGATCATAAATATCAGACGCACACACACACACGCACACAATCAAAGTGCGTCATTATCTCGGCATGCTGGCGCCTGTCACTCAGTGGGGGTTCGAGGCTGCGCTGTGCGGCAGGCCATCGACAGGCGTCTGCGTCAATGGCTGACAAAGCTCCAGGCACAGGGCTGTAATTGGAAGGAGCGGCCTAATCCTCACTTCAAGACGTGCTCATTGACAAACACTGGGCAGACGTCTCGCCAGCACCTTATTAGCAGAGCGGGTCGCTGATATCGCCGCCCCCAAAAAAACCCAACCTGCTCATAATCAATGCCTGTATTGCATAAGAACACAAAATATTCAATTATTTTGTATCGTTTACACATTTTAGCTTCTTGGAGTACACTGTTAGCGAAAATCTGTACCAAAAAATGGTGGCAGCGCGCTATTTTTCCGTAAATGAAACACCTCAACTCATGTCACCATAGTTTTTTGGCAACAAGATCCCACAAGATGGTGTCAAAAGCAACACTTTTGGTGAATTGGTGACATTTTCAGCAAATAACAGAGGATAGGTTTCCCCCCAAAAGTTGCATAATAGGTGATTCCTTGAGTCTCCAAACATGAATATATGGGGGAGCACTATACAAATGGAACATAAAATGAACCCTCTAACTGCCTGACTTGGCATACGTCAGTTGTTGAAAAGTAACGCTGCACACCAGGGGTGACGCTTCGTTTTGACGTTTTGGGTGGCTAAGCTTCCCCTAAAACATTTTTTTGACCGGGGTGCAAAATAATATGAACCCAACATGTAATTGTCGAGGGGGGGGGGGGGGGGGGCGATGCTGCTACAATTTCTTGCCCCAAATTAATTGTCAATGGATGGGGGGGGCGGGTGATGGAAAATAATTTGACCCTAAAACGTTGTCAACTGGGGGAACCTTTGCCATTAAAACATATTACCAAAGTCCTAAAATAGGCCTAGCAACGCCACTGCTGCGTGAGGTGACGTCTGTAAAATATTTGCAGCTTGGAAGCACATACCTCAGGTCAAAGGTTTCCAACGTGTCGATAAATCCTTGCTTTTGGATCTTATAAATGGGCACCGTGTCTTTGGCAATCTTCACTTTCTGACTAATAGCCCATTAAAACTCAAATGCAAACCAATACATTTGAAAGACTCTGTAACGTGATTTAAGAGATTGTCAGTGGCTATCTGATGCAATTCTGAGTTACTTAGTTATAATTATTTGGCATAGTCCTACCACGACAAAGTGCAGTCAGCTATCTAGCTATGACTGCAACCCCCAAAAAATGCATCTTCCCTGGATGCCACAATTTAAAGAACAGCTCGGTGTCATTATTTGCCTCTTGTCGTGTCATGGAAAAGCCCCATGATCACTCTGTGGGATATTCCAGCCACCGCAGACTTTATGGGAATATATTTTAGCGGCTCAAACATATAGGATGTGGAGATAGATATATGGTAGACGTACGAATGAATTTCATTGACAGCTGTAAGTTTAGCGGGGTGTGTTTTCAGTGCATTCAGCAGACACACCCACAGTCTCTGAGAACTGAGAAAACTTTTCACCATTTTGATGCATAATTTCATTATACTTGGCAACAATAGTGTCTGTGGCAAGTCAAATTTACAAGAGATTTTTATTTTCACTTCACAGTGTTTAGGCTAATTTAACAGCAAGCTATCGTAACAATTCTTAAAAAGCCGATGTGTGTACTTTTTACTTTCCAAATAATGGTAGTTTAAAACAAAAATATAAACAGTATGTACACTTTTCTATGTCCGTACATCCTAATATACGGTAGCGCATTAAAACATATCAGTAATACTATTTGATCTTATTTGGCAAGTAGTAGCTCGCTAGCTTAGCAATACTCCAAATGTTTGTGTACTTTCCAAATGAAGGAACTATAAAACTATAATGAAAACGAATAGCATTTAGCCATATCAGTGACAATAGCATGGTCATATAAATGATCATAGCATGTTGGTGACTTTGGACCTTTAGCTTGATACTAGTATACTGTACAATGAAGACTAGTTAACGGGCTAATAAAAGTTAGCATCACATTTGCGTACATTTTAGACACAGTAAAAACAAAGCATAAAAACGGTACCAACAGGCATTTGTTGTCTGCATTTTGTGGAAAAATAAACAATACCATTCATTTTTCACTACAAGCTCAGTGTGGCTTTATCACTTGCTCTGACTCACTTGGGGAGCCTCCAAGGACAAAATTCATAACACAATAGATTATTAATACAACATAATATTTTTTAAATTGTAGCCCTTCATCTACTGACCAGGGAAACAGGACAAGGTAATGTTTGCCATCGTATTTGCTGTTCCGGTCCAAATCAATATGCACTACAGGCCAGCATGGACGAGTCGAACAACAACGATAGACAAGTGACATTGACAAGCCTCTTGTGGGTAACCATTCAGATAGAACCTCGCAGCCTCTCATTGTCTGTACAAATAGCCGCGGTGTTTGCCGGAAAATTGCACTAGGGTCTTGTAAACTCCTCTCGGACGACGGGAGCTGTCGCAGAGGTTGGCGCTGACACCTTCTTGACGCCTACCGAATCATACGCTCACGAAACCAAATCGTGGCCTTGCATGCATTCAGTGAGTCTCAAAGTGCGTGCCATGGAAATGGGGACCTGGACGTACAACATGCACACTTAAG
This sequence comes from Phyllopteryx taeniolatus, assembly GCF_024500385.1. Classification (NCBI taxonomy): domain Eukaryota; kingdom Metazoa; phylum Chordata; class Actinopteri; order Syngnathiformes; family Syngnathidae; genus Phyllopteryx; species Phyllopteryx taeniolatus. Next base: position 26,556,977 of record NC_084503.1, read on the forward strand.
CTCGTTTTAGACAAACTCTCATTTTTCATTTACCTATTTCATAAAAAAAGACTAAAGTGATTTGAAAGGGAAAAAAAGAATCTCCAAAAGTGACAGAAAATCTTTCAATGTGTAATGTGTATGCCAAGCCAGTAGTTGGCAGTCTCACTTTGTAAAGAAATATGTGGACCACACTGAAGAGAAAAAGAAAAAAACACTACAATGAGAACAAAGTTGTACATTTCACCAGAAAAATAGCCTTAATATTGCAAAAACTTTTTTTTTTTTTGTTACAAAAAGAAGCTTGAACTGTAAAAGATTTAGGAGGATAAAAGAAAGATTTTACAACAATTAAGTCAAAATATTATGAGAAAATATGTTGGAATTTGTATGAGAATGAAGTCAGAATATTATGAGAAAATGCGACTGAATATTACGAGCATAAAAAGCCATAATTTTACAAAAATAAAATAGGTCATATGAGAAAATCATTGGGAATATAAAGAATTTTATGTATATTAGTCATGCAATTCCTTTGTGCTTTTACAAAAGGAAGGCATGATATACATGATACATGAGAAACTTACACTCCAATAAGAATTTTTACAAATGAATATTGATGTGGCAGCAAGTTGGAGTAGTGGTTCCCCCGTCTGCCTCATAGTCAAGAAGTTTGGGTTCGACTCTTGGGTCCCCCTGTGTGGAATTTGCGTATTCTCCTCGTTCTTGCATGCGTTTTCACTCCCGCTTCCTCTCATATTCCAAAAACAGGCAAGTCAGGTTCACTGAAAACTAAATTGCCCAAAAGCTGCGAATGTGAGTGTGAATGGTTGTTTGTCTATATGTGCCTTGCAAGTGACTAAGCAACCAGTCACCTGTGAAACTAATCAGGACAAACAGCGCTATTGAAAATGGAGGACTAGATAGAGGTATGTATATTTCAGTGCAGAACATTCTATAACTAAACACAATGCAGCTCAGGCTCTGGCGACCAGACTTGGTGCTCTGATTGATCTATATTATTTATCATATGATGTGTAATGTATGATTTTTTTATTGAGTTATAAATTGCACTATAAAGTATTTATTTGTACTGTATTGTACACATTCTTTTGTTTATTTGAGGATCTTTCATTTGTTGTATTTCCACTTGGAGACATGTTTTTGGAATGTTTGCATTCTACTTTTCATCTGGCTTTATCCATTTTTAATCCACTACTGAATATCACAGTTATGATTCCACAACTCAAAGAGGAATGCACATGTATTGAATGATTCATCACGATTGGGTTTCAAATCAGAATACACTCCTGAGGTGGAAATGGACACATGATATTGCAATTAGTTGCTGCTGTTGGGTCCAAAGCTAAGTGGTTTTCTGCCAAAGCTTGAGCGCCATCAACGAGTGTTTCTGTGTGTGTGTGTGTGTGTGTGTGTGTGTGTGCGCGTGTGCACAACCCTGTTTTTTTTTTTTTTTTTTTTTTATAAAAAAAAAAAAAAAAAAAAAAAAAAAGGTCCCGGGAAGCTGGCTCCGTCCAGCCAGGCATGTCTGCACAGTGTAACCGAGGCTGACTGTCTGACCTCAGACTGTGTGGGCCCTTTAGCAGCACATGAAGGAGCTTTTTCATTGACACCGGGAACGGGAGGTGTCGCCTTTCCCCTTTTGCTGCAGCACTCATTCATTGCCAGACACAATGCATTAGTATTAGTTTTGAATTGAAATGTTAATTTTGGGGAACTGGGCAACTGGGCCTTGGAGCTTACTTGTCGGATTTCTCGTTTTTCACTTGACTGAGTAGTTAACCCTTTTGAGTCGGGGCCAGGTACAGACTGAGGCTCTCATTACCGCCGAGCAGTACTTTTCCATTTTGTAATACCATGTAGGCCTTTCATTTAGATTCATTTGTAAACGTGTGTCCAGTTGTTCAAGTTACAAGGTGAGGGTGAGGGTTACGGTCAAGGCTAGTTTTAGCGTTACCAGGCAGGTGTTGCTAACAAAAGGAAAATAATTTATGTGGGAAAATTGAACCGCTGCTGTTAATTGTAACCATCACAGAAAAGAGCAGTCTCTGAAATAAAAAGAAATAGTCTGACATCCAACTCCATGCCAAAAAACGTGCCACGGCCCACAGACGAGAATTAACTGGCGCAGGACAAGCAATTATGGATACACTGTATTGCAAGCATTATTGGGGACACGTCACTACGTGCAGCCAGTCGTCCTCAACCACAGCTCCCATGGAGGCGCATCATCAACACAGCTATTCTAATGAATGAATCATGCGTTCCTCCAAGCTATGTGAATCACAGATGTGCATTGAATAAATAAAATCCTTTCCTATTCACATTGCTGAATTTGTGGTGTGACGGTGCTTTAAGTGGAATTTGAGTGCAATCTATGGCTCCAGCTATATGTTTGGTTGACCCTTTTTTAATTTCGGCTTGTTGGTGATGTCTGTATCTCAAGTGGATGTAAATTCCAGCCAGGGTAACAATTGCACATCGGCATGATTCGGCTTAGTGTTGACTGCGAAATGTGCATGTCTCCAGTCTCCCCTTAAAATGTCCGGGTGGCCACAAATCCTAGTGACGAAGGGAGCTGGATGTGCACTCCGATGGCTTTGGTGAACCTTTCGGTGCGTTCTTTTTGTCGTTTCACTCTTCTACCACAAGGTTTTGTGTGTACGCATGGTCAGAGCTGCGTCATGCACAATTCCAGCTTGATAAATCACACACTTTGGATGAAAATGTTCACATGCACGCTTTATGCATGCTTCTATGCATATACACGCTAGATTAATGTGGCCCCTGGACTACAGGTGTTTACTCTGGACCTCCAACTGATGGATCTGGTGGGTCTCTGACCCAACTTGGCCCCAATACAAGTGGACTGTAAATACCTGGAGCCACTGTCTTTAGAAAACAAAAGACCAAGTCCGAGTACTGATACATTCTGACCTGACTTTCAACAGTCATATCAAATCAAATACTAAAACTGCCTTCTACCATCTGAAGAACATATCCAGAGTGAAGGCTTGTATGTGTCAAGCAGACCAGGAGAAGCTCATCCATGCTTTTATCTGAAGTAGACTTGACTATTGTAATGGTCTTCTGACTGGACTCCCTAAAAATAGCATTAAACAGCTGCAGCTCATTCAGAATGCTGCAGCTCGGGTTCTTACCAGAACCAAGAGGTCAGAGCATATTACTCCAAAGTTCTGCTACTGGTCTATAAATCACTAAATGGTTTAGGTCCTGAATACATGAAAGAAATGCCAATGGGATATAAACCCAGTATGGCTCTGAGATCGACAGACCCAGGTCAAATAGCGGAGCACAGAGTCCAAAGCAAACATGGTGAAGCAGCATTTAGCTATTATGCTCCACACAAATGGAATAAGTTGCCAACAGAAGTGACATAAGCCCCAAGTGTGAATGTTTTTAAGTCCAGGTTAAATACTCTTCTTTTTTCTCATGCTTTTTTGAGCATTTCCACTTTTAAATGATATTTCTTGCACTGTATGCTGTTTTAATTGTATTTTTAGTTTTGTTTTAAATGTTTACAAGATGGTTTTGTCTTTGTTTTTAAATGCTTTTAATCACGTAAAGCACATTGAGTTACCTTGTTTATGAAATCCGCTATATAAATAAATTTGCTTTGCTTTATAATTGTCAAAAAGTGAAAATGGACGCATTTATCAAAAATGTACCCCCCCCCCCATTTTTTTTGATATACTGTGTTCTTCTTTCTTATTACCCTCTACAAATGATTAACTAACTAACTAAAACAAGGGCTTGGGTAGAGCTTCAAGTGTTTTCAAGTTATGGTTTCAAGCCTGGTTTGGTGTTTTAAACAATGGTTATGGCTTCAAAGTAAGGTTTAAAGACAGGATTTTAAAACAATGGTTAGCATTTCAAAGCTAGGGTTTCAAATCAGTGGTAGGGTTTCAAAGAAAAGCTTTAAACAAGAGTTGGGGTTTCAAATTGGGGTAGGTATTTTAAACTAGGGTTAGGGTTTCAATTAGGGTTTGGTATTTTAGGATTTCAAATTAGGATTTCAAGCCTGTGTTGGTGTTTTTAATGAGGGTGAAGTTTTTTAAGTTAGGGTTGCAAAATAAGGATTTTTGGCTATTTCAGCAGTCCTCAGATAGTTACGGTTGGAAATAACCCTTGAAACGAATATTATACCCTGCTTTAACATCTAATCCTCTGATTTTAGGGGTGAGTTTTCCAACGTTCCTATCTCCATCCTTCTCCAGCGTTGGCGGGCGCCATCGCTTGGATTTTGGCTGTTTCAGCTCTTCTGCCGTCGCGCCGTCGCCATCCCTCCTGCATGACAACGTGGTTTCACAAGATATTTTCCAGCGGGTGTCATCAAGAAGCGAAAGGTCGTTGGTAAGCGGCGAATTCTGCAAGACACAGCTCCACACCCTTCCATTGATCCAGTGACCACAGAAGGGGAAACAAGCACTTTCAGGGCTGGTGATGCTGCATTATCCCCCCTTCTCCCCAACTCCCCTCAAGAAGCAAGTGCATCAGCAGACCCCCGCCGATCTATATATATGACGGAAATTAAACGGCATAATCAAATTGTTTGCGCAAGCATTTAGCATCTCATTGGCTGGCTCGCCCCGGGCCAAAGTGACCACTGGAGACTGGCCGTCCAGCAGCCAGTAACAAAGTAGGGCAATAACTAACAGCGATTAAGGCCATATTGATGGCCTGTGACACACGGCGGTCCGAAAGATGCCGTACGGTCAAATAGCTCCAATAATTAAGTATATGAGGGTCAGTCAATTTTATTTGCTGCTTTTATTTGGATCAATTCTTTTGTAAAATAAAAAAAAAAAAGGGAGCGTTATTATTGGGTGTTGGGTGTTGACTCCAGCCACCCAGAGGTGTTAAAAGTTGTTAAAAACACGTCAGCTGCATTAGATTTCTCCTTTAGGATGCGAGGAGAAACGAATCAATCACACCTGCTCTCGTAAAAAACCTTTTTGAGACGGAACATAGAGTAAGCATTGGCCACAACATTGGTTGTAATGTGTCTAATTTGTCTTTTACCATATTCAGCTTCGTGAAAATGTCAAATGTGTTGTCATCAAAATGATTTTGATGAAGTTAATTTTATGGCACCTCTGACATGAATTGCCCCCAAAATATTCGGGAAAACTATCCCCAAACATTGGAGCATAACATGATGAACTTGTTTTGGTGTCCATTTTGCTTGTTTTGGTTGGGTTTTGTGTGTATAATTAGTCCCTTTTTTTCTCATGAAAGTACAGCTTTCGACTCATACAATTACAACTTCTTGTAATTGTAAAATCAAGAATTATTTTTCCAATAAAATTGACTTCTCATGAAATTAAAAGCTTTTGTATTACAGAATTATGACTTTATTTGAAATATTGCTTGTAGAATTGCCCAAAATTTTGAAAATTATAAATATATTCATCAGAACATTAGCTGACTTTGTTCTTTCATAGTTATAACTTTATTCTCGTAAAACTGCCGTTTGCTGCAAAATAAACAAAACCTCTCGTTAAGTTTAAAAAAAAATGTTCTGGTGGAATTCCAACTTCCTTCTTGTCAAATAATAATTTTAAATTCCTACTTTTTTCTTGTAGTAAAATTCTGACTTTATTTTTGTCAAAATATTAAAATATTATTTCCACTAGTATTACATATTTTCAATACGTTCTATACACTCAAATTTTGTCTGTGGTCAAATAGATGTACAAAGTGTGTAAAAAGTGTTTAACGACTTCGGATGGATATTGTAAGGGTTTAACTTTAGAAACATTGCAGATTTCCAACTGCACACGCGCACGTGGACGCACACACACGGTGCTCCGACCGGCACAATGTGGGAATTGCCATGACCTAATGCATTTCGTATCACACATTAGATTAGACATTGCAGAGAGGAAAGCAAGTGAAAGAACTGTAGTGCCGTGAAATAGTATTGGCCCCCTTCTCAAAATCTTATATTTTTGCACAGTTTCCCCACTTTAATGTTTAAGATCATCAAACAAATGTAAATATCAGACAACTATAACCCAAGTTAACTTAAAATGCTTTTTTTTGGTGTGGAAAAGTACTGGACCCCCTGGTTGGGCCATTCTCAGCAGCAACAACTGAAATCAAGCATTTTCTATAACTGGCAATGAGTCTTTCACATCTCTGTGGAGGTATTTTGGCCCACTCTTCCTTCAACAATTGTTTGAATTCAGCAAAAATTGACGGTTTTGCAGCATGAACGGCCTTTTTGAGGTCATGGCACTGCATTTCAATCAGATTCAAGTCTGTACTTTGACTAGGCCACTCCAATACCTTCATAAGCCATTCAGAAGTTGACTTTCTGGTGTGTTTTGGATCGTAATCCTGCCGCAGAACCCAAGTGCACATCAGCTTGAGGTCACAAACTGATGGCTGAACATTTTCCTTCAGAGCAGAATTCATGGTTTCATCAATCGCAGCAAGTTGTCCAGGTCTTGAAGGAGAAAAGCAGCCCAAGAAGATCACACTACCACAACCATGTTTTACTGTTGGTATGGTGTTTTTTTTTCTGAAATACTGTGCTACATTTACATTAGTTATAACGCGACACACACCTTCCATAAAGCTCAACTTTCATCTCGTCAGTCAATATAATATTCTCCCAAAAGTCTTGGGAAGCATTCAGATGTTTTTCTTTTTTTTTTGTTTTTTTTGTCCAAACGTAAGACGAGCCTTTGTTCTTTATGGTCAGCACTGGTTTTCAACTTGGAACGCTGCCGTGGATGCCATTTTTCCCCCCCAGTCTCTTCCTTGTTGTGTCATGAACACTTACCTTAACTGAGGCAAGGGATGCCTGCAGTTCTTTAAAAGTTCTCCTGAGTTCCTTTCTGGTCTCCTGGATGAGTCATTACTATTCTCTTGGGGTAATCTTTGTAGCCCGGCCACTCCTTGGAAGGTTCACCACTGTTCCATAAGTTCTCCATTTGAGGTTCTACCTATGGTACGCTGGAATCCTAAAGCTTTAGAAATGGCTTTTGGAACCCTTTCTCGACTGATAGATGTCAATGACTTTATTTTTCAACTGTTTTCGGAATTTCTTTGGATCGTGTCATTTTGTTGCAGTTTTTTTTTTTGTCCGATTTTGTCCGACAGGCTCTGTTTAAGGGATTTCTTGATTGAACAGGTCTGGCTTGGGCGTGATGAGTGAAAATTAACCTAGCCACAATTAATTTTAAAACGTTTTGGGTTCACTTGGGTTATATTTGTCTTATATTTACATTTGTTTGATGGCCTTAAACATTAAAGTAGGGAAACCATGCAAAAATATAAGAATTTGAGTAAGAGGCCAATTACCGTTTCACGGCACTGTATGTAACCTTGAATAAAAGGAGCAATGGTTTTTATTTTATTTTTTTAAGGCCTGTGAGGCCTGTGATGGCAAGTCATCAGATAATAAACTAACACAGGTCTTTCCTTGTGTTCCCACGCAGTGAAGTACAGAAAGTCTGGTTGGCTTACACTGCTAAAATAACATTTGGGGTTTTTTTGGAGGGGGGGAGGGGGCTAAATTCTGACTTTACTCGTGTAAAATTTTGACTTCATTCTCGTAATATTCCAACTTTGTCTTTCATTTTATGAGTTGCGCGGCACGGTGGCCAAATGGTTAACTCGCCTGTGTGGAGTTTGCATGTTCTCCCCGTGCCTGCGTGGGTTTTCTTCAGGTACTCCGGTTTCCTCCCACATCCCCAAAACATGGGTGGTAGGTTAATTGAAGACTCTAAATTGCCCCTAGGTGTGAATGTGAGTGTGAATGGTTGTTTATACAGTATGTGTCCTGCGATTGGCTGCCGACCAGTTCAGGGTGTACCCCGCCTCTTGCCCGAAGATAGCTGGGATAGGCTCCAGCACGCCCGCGACCCCAGTGAGGATGAGCGGTATGGAAAATGGATGGATGGATTATGACTTGCTTAATTATGGCTTCTTATCAGAAAAGTACAACTTTCTCATATTTTGACTTTTATCCTTGTAAAATATTTTTTTTTCACAAAAACTGACTTTCTGCTCATGAAATGCTGACTTTTTTTTCTTTCAACCTAATATTAGGACTTTATGCTCTTATTACAACTTTTGTCTCATAAACATACAAATTACTTTCATCCATACCAGTAGTTTATTCCATCTTTTTTTGCGCAGTTTTTTTCTGTCCAATAATATAATTTTATTCCTTTAAGATTGACTTTTTTTTCTAAGAATTATAACTTTTCTTTTAAATTGTGACCTTATTCTCAGGATACTAAGATTTTAACTTTTTTTCTTGTATTAAAACCTTGAGAATATTCTTGTAGTAGTACACCTTTTTTCTCATTACATTACAGATTTAATGTCATAAAATGTTGAGTTTTTCATGGAATATTATGATTTTATTCCTGTAACATTAAGACTTTTTAAAAATGGTGTCTTTTTTTCCTCATCAAATTCTTGTACTTTTCTTGTAAAACTTGTAAGTCCTATGACTCTCATGATAGTAAAACTTTCCCAGAAAACCATATTTTTTTCACTTTATTTTGTAATAATATTGCATGATTAAAACAAAACACTTGCAAGAACAAAGTCCCCCAATCATGAGAATAAAGTCACAATTGGTTCACAGATGACTATTTTTCATGGAATATTACAACTTTCTTTTCATAAAATTCGAACTTTATCTCCCTTATATTACATTTTAAACTTGGTAAAATTAGGTCTGTGTGACTCTCTTGATTGTTTTCCAGTTGTTGTAAATAGACTCTAAATCTGCAAGAAAGATCTTCTTTCATGCCTTTTTATATGCCTGAGGAAGCGGTAAGATTTGAACTTTTGCGCCGCTCCTCTGATGGTTGATAGACTGCCTTCAAAAGAAAAGAAATAAATATTTCAAAAGTGCTTGAGGGTTGTCCCCGCACATCAGCTGTCATGGTATCATGCGGGTGGCGGCTCAAGAACGGACGGCGGGCGTGGGGGGGGGCGGGGCGGGCTTCGCAGGTGCCCCTCTCGCTCGCCGGGGGGCCTGAAAATGACAAATTCAATAAAGTCAAGATGTGTCTCCGCGTCACCTTATGGAATCAAACGCACCTGACAAGGCAGCTGAAGGGTATCAAAAGCTCGGTCCTCCTCGGGCTTTGAATATGTTGCCACTGCGCAACAGAGAATAGAAAATGTGTCAGAGGTTGTGGGACGGCAGGAAATTGGATCTGCGAGATGACATTAACAGAGAATGTCCCCCCAACTTGAATGTTTTAACCACCACAAAAGCAGACTGGGTCTCTGGTTTCCAGCCTTAATTCGGACACTGAAAAGAGCCCCGTCGTAATCTTCAAGCCGTTCTCTTAAAACTGCCCCGAGAAAGGCGATCCGTCTCCTTTCTGCTCGTACACAACAAGGAAACGTGATTCATCCTAAAAGGGTAACGCACGTTAAATTCAATTTTGCGAAGACTCAACTTGTGACACGGGCAGGTTTTCATCTCCTGAGATGACAAAAAAAGACTTGTGCTTTGTCTTGGCTAAAAAGCCGAAGAACAAACCACAAACTTAAAAGAATTACCATCACAACAGCTTGTCACAGAAGCTCCTGTAATTTCAGCAGCGATGATATACCGAGGCGAACAAAGCGAGGCCACTGCGCATCAGACAAATGATGACTGTGTGTTCATTTATGTCACCGAACATTCCCATCGGATTTAGCTAGGAAAGGACTTCTTATTAAACAGCGCCTAATTTACATGGTTCAAATGTTCTAGTCCTCTTTGAAGGACCCCATGAAAATGGTCAAAATACCCATAAAATGGCCTTTTCAAATAAAAATGGCAGACTTTGTTGGTCTTTTTTCTGCATGGCTTCTTGATACTTTTTTTTTTTTTGTAGATGTACCCATAATAGACATGCCTACCAATTTCCATGTTGCTCAGCGAAACTGGCTTTGGGGGCTAAATTTAAAAAATAACTTTGCCACACGTGCAGAGTCATCAAACTTCGTTGTCATGCTCCGCCCTCACACAATAACGAAAAATCTAATTTGTCACCATTTTAGCATCACTCATCTGTCTTGTGTACATGCTTCAAATCTGGTAGCAATTGCACAAAATCTCTAGGACAGGTTTGTTTGAGGCAGCACGGTGGGCGACTGATTAGAGCGTCAGCCTCACAGTTCTGAGGGCCGGGGTTCAATCCCCGGCCCCGCCTGTGTGGAGTTTGCATGTTCTCCCCGTGCCTGCGTGGGTTTTCTCCGGGCACTCCGGTTTCCTCCCACATCCCAAAAACATGCACGTTAATTGAAAACTCTAAACCACCTATCTAGTATACGTCGTTGAGATTTGGTAGCATCAGATAAAATATGCATCCATCCATTTTCTGAGACCTCACAAGGGTCACGGGCGTGCTGGAGCCCATCCCAGCTATCTTCGGGCGAGAGGCGGAGTACACCCTGAACTGGTCGCCAGCCAATCGCAGGGCAACACAATAATTAAATTTTCCCCAATTTAACATCGCCCATCTGTCTTGCGTACATGCTTAAAATTTGGTAACAATTGGACAAAATCTATAGTTCGATGTTTAGAAATGACAAAATGAGACTTTTTTTTTTTTTTTTTTTTTTTTGGTTCTCGATATGATAGAGATGCCTACCGAATTTCATGTTGCCGCCATAAAACTGGCTGTGGGGCCTAAATTTTCAAATGTTTCAAATGTTCCTATTTCACGGTGATTTTTTAAAACTTCGCCAGCAAGCTGTCCCCATCTGTCTAGGAATGTAAATTTGGTAGGAGTCAGACAAAAGCTTTTGGACAAATTCATCTACTATATGAAGGGCCCATGGAAACGGCAAACATGAGCCTAAAATAGCCCTTCAAACCAAAATGTTAGACTTCCTGAGTCTTTTCGGGAATAGCTTCTTCAGACTTGTCTGTGTGTCTACTCATGATAAACATTCCTACCAAATGTTATGTTGCTTGATTATTTGTTATAGCAATTTGCATTTAGTCAACCAGCTCAATTTTGAGGTAAACAATGGGACCCACTCGAGTAGGTGGAAAAGAGTTGACATTTGCTCTCCCACCTGTTTGCCAGACATAATAGGGAACGCAACTTGAGCTCTCCCTTGGACTGAACTTACAATAAGATGGAGGAGCGCCAGAAACGTGACCTCAGCTGTATGTGGATGCGCTACAGACGGTGGCGGCATAAAAAAAGGAAATCCTCCAAAGAGCAAACGAAAGCAAAGAAGCGTCTGCAGACCAATGGACGCATGCCTGAGGCCTCAGACTTAACATGTGTGAAGTTACAGTGTTGGAGGTCTGCTTGAGTAGCCAAAGTTTTGGACCCCCCGTGAGCCCAGCCCCTCACCTGCGTGTGATTGACGCCACATCCGGGCGGGAAAAGTGAAGTGGGCTTTGATCTCCCGCCGCTAGTCCAGAAAGATCCACAGGGAGTCAGGGCTGTGCCGGACCCGCAGGCGGCGGTTTTTATCCATTCAAGTTCGGCTAGCAGAAAGTTGGGGGGTCTCCTTGATGCTAACCACTTTCGCACTAAGGCATTTTGCTGTTCTGAGTAGTTCAGCAACCTTTATTGAACAGTTTACCTTTAAAAAAAAATACACAATTACGGCCCACCACCAAATGCAAATGTCACAAAAAGTATGGCCTGAAAAAAGTCTCAATTTACTCAGAAATGTACTTGACTAATTAGTGTTCAATTATTTTTATTATTATTAATTGTACCTTTCTGCAGGCGGCACGGTGGCGGACAGGTTAGAGCATCTGCCTCACAGTTCTGAGGACCGGGGTTCAATCCCCGGTCCCGCCTGTGTGGAGTTTGCATGTTCTCCCCGTGCCTGCGTGGGTTTTCTCCGGGCACTCCGGTTTCCTCCCACATCCCGAAAACATGCGTGGTAGGTTAATTGAAGACTCTAAATTGCCCGTAGGTGTGAATGTGAGTGCAAATGGTTGTTTGTTTATATGTGCCCTGCGATTGGCTGGCAACCAGTTGAGGGTGTACCCCGCCTCCTGCCCGATGATAGCTGGGATAGGCTCCAGCGCTCCCGCGACCCTTGTGAGGAGAAGCGGCTCAGAAAATGGATGGATGGATGTACCTTCTGCCATCTAGTGGAACAGCATTTAATTGTTCTGCCTGTCACTATAGGTCACTGACCGAGATAGATGAACAAGGATGCATTAATTGTAGTATAAGCAATTTAAAATTTTTGCCAATGAAGTGAAAACTTGTTGATGTAACTAAAGTGCTGTGGCGCAGTGGTTGAGCTGTAGAGTATACTGAGAGGAAACGTGGGGACAAATTTAAATATTTTACGGCTTCAGGGGTAGTAGTATCAGTACTATAATAAAGCCTCTGGGTAGGGGTATGCCGCAATTCCCCGGAGAGGGGTGTGAAGTTTAACACCTGACACTCACTTCTCCCACCCTGTTGTCGCGACGTTAATGTCTGGTATTTTAATATTTGTGGAAACGTATGTGAAAGGGGCTTAAAAAAAAAAAAATGTAATTCCTAAATCAATGCGTGCAACATACGGAATGGGGGAAGAAGTCAACCTGGCAATTTTCCGCTTTTGGAGGAAAAAGCTGTAACAGAGGCAGAATGCCGTCTGTGTGTAAGGGTATTATTCTGGAATGCTGGAACAAGGGTGTGAAGTTTAACACCCTTCGCTCACTTCTCGACAAATTTCACCAATCGACTGTGGTCCGTAAACGTGAGGGGCCACTGTACATTGAAAATCCATTTGTCAACGGGGGGGCCGAGGTCGGGTGGGGGGGACGGGGCTCCCCAAAGAGAATGCCGCCCCTGGGCGACTTTCCTGATCGCCTGTATCAAAAACCGCCCCTGACTGGAGCAGAACTCTGATGCGGATGTGCTAACCACCAGACAAGTGTGCTGCCCAAAGTAAAACTCTAAAGGACTCTGCGGCAAACATCCACACATACTGTACATAAACTGAGGATAAATAACATGAATTAATTAGCCCCCAAAACACCGTTGTATGTATGCTTCGTGAGCAATAACCCAATAAAAAGGAACATGGGAACCATTTTGGCTCCTGAATAGCTGCGATCGTGTTTCAGTGTGTGTGTGTGTGTGTGCCCGCACAGGCCAGGCTGTTGCACTGGAAGAGAGCCACGCAGCGCATGCAACACATTCCCACCACCTGAGATTGTAATGTTGCAGTAGGCGTGCATGCCTCTTTTTCCGTGCATCCACCCGTCCCATCCATCCATCCATCCATCCTGCATATGGGCTCAGAGAGAGAGAGATTGTTGCACGGTGGAAGGCCCAGCTAGATTTCTCCTCCCGTGCACTTCCTGTTGCTCTCCTCTCACGCCCGAGCCCTCCAGCCATATGAGCTAACAATTTCAAGAAAAGCTCACACGAGTCATACTGTACAAAGCCTTTACATGTCAACACTACACGGCATTCTAATAACAAATAGTGATCATTCATTTTTGATTACACGAGTATTTATATGAAAATATTGCTATGATGTGTCAAATTAGTTTGCCATATCCTAATGTTTAGATTATATATATCTTTTGTATTCACATGAACACATAGGATGAGCTTAGCCACAAGGCCCAAAAAATTACACAGTATTATTTTGCCAATATTACAAATGTATTCGATGCTTTTAATATTTATTCTAAACATTCCAAATAGAGCAATGTGTTATTTATAATACTATAGTTTTAGGATAAACAAATTTGGGCAAGTAAATTATATGTAGTTATTACTGTACTAATATTACTGTTATGACAATTGAACATTGAGATTAAGTGTTAGTGACTCCCATCATACTTGAATTGAAAGTGAATAAATTACTAAATACTCCCACCTCAATACATTTGAAAAGCCCTGTGTAAAATATGTAAAAGTTGTTTTTTACTCTTTCGTGAGCATACAAAATAAAGATAAAAGTAAAAAAGGGTATTATCAGATTAACAATAACACTAATTGAAGCAATAGTATTGCAGAATATAAAGAAAACCAATTACAATATTTAAAAATGTTAGTTAAGCATAAGAATAGAATTGCACATTTTCGTTAACCAACAGGAATGTTTACAAAACCAATTAACTGTTCAGTTTATTTAAGGCATGCCGAACAAAATTGACCTAAGAAATATCATACATTATTTTAAAGTTGTATTTTTTTTTTTTTTTCATATTGCGGAATAAAATGGACTCCGCAGGAAAAAAGAAAAAAAAGAATCAGATAGCGCCGCATGTCCCAAATCTGACGTTTGAGAGGACGGACACGTGAACGGAGCATCGGATGCGTCGCGATGTGTTCAAAGACGCGACTGTCGGCAGCCACAAAAACGTCCTTATGAATGACGACGACTACACAAAAAAAAAGAGAGAAAAGAAAGCGAGGCGACAAATTCCTTTTAATCCGGATGACGCCGTGCCGCCGTCCTTTTAACAACTTTATTTTAAACAAAATCGCTTAAATTGTCCGTTTTGACGACTTTATTTTTATTTGTGTATTACTATTATGATTATTATTTTTTACGTCTTAAAGTGTCAGACGCACGCGATGTCGGCATCGGCAAATTTGATGAAAGAATGACATGAGAGACAAAATGGCAATTGGGATATCTCTATCCATCCATCCACTTAGTTTCTATACAGCAGGAACAAAATATCCAAAGATGTTATTGCTGTTACTGTATATTCTTACACTGAATAAAAATGACAGACAATTGACGTTTATTTTCTTTCACGTATAACACGCGTGTTTACCCTGAAAAATAAGTACTTAATTTTCGATTGCACATGATTAAAATGTGGTAATCTAAAGTAATTTCCCCCTTTGCTCGAAAACAATCAAAGGACATGTTAGTTTTACACGTTGATCATGTACATGTTCGATTTCAATAAATTCAGGACATAAAACGTAAAAGCAATGTTTCTTAAGTTGAAAAGCAGACGCTTCATTGCCCTAAACACAATTATAAATGAACTAATCTTTTTTTTTTTTTTTAGTATAACACTTATGTATACTATTAAATATATACAATTTCAAAAATCGTTTCAACTTAAAAATCAGTTATTTTTTGCCACTGGGATAATTCAACGTGATCTCTGATGTAAAATGATCCCAAAAAAAAAAGTCATAATAGTTGTATAAGAAACACTGTGTCTTACCGCTTCTCCTCCCGAAGGCCGCGGGTGTGTTGGATTCTACCCCAGCTGACTTTGGACAAGAGGTGGGGAACCCCCTGGACTGGTCGCCAGCCAATCCCAGGGCACATGTAACCATTTACAGTCACATTCACACTTAAAGGCAGTTGAGTTTTCAGCGAACCTAACATGCATGTTTTTGGAATGTGGGAGGAGGCCGGAGTACCCGGAGAAAACCCACACAAGAATATGCAAGCCCGGATTTGAACCCACGACCTCAGAACTATGAGATGCAAGTGTGAACCACTAGTTCACCTATATCCAACCTTATAAGAAAGTCCAAATTCAAAAGGTCAAGAAAGCAGGTCTTTTTTAAAGCCCTGAGCAAAATTCAACAATTATTCATTTAAATGTCTCAAATGTTCATGGGAAATTATAACAAATAGTATTAGTGTAACACGTTGTGTATCGTTTTAATTGCACAAATACTTATATTTAAATAAAAAATCAGTGGATAGACTGTTTTTATTTTTTATTTTATTATAAAATATTACGAGCATCCATCTATCTTCTACATTGCTTATCCTCATTCGGGTCGTGCACGAGCTGCAAGAGCCACCCAAGCCGACTTTAACTTGCCAGCCAATCCACAGGCAAAATTTTACTTTTTTTTGTAACTTAAATGATCAATTTATGTGAAACGACACTAAATAATAAAAGGCACACAAACACAAACACTGAGTGCTTCTTTTGGAAAACTGATGTATTTGATTATTATTCGAGTAAAGAATTACAGTATCTTAAGAGTTTTTGTTAGTAGGTATTAAAGTGTAGAGAAACTGGACCCATTAAAGATCTTCCACCTTTCCGAGAAAGTGCATGTAACAGTCCGAAAGGTTTGTCAAACCCAATATAATATTTATATTTATATATAAAAAAAAAAACAAAAAAAAAACAACAACACTATCCATCCTTTTTGTGTGTCAGCTGGCCACTGGACTTCTTGACATGTATGTACATCATCATCTATTTGGGGGACTTGAACACATCACGTTAGCAGCACTGTGGAGAACGATTGGCTGTCTCAGTTCCAAATATTGGGGGGAATGGAGGAGTATGGAAGTAAACAATCATGGAAAGTAGCAACAAACACTGTTTTACACGTCCATGTTTCGTCTTCCTTAAATTAAATAAAATGTGGGGGTGGAGGAAAAGTGGTAGGGGGTCTGTGAACACACATCAGACCAACTACAAGATCAGTGTACATTATTTACAGCGTTTTTGGATCTTACAGGCAGACGTCATAGCTATGTAACACTACAAGGGGGACACGGAAATAACTTAATGCCAAGTTCAGAGTTTCTATCACACATCGTCTTGAGAAGAAGCACGCACACACACACGCACACACACAAACGCACACACATCTGGTCTAACTGTTATAATGCTTCCACTGCGTCTCAAGCATGGTTATAGCCACTAATAAATAAGCTCCCAGGAACTATAACATGTACATTGTACAAAAAAAAAAAACTACAATAGACTTGTCTTCACAGTTCTGGGTGTGTCTCTGTGTGTCTAATTTGTGACAATTTCTTTATTGTCCTCCATGAATCGCGTGAACCTGAAGTGGGCGCCGTTCTCCGCGCCGGCCATCCGCTCCAGGCCGGCCAGGGCGGCGTTGGGTTCGGCGCTGTGGAGTTTGTCCAGGCTGCCCGTCAGACCGCCGACGGGCGAGCTTCCGCCGTTGCCCACGCCTGCGCCCGACATAGGCGGCAGGCCGCCGCCCTGGATGACAGAGATCTCGTTGGCCTTCATGGCCAGGCCGCTGGAGAAGGCAGCGGCGTACTGATTCCAGAAACTGGCCGGGTCACCGGCACCAGCCCGTGACACTGCCGCTGGGTCCTTCTGGAAGATCTCCGGGAACTTGATGGGGTTGGCCCCAAGGAAGGCCATGGGGCCGTCCACAGAGAGCCGGCGCCCACGTCGAGCAGGGGCGCTGTTCCACATGTGGGTGCCCATGTGGACCTGTAAAGAACAACCGCGGAAACAAATTAAGAATAAAATTTGGCCCCATATATGAAAATATAACCTGTTAAACTGACCCCCTGTACTAAAAAAGCTACCCAAAAAGATTTTTTTAAATTAACCCAGTTATAATAATCAAGCAAAAAAAAAAAAAACATATTTAAAATAAACTCTGCTGTTATGGTTTAAAAAAAAAAAAAGAAAAATATATTTTAATAATCAACCCATCTCTTTATTTATGGGTACAATTTATCAAATGAAACAAAAAATTATAGATAAAAAATAGCAAAAAATCTGGATAAAAATATGGCCCTAATAATTTTTTGTCTTGTCATTATATAAATAGTATGTATATTTTTTCAAACAACCCACCCATGCCAATGTGGACCTACACCTCTCTTGTATATTATCTATTTTTTCTCTAGACTTTTCAACTTTAAAACTTGATCATTTGACCTGCAATAGACTATGACCTTATTTTCTTCTTATGAAATATTTTTCAAATTATATCTTAATTTGCAATCAAGCCCCTATTAAGTAGAGTGCTGTTCCACATGTGTGCCCATGTGGACCTAGACAGAGGCAGAGGAGGGATGATGCAATGGAAAAAATAACAACAATGATACCGCACTGCACATTAAAATAGCTTGACACCCTGGATGGAGTGAGATGGTTTGCTGTGTGGTGGTAAACATCTTATTTGGGGGAGGCTGCTTGGTCTGATCCCTAATATGCTGGTCTCACGCGGGACTTGGAGGGCTGGGCGGTAAAAATTACACTGTCCGCTTTTATTGCGGGTGTGGCATCATCAAGTCTCTCAACTAGCAACGATAAAGTTAACTCTGTTGTGAAAATAAATAAATAAATTTAGAAACATTTTTAAACATCTGACCATTATTTTACGTTTGTTCCTTTGCTATACCAGAAATGTTCATGGGTGAGTGTGACTTGCTGTACGTTTAACTGTAGAAAAATACATTTAAAAAAGAAAAGCAAAAATGAACACACTTCAACACCATGACTACAGTAACTGTAGTAGTGTGAATAATTAGGGCATAATTTCGCCATTTGTGGCAACAACTTAATATGTATAGAGAGGTGTTTTCAACTTGTGGGTCAATTGTGTGTGAGAGAGAGAAAGACAGATCGCGAGCGAGATTAATAAATGTCAAATTTATACATTTTCTTGTTTTGCAAATATGGTACACTCATTCACGCATTCTTGTTTTTCTCCCATCACAGACATGCCTGCCTGCATGCACACACGCCTTCCAGTATTTCACTCCTATTTAACACACAAAGTTGTGTGCATGGGCATTTCTTCTCCAAAAATCATTGGGGAAATGTGACAAAAAACAACAACAAGCGAGTGAGGCGTGGAGTTGCACTAAATATTGACTGAATAGTAACGGTTTAGTAGTGTGCTCTGTTGGTGTTTGTTTAGGATGACTAAACACAGAGATGGTCCGATTGACCCACAAACATTCCTGGTGTAGGAAAGAAACAAACATAAGTGCGTTAAACATATAAGCATTCCTAATTCCCCATCAGTGATTTAGGTTGAACACCGTATACAAGATTCATTCCTTCATTCTTCCCCCTATCATTACGAGTCATTTTCCAATTGAGGGAGCTCAATTATTTTAAAGCAGACAGGAAAGCGATGTGCATATTTTATGTTTTATCCACTCTGCTCTTACTTTTGCTTTTATTGAAAAAAGGGACATTGCTCAAATTGTGGATGCATCTGGCAACCTCATTGGTGGCCCACAGACTCGTCTTATGGCTATTTTTGACAAAGCAGGTCCTCAAAAAGGCCAATGCCATAGTGGACTGTGAAGGAAATCCTCTTCACCACTACTTTAAGGTCCTTGCCTCAGGCCAAAGATTTAGAGTCCCCTTATGTAGGACAAACAGGAGAGCAATAAAATTGATAAATGTGTACAGTACCACTAAACTATAACCGGAGCAATAGCCTGTGGCTTTCTTTTTTTTTTTTTTTTTTTTGTCTGGCAACTATATCTTGTCTGTATGGTGTAGATTTTCCGAAATTGTCTTGACTGTTTTACATTGCATTAACTGTTTATAAATTTGAATGGATTAAAAGCATATGAAATGGGTAAAACTGTTTGGTTTTATTTATTGATTTAATTAATGATGTGGTCTCTCCATAACACGGATCTTCACCTACTGCGGGTGCTTTTGTAACGTATCTTCCCCGCGATAAACAATTCACATTATTCTTGAACTGAACTTCTCTTTTATAAATTTTGTAAGCGTACCTTGAGGTTTCCTTTGGTGGTGAACGCACGGCCGCAGATGCTGCAGGCGAAGGGCTTCTCGCCAGTGTGCGTGCGCTCGTGGATCTGCAGGGCGCTCGATGAGGAGAAACACTTGCCGCAGGTGTTACAGAAGTGCTGCTTCGGCGTCCGGCGAGGCGGTGCGGCTGACAGCACTGGTGAGGTGGAAGCGGACGGCGTGACCAAGCCAGCAGTGGTTGCTGCGGAAACGGCAGCAGAGGAGGCGGAGGGGTCCTTGCTCTCCGGGTGGAGGGCGAGCAGGAAACCGTTGACCTCTGGCTTTCCGAGCGAGCAGACGGATAGCAGGGAGGGCGTGGGGCTGGAGGACAGGCTGGTGTTGGAGGGCTCGAAGAGCTGCGAGGGCAGGTCTCGCATCTGATGGGTAAGCATGTGCTGCTTGAGGTTGCCCTTGGTAGAGAACCCTCGATTGCAGGCCGTACAAATGAACGGTCGCTCTTTGGTATGGCTTCGGTAGTGGATGTCCAAGGCACTCTGACACGCAAATGTTTTTCCACAGATGTCGCAAGACGTGTTCCTGGCTACGCTACGTTCCCGGAAGGGGAAAATCATGCCCAGGGGGTCCTTGGATGGGTTGACAGACGTCAGGTCCAGGGCTCCAATGTTGGAGGGGTGAGGGTGTAGGAGGGCTGTGTGCTCCATGGAGAATGCCCTCTGTTGCCTTTCTTCCAAGCCTGGGGATTTGCGGGGCTGCTGTGGAATGCCTGCAGGGGATGGCGCCTGCATGGAGGAGGTAGATTCAGACACAGCTGGACTACCAGCACTTTGGCTTTCGACATCCCCCCCGAGAGACGAGGAGTCGTTGGTGAGACAATCCCCCTCTGTTAAGCCATTAGACAGAGCCTTGAATTCTCGCATCTCCTCCGTGTCCAGACCTTGGACATTCTCTCGTCCCTCCAGGTCGAGAGCAATCGGGGAGTCGCACAGGCTGTCGTGGGAAGCGTCCGCTGACCTGGGTGTGTCGGGCATGCTGCTGTCAGGACCCTCCTCCATCCCCTCCATGTTGTCATCTGAGAAGTTGTCCAGGTCGTCAAAGTTTCTCTCATCGAACGAGCCAGTGTCAGAGACCATGGATTCCGGATAATTCTCAGGCAAAGGGTTGTTGGGGATCTGTCCGCCCATGTGCATGCGGATATGCTGCTGTAGCACCACGGCGTTGGTGAATTTCTTCTGACATATCGGGCATGAGTGCTGAACTCGAAGTGGAGGCATGGCCCTGTGGACGCTGTAGTGGGTCTTCAGGTTCCCCTTGGTAGTGAAGGCTCTGCCGCAAATCTTGCACTTGAAGGGTCTCTCCCCCGTGTGAGTACGATAGTGCATCTTCAGCGCACTCTGACAACTCAGCACTCGGTGGCAGATGACGCACTCGTTGGGGTCTGTCACCTTCCTGTCGATGTTCTCCACAAGCTGCTGCAGCTTGGAGGTCTCTGAACCGTGGAGGGGATCCAGGATACCTCCAAAGGGGAATTTCGCCTTGAACTGGTCCGACATGAGAGGCATGAGCGGGTTGGTCAACATGGGCGGGCTGTTGGAGGTGGCGTACTCGGTGGTGCTCTCGGCAGCCGAGCTGACACTGGTCACAAAGCCTGAGGAATGGCTGCCTTCTTCAGTTTTACCGTTTGAGGTAGGCAGAGTTGCACTTTCGCCCTCTTCAGATGCTCTGCTACTTTTTGCTGAAGGCTCAGAAGCACCTGAGTCACTTGTCGTGGAAGGAACTGGAAGGTTGGTTATGGCTATCGAGTGATCTTCCTTTTTGACAAAATGGGGGAGGCTGGGCATAGTCGGCGGCAGCAGCATGCCGACCGAGGAAGTCAGGGTGGGCAAGACTGGCTTGCTATCCAGCCAGCTGGTGACCGGCTTCTCTGGGGGCATGGACATTCCGTAGGGAATGCCGGTGCTCGTTGGGATGTTGTCCAAATGCTCAGGAACAGGGTACGGGTTCATCTGGATGTGTGGGTACTTTTCTTTATGACGCTGAAAGTGCACCTTCAGGTTGCCGCGGGTGGAGAAGCGGTTGCCACAGATGTTGCACTTGTAGGGCCTCTCGCCGGTGTGGGAGCGTAGGTGGATCTGCAAGGCACTGTCGCTACCGAACACCTTGCCACAAAACCTGCACTTATGCTTGAAGAACGCCTCTTCTGAGCTGCTCTTGGTCTCGAACGATGCGACGTTGGGCACCTTGCCTTTCCTCTGCTGCACCAGAGTTGCCAGAGAGTTGAGGTCCTCAACGGTGGTCCCGACGCTCGGAAGCGAACTGGAGAACATGGGGTTTCCTGGCGGGGGCTGAGGTAGAAGGGGATTCACTGCTGAGCTTAGCAAGCTACCAATTCCGAACGCCGGCGTGGAGGACTTTGCCAGTGGGGTGTTAGTGATGTGGCATGGCCTCTTCTCAGGGATATGGGCATTGCCTGTCGACGGCCCCAGGGTGATAATGCTCTGAGATGGCTCACTGCTGCTTGGGTTGGACTGAGGTAGCTGTGCCGCAGCAGCGAGCTGCTTTAGGCTGCTAATACTGGCTGACTGACTAGCCAGGTTTTGTGCGAGGCCTGCGGCTGCGGCCAGCTGTTGCGAGAGATGGGAGCTCAGGGTGGCCAGTGGGCTGGCGGCGACGGGCCCCATAGCACCCGGAGCTGGGGTCGGGGGCACCTGCATTTCAGGGGACTGGGAGGCCAGACGCAGTATTTGGTGACGGATCTGCTCTATGAGCTGCAGCTGGTGGATCTGCTGCTGCTGGAGGGCAAGGAGCTGCTCCATCAGGGTAGGCACCGCCACCCGGGGCCCCCCGGAGGTACGTGCCTCCTGGGAGAACTGGGCCACAGCCACTTTGGTGCTCTGCAGGTTTTCGATGATGACGTTGCTGTTGATGGAGAAGTTTCCCAGCTCGGCCAGGTTGCCGAGCTGAGGAAGAGGGGCAGAAATAGCGGATGTACCGACAGCAGGCCCGGCGGTGCCCTTGCCACTTAGGTTGCCTACTGCATTGCTCGGGCTCCCACTCTCCACAAGGCTGCCTTCCTCTTCGTGACCACTGCTCATGCCTGAAACATCCACATCCATGGATTCGTCTTTTTCCAGCGCGCTGGGGTCAGAAAGGTTGCCATACTCTGTCTGATCAGTGTTATTAGCAGTGTCATTCATCTGGTCGTTGGGATTAAGGGGAGGGGACCCGGGCGAGAGGGTTCTAGCGGGGGAGGCAGGACTTTCATTCACAATCAGGACTAGCTGATTCTTCGTGCAATTCTTTTGGTGCTCCTCGAGCTCGCAGAGTTCAAAGAACTCGGCACAACATCTGTTGCAGACGCGGGCGTCGGACTCCTTGCAGGGGGGGTCCTCAGAGCAAAGTTCTGTGTCCCCTGCAAAAAAAGGAGGAAACAGAGGATTAGTGATTAGAAATGTTTTGCAGCCAAAGAGGCGGCTTTATCTCTTAAAGTTCCATTGTTGCTAATCTTAAGTTAATCAGTTTTACACTTATCCCCTTGATGTGTTCACAAAAAAAAAAAAAAAAAACAACAACGATCAAAAAAGCAACAATAAGCAAGGAGGAACGAGAAAGAGGGCCAGATTCAGTGCAATTGCCTCTGAAACAAGAGGGGATACAAAATCAATGAGAACTACTCACATATTGCTTAAAAGTGATCTTTGAAGATGTACATCAGGCCAAAGCAAAGGTAATCATTTTCTTCAGATAACCCATCAAAATTATAGAACAGAGTGAAGCAAGGACGCAGCTAGGACACTTTAATGAAATTTCATAGAAACTCATTGATTTCCTATACAGCTCTTCAAAGTCTGCTTGTCCACTCAGCGCAAACCAAGCATTGGATGGACTTATTAGACTTTCAATTCACTGTCAACTTTGCTCATTTTCAGCCCTCAGCCGCCATCTCGAAGAAGGTTATCGTCACGGCTAAACTCATTTGAGAAGATCGAGGCCATACAAGGAAAAAAACAAAGAACGGGGGAGAATACCAACACACAGGGTATAGTAATGCTGTTAAATAGTCTGAGGGGCTATGATTAAATTACCTGGACCGGTAATAAATGTTGTTTGACAAATCACAAGACGTGCGTCACATGGAGGGTGATCAATCTACAGCAAAATAACTGATTAGGGACGAAAAAAGGATCTTAAAACACAAAGTCTGAGGTAGGTCAATTAATATTTTAGTTTCGTAGACTCAGTTCACATTCGTTGCCATCTTTTGTCAATTCTCTGTATTTAACATACAAGTTGATTTACAAATTGCATTTTTCTATGAATCCCTTTCATTGTGACTGCACCCCCCCACCCCTGCAACCCACTCTCCTCCTCCCCATTCTAGAGACTTTCATAAGGGCCAAGAATTCAGTTGCAAATGAAACCCGGCAGAAGTGCACCCCCCCTGCCCCAGAGTGAGACAGGATGCCTCCCCATTGTTCACGCAGCATGGGAGCGGCGGGGATGGTCGGCCGGCCGGTTGGTCGGGATCCGGCCCCGAGCTCATCCCCGGGGCCAGGTCCCACTCCGAAGCACACTCAAAGGGATTATATCTTCCCTCGGTGTTCTTCCGCGCCGCCAGGCGACAGATAACTGCAAAGTTGCCATGACAGTAAACCCCCTGGACCTCACACTGGCCAACTATGCAAACACACACCCTAACTTTTCATGGCAAATCTCCCACTTTTAAAAAGAGCACACAGAGCTTTGCTTGCAAGTTAATTTTGGGAGGAGAAAAAAAAAAGAAAAAGTGCCACATAAATACGAAAAACATCCAAAAATGTGCATGACATTTCAAGAAGTTGCAGAAAAACAAGCACATGAAGTGTGTATGTAGGAAAAAGTACGTGTTTAAAGTAAATTCACCTTTTCCCTACCAATAATTAAAATGGAGTCGCTGCATGTTTTTACATTTATTCCACATTCATTTTCAGTACAATTGTGTCAAAATTGAATGCAAATGTAATTTTGTTAATGACATAAAAACATAACATAAAAAGCATGACGTTAAAGGTAATAAGATTTTCGTTCCAACTCGGTTTCTGATCTTTTTAATCTCTTTCATATTTTTAAACAAGTTATAAAAAGTTACAAGTACTAAAAAAAGATGTAATTATTACATTAAAGTGTAAATACATTACATTTTTAAATATATTCATAAAAAAGATGAATACAAACACTTGATTCAAAGAATTGATTCAACAAACCCTGCTTTTCATTTTACAAAATTAAAGACGATGTTTAATCTATACTTTCCGTCAATGGACCCTGCTAGATGGCAACTTTGCAAAACATTTAAATAAAATAAGAATTGAGCAAAAACAGAGGGAACATTTTAGTCACATTAATAACCTTTTGTTTTCTGTTATCTTTTAAAAGACGGTTAGTTTTAATCTACACTTTGTGTCCAAAGTGTGCTACTTTACTTCAGTAAACAAACAAAGCTTTGTGCCAAACTGTTAAGACAAAAATAAAAAACAATCCTGGAGCACAGGACATAGCGCAGATGCTAGCATTAGGCTTAATTCCCAAAATAGCAGGGATTAAGTTCGAATTAAAATTAAGAATCAAGACAAAGCTGCTGTGAGGAGGATGCACCGCTACATATGAATCATAGTCAAGAAGGCCTCAAAACAAGAAGAAGTGAAGATTTTAAACAGGCGAAATCCTACATTGTATAATTTTAGGGGCAGGTTGGGAGCTTCACATCGCACTCAACACCAAAAGGGGGTCCGGTAAAAACCATCTCGGTCCAGTCTGGCCATGCAGGGGGACACTGGCAGAGTTGTGGTCCAGTGTCATGCTTAAGGCAAATGGAGGAAGGGAGGCTATGGACAATCACCCCCAACCAAATGACAAACAGTCTCTTGTTTGCAGGGGCACAAAAAAAAAAAAAAAAAAAAAAAAAAAAAAAAAAAAAGAGAGAGAGAATGGGGGGGGGGGGGGGTCATAGTGTGTTTCGGGGGGGGTAGCCAATTTCCCCCCTGGGGAGCAACTCTGATAGGGGCTAAATATTGATAAGGGCCTCACTTAACCGCTTAATAGAAGAGGAAAAAAACTGTCAAGGCCTGGTTTTGGCCGCCTGCGGTTTGGACTAGTCGGGTCAATGGTGACGAGAAGTGGATCTCACTGGGCCCTGAACCCTGGTTGCCCCTCACATAGGGGACACTGGCAAAGGTTAAAACAGCACAGCGCCACACACACATTTGGACACACACACACACAAACACACACACACACACCCCCCACACACACACACACTCACACCCCACACACACACACACTCACACCCCACACACACTTTTTTTTAAAAAAATCTCTACCCTCATTCTCTTGAAAAAACTTTTTTAAATAACTTAATTGCAAAGCTATTTCTTAAAGTGGCATTATGTTGAACCCAAGTGACATTTTGCACGTTACAGAAACTCAAATAAGTCCAAAAGCACAGAAGCATATAATAATGCAACAATAATTAGCTTAGTTTAAGGAGAATGATACAAAATATTATTAGAACGTGAATATACACTTAAAGCAACTCCAGAAACGTGACATTAATCGATTTTTCTTCATAATCACTTCAAAATCTACACAATTTTCACGTGAATATATTTTTTAAATTTACCTTACAGATGATATTTTAATGACATAAATGTTTAGTAAATCCGTCATAAAATTTTATTTAAAAAAGTCTGTCAACAAACATTGCTTTTGCACAACTCCCATCACTTTAAACACACAATTTATCTTAGCTTGTATTCAAAAAGTATGACAAATTACAACCTTTTAAAAAGTACATGGTTAGATTTACAGTAAAAGACTTAAAGGATGGAAAGATTCATATCACATTTTTTTGTGACCGTGAATGCAGCATTTGACACGTTTATTTCCCGACGATGTCGTAAATTACGCTTCAGTAAAATCACATTGTTTTCGTGTTTTTTTGTTTTTTTCCCCCCCAACAATAAGTGGTCTTAGTTCAGTCAAGCACAATTTATTAACTATGTCTGAGCGTGTGTGTGTGTTTGTGACTCACGATGAGTAAAACTTTTGAAAGGACGATGAGCAAACTGGCTTGTTATGTTAATTAACACGAATACGAGGGACAACGTTTGGTTTTGCCCAACTTTAAGCCTACAAATGGCACACTTTTTGTTAAAGCGGGTGTCAGGTCGGCCACGGTGGTCCGAGCCGGTTGAAAGCGGGTTCGTTTTGAAAACCGAACAAATTATAAATAAAGTTTTGAAACACACCGGTGAAGTAGCACTAATTTACGTAAAAAAAAAAAAAGGGTAAATGATTGAAATAATTCCTAAATTAATGTACTGTAATAGGACTGGCGATGTGGCGCGCGTGTGTGTGTCTTTGTTAAAAGGAGAAAAAAAAGTATTAAAATTGAAAAGTGGCAGTTTTCAAGTGGGAGGGAAGGTGGTGGGAAGGAGGAAGTGGGGCCGGTGGGACTCACCATTGTGGCCGGCTCCGGGCAGCTGAGGGTCGGACTGAAAGTGTTGCGGCTTGGCTTGTTTCCTCCGCGACATTCTGGCTGGTACATGGGGCAAACACCAAGCGGAGAAGAGGCGAAGAAGACCCCCAAAAAAATAATAATTAAAAAAAAAAAAAAAAAAAATTATGGAACGAGGGGCCCCTCAGAATTTCACTCGCATCGAGCCCATCCAAGGCGCATGTGCCACGTTATGATTATCAATAATGCCTCGCGATTAATCATACGGCAGGCAGGGAGGGAGGGAGGGAGGTGGACGAGGAGGGGCTGGGGAGGCAAGGAGGGGGGGCAGGGGCTTCTTTCAAACGCACCTCGCCAGCCCCCCTCCTATTCAAATCAAGTCTCTTTAATCAATTAGCTCCTGATTTGCTTTGCTGGAAGGAGGGACGGTGGGGGTCTTCTTCGTCTCCTCGTCTCCCAACTCGAGGTTCACCAACTCCGCTTGAGGAAGAAAGGAAGGAAGCCCCCCTCCTTTTTTTTTGTTCACCTTGGTCTTGTCCCAAGTGATAAATGTTCCACAACTTTCTCCTCCTCTCGCTGCTCAAGCAGGTAGTAGTCCGTCCGTCCGTCCCCCCCACACCCCCAAAAATCACCTTTAAGATAGGCAACTGGTTCGCGCGTGCCCTCCCGACTGCAAAAGTCCACGCGAGGCTCCGTCCACTTCACTTGAATGCACTCATTTTGGGGTGTTTGGACGCTCTATTTTCGGGGTGGCGGACACGTTGTCGTCACACACCGCAAAGGGTGAATAAACAAACTTTTGGAGAGGGCCCCGTGCTGCAGCAGGACAGCGGGAAAGCTCCGCCCACCTGATCTCTGATTGGCTGCTATCATGAAGAGTCACCACGCTGGACCCCGCCCTCATCGCCGCCCCTTTTTACCTCACTCTTTTTATTTTTTTTTCTTCCTCTCGAGCAAACTCTTGACCGACACAGCGAAGAACAGCGCTGACAAGTTTTCATTTATTTTCATTTTTTAAATCTTTATTTCTTTAAGTCGACTAATTCTGTCACAATAAAACACAATACATAATACCAAGTCGTATTGGGTCCCCATCCACTCACTGCTTGTTGGCAGGATAGGAACGACTGCCTTGATTTTATTACTTAATTTCATTTTTTTTTTTACATTAATTTGTTAAAAAACGGGGACGCATGTGCAGCATGGTTGCATTTAACTCCCAATTAAAATGATATTAATCTAAATGTCTAATTCATCCGGCCGGGACTACACAACTCCTGCAAAATATATCCCAAATTAAAAAAATAATAATAATTATTACTCCCAAACCTGGATGCTTTAAAGGGTCTTTAGACGTACGGAAGGGATGAAACAAGACAAACGGAGCCCCTCTCTGGCCCGTGCTGATGTTGAGAAATGAAGATAATAACGTTTCGACGGCTGATGCCATTATTTTGCTCTGAATCTTTAAAGAGCAGCTGCGGGGCCAAGATGGATGTGCTCCCCCGGCTTGTCAGCTATCTTTTAGTTTCGACGAGAGTCTTTACTTATTCATGATTTTAAAAAAAGAGACGTAAAAGAAAGGAAGAGCACGGAAAATGGGGGTAAAAATGTGTGATTTATCCGCTTTATCAATGACATAGCAAATAAAAAACATATTTATAGACTGCTCATTAATTGGTGTGCTTGTGCAATGATGACAAAGTTAACATTGCTAAGGAGTGCACGGAGAGCGTTCAGCAATATTGTAATGTCCCAGGCGGCAAAATCAATGTGCAGTTAATTGATGTGAGTGTTAGTGTGAGATTGTAAACAAGGTGATTTGCAGCCCGGTCCAGCCGAGCGGGGGATGTGTTCGTGCGTGCAGTGCGTGCAGTGCGTGCAGTGCGTGTGTACGTGTTTTTTTTTTTTTTTAAATGGCCGGCACAGACGAAACATCAAATATAACACAAATGATTCGGATAGGAACATTTAAAAACTTTACATTTAGACAGTCAGACAGACAGACAGGCAGACAAATCAATAGATGAATGACAGCAGCTGAATCACTATTCTGTATTAAATTTAAAATAGATACGGTATTGTACATGCACTGACACATGTTGCTATAGGCAGAATTTAGATGTGTGTTGTTTTTCTCTCTCTGATTTTAACACAGAGCATTGGGCATGTGGATTAGAATATCAAAAAGAAGACAAAACCTTGCCATAACATTGCCACATATGCCACTAATGATAAATAGCACAAAACTATCAACTACTGCTTGACCGTCAGAACAATAGCTTACAACAACCCATTAAAACAAACAAACATTTCCATGTTCCCAATATGAAATGCCTCAGGAACCAAGTCCCTTCAGTGCCCCCCAAAAAAGCACTTTTTGTTCTTTTCTAATGCACAATCAGTATGTCCTGACTTCATATGATGCATTCAATAGTTGACAAAAAGGTGGGTCCCACCCGTCTGCCCTTCCGTCATGCGAGTGTCTCTAACTGGGAAGCCTCCTCTTTTCCTCTTGCGTGATGCCACATTCAACACGTGGTGGGCTTTTTCTTTGAATGCACCCCCTCACCCTTTTACCTCCATCTCAACCATGCTTGTGGAATTACAACGAGCTGGATAAGACCCTCATCTGGGTCACCTCTGTGTGTGTGAGTGTGTGTGTCTGTGTGTGATACTGGCAGCCAAGGCGAGAGAAAGCAGCAGCAGGCTGTTGTGTTACACCCACCCCCCAAAAAAGGAAAAACACACAAAATGATCACATAATTTTAAGGTATAACTTCGTATTCCTTTTAGGATCAGCTGTACACAGTGTTTCAGTCAGGGGTACTTTATTTATAATGTAAATTTTTAATTGTTTTAGTTTTCTTTTGTACGGTACTGTATGTTCAAAATTCAGAAGAAAAAAAAACAATAATTGATCAATTTATATTTGTACAATTGATTGTTGCTTTTTGCAAAACTTGTTCCTTCAGGTAACATAAAACTTAAACGTAGAGTCGGATGCCTGTGATATGAAAGCACAATTTGGCTCTGTTAATTGATTAATTAGCTTATCGTGTTCTCGCGGGATTTTAGTACAAAATGAAACTAAAAGTTAATAACCACGTATGTTCAAAGCTGGACTTTAAAGTCGTATAATTAAACATTTGAACCAATTTTTCTGAAAAATTAGTCGCCCAAACCTTCCGAGGTTAATTTTCCATCAA
Organism: Phyllopteryx taeniolatus; assembly: GCF_024500385.1. Classification (NCBI taxonomy): domain Eukaryota; kingdom Metazoa; phylum Chordata; class Actinopteri; order Syngnathiformes; family Syngnathidae; genus Phyllopteryx; species Phyllopteryx taeniolatus. The sequence continues at coordinate 26,587,107 of NC_084503.1, forward strand.
ATATGATGTCATACGAGACCTTAGTTCAGCGAGAATAAAAGGATCAATTCCACCAACAATTAATTCTTAAGGGGACGTAAAACTTCTGCGTTTGAAGAAGAACTGGACATATGTGACAGAAATTTGACTCTGGAAACTTGCCATTGATAAACCTTTACATTAAGGTAAACATTTTTTTTTTTTATAAAATGTTAATATTTGTTCATAACTGGACTAGTTACGTGAAAATGCCTTTCCGGGAAACTTCTAAAATTGAACAGTTCAGAATTCTACTCAAATTTTTGGAAAAAAAATGTATCAATACAGGCTTTATGATGGTGACTGTTTGACCCAGAAACTGCCGTTATTTCCTGTATATTTTACATTTATAAAAATGTCACAGCACACCACCAAACAAAAATGTTACAAAAAATACACTTATTGAAATAACGATTTAATGATTCCTTAATTCATAAATTGACTTACTCGATATGAAATCTGGGCCTGCTTCGTTGAACACAAAGTTGTATAATGGAAACAGGTGGCTACATGGGTTAATCATAACTTCTTCAATCTAATGGAAGAGCCTTTAATTGCTCTGCCTGCCACTATATGTCGTTGGCATAAATAGATGACCAAAGCTACATTTTTTGTGGTAAATGAATAATAATTTCTGGACTATCCTTCCATCCATCCATTTTCTGAGCCGCTCCTCCTCACGAGGGTCGCGGGCGTGCTGGAGCCTATCCCAGCGAACATCGGGCAGGAGTCGGGGTACGCCCTGAACTGGTTGCCAGTTGCAATCGCAGGGTACATACAAACAAACAACCATTTGCACTCACATTCACACCTACGGGCAATTTAGAGTCCAATTAATGCATGTTTTTGGGATGTGGAAGGAAACCAGAGTGCCCGGAGAAAACCCACGCAGGCATGGGGAGAACATGCAAACTCCACACAGGCGGGGGCGGGGATTGAACCCCGCTCCTCAGAACTGTGAGGCTGATGCTCTAACCAGTCGACCACCGTGCCGCATTTCTGAACTAATGAAGTGAAATTGGATAAGTCTTCACGGCACACCAGATCTTTTACAGCACAGTAGTTGGGAATCACTGCATTAGTGTACAAAACAAGTGTTTTGTTGTTTTTGTGGTGCTTGCACAAAAAAAAGAAGCAGTTCTGTCATGTTAATCCAGAAAACCTAAACCCCTGACCCCCGTAGTATGCCCCCTCACAAATATGAAGCGCAGCACGGGCCTCCGTCTTGACATCCTGCACCAGGATTAGAAGCTTGATTAAAGGGATTGTCATAAGCCGGCCTCCTGCTCCCAGACATCGAGAAAAATGCATGACATCATGCAGTCATACTCGATGTTTGTCAAGTTATTAAATGACTGCTTCTTTTTTTTGTCCTACAGGTGACCACACCGCTGAAAAATGACCCATGTTAAAATTCACAACCTGCAGCGGTGCAAGAGAATGGCCTCCATTAATTAAGAGATCAAGCCTCACTATTGTCCTTGAGCGTCGCCCCCGCCTTACACCACCTCACACCATTAACCCCCCCCCCCCCAGCAAGCCCCCCCTTGTGCCCCTTGACAACTTCCTGCAGCATCACCTGATATCAATGGCCCCTGTTTGTTGTTACATGATCTCCACAGCCGTTCCAGATGCCCCCCCCCCCATGACTCACCCCACATTTCCTTTCAGTGCGGCTTGTTTGAGGGAAAACAAGTTGAGAGGTGTCGCAGAGGTGTTACAGGTCACAACCACACACAAACCGCTTCACTCGGGGACACACACACACAGGGACACACTTGGCATGCAAACGATAAAGCATCTCAAGCCTCACCTCAATGTGGGGATTTCATAGAAAGTCATATAAAAAAGTGTTTTGAAGAGGACAGATAAAACGTGCAATTTTGCCATAAAAGGTGTTACACAATTGTAATAGGTGCATCTTATTGTAATGTTAGGAAAAGAGAACAAAGAAAACCTGCCGGCCTGCGTATAACCTGCTGGCCGTACAAACCTCTATTGCCCAGTTTTTTAATTCTGGTCGAGGTAAAACTTCAATGATTAGGCCGGATGAAAAGTTTAACAATTTATTCGAAAATACAAAGTCAAACAATGAGGTTGGAAATGTTTCAGCGCTGGGCTCTCCTCCACTTGGTTCAGAACAACACCTATGGAAAAGAGACCGCAAAAGTTCTTGTCCGCTTGTTTTTTGGGCGTCGTGACATCATGCAGTGGTCTACCAATCCTCGCTCCAGCCTAGTGTTTGGGGTCCGTTTGGAAATTCAGTCCGATGTTCCCACCCAGAGACAGAACGTGCTCCACTTTCTATAACTTTACTACTGAACGTGATGGCTATTGCTAGGGATGCGTCAGTACATACGCCATATTGAATGTGTCCGTTTTACTTATATCGAGTGGCACACACACTACCAACGCTCTGAGTTACCAAAGGTTCCGGGTTGCGGTGAGCGCGCCTGGCGTGAACTTCCCAACGCACCCAATGTTAATATGGTGTGTGTTTGTGTTGGTGCGACTAAGTGTAATGCAATTATATGTTTATAAGGATATCTGGATGTGTATCTGTAATGGGATGTATCAAATAAAAGTGTATGCCGTGTTGTGTAAGCGTGCAGCCAGTAATTTATAACAGTAATCACATTAATATATATATATTTTTTAAAGGTGTTGAACTAGGGTCCCCAAAATAAGTACATTTTGTAATAATTTATTATTTTTGTGTGAAATCTTACTAAATAGTTTGGAGTCTCCAATTAAACCATATGCTTTAGTATTAACAAAACAAATCAAAACATTTATTAATAATTATATTCAATGAAAAAATGTAAAATTTTTTATTTATTTAAAGAAATACTACTGTATTAAGAGTCAGAAATGTAGTGGTACGTGTGTCTCAAGGGGCTTTCCCACCGGAGGAACCTTTGCAGGAACATCCCGAGCTACCCTGGTAGCTTGACTTCCTCCTGTGTCATCACCGAAAAAAACTACTCGGGTACGGAAGGTTCCCCCTGGATTATTTCATTCCCCCTGGCAGCTAGTGTCTCCCTAGAGCTACCAAGAACTCTTTGAGGGGGTGGGCTGTGCTGACGAGCGTTTACTTTTTCATTCACAGAGCCACCATAACTGGATGGGGGGGTTACGCAAGGCTCAAAATAAGAGGATTAAAATACACTGAAAAGCAAAGCTTCGAATCACCGATCGAGCGTGGCGGCAGCAGGCCTCGGGCTCGCGGCGAGATCTCCGCCGCTGGCCGACTTGGTTCCGCTAAAGAGCGGAGGTCCGAGCACAAGCAGGCGTGTGCGTCTTCCTCGGCCGGGGCTGAGGGGAGTGAGGCTGGCCAGCATAGACCCTCTGATGGTCCAATCCAATCAATCGCGGGGGGAGGGAAAAAAGAATTTAAAAACCTTCCCAGGCAGGAGCTTCTCCAGTCTGTGGAAAAATGCCACATTTGCCATAGTGCAAGACAAGGGAATGAAGCTCGGCTTTTTGTCTGTTTGTACGTGCACAAATAAATATTTGCAATGCACAATCTGTTTTTGTTTTTCTTATGCAAGCACATGTACAGATACCAAGTACTTCCCACTGCTGTAGTTAAAAACTCACTAAGAGCTGTCCATGAATTCATGTATTTTTATTTATTCTTTGAAGCTTATCCCGGTAAGGTATTTGCAATGCCAACCTGGCTGCAGACAGCAAACTAAAAAAGCAAAATAGAAGCAAATACGTGCGGCATGGTGGACGACTGGTTAGAGCATCTGCCTCACAGTTCTGAGGACCGGGATTCAAATCCTGGCCCAACCTGTGTGGAGTTTGCATGTTCAGGGTGTACCCCGCCTCCTTCCCGAAGATAGCTGGGATAGGCTCCAGCACTCCCGCGACCCCTGTGAGGATAAGCGGCTCAGTAATTGGATGGATGGAAGCAAATACATATAAACTATACAATGTGATATAGTAACAAGTTACATATTACAGCACATGGTGAATAAAATGTCCATAAAAGGCATGTGAACGGATGTTCTCTAAAGCTGGAGAACTTGCTTTAAAAATGTAATTGCCTGAATGCTAAGACAATAGAAAAACATTTCTTTTTTAATAAAAATAAACTAACAAATAAATAAATAAATAAATAAATGTAGAGGCCTGCAGATGACTATAGATGTGATTTATTGTTCTCAAATTTGTAGTGGAACTGTGTAAGGCTTCATTGTCCTGCTCATTTTCAGCTAATAAATCACATCAATAGTCATCTGCAGGCTTCTGCTGCACAATCTATTTGGGTATGTCATCTCAATAAATTAAAATAAATATATTCTACTAATTTACTGAGAAGTAAATTAGATTATTGAAATGTACCTTTATATAACACAAATCCCTACCGCAGAGACTGTTTGCAGCCAGGTTGGCATTGTAAATGAGAATCTGTCCTCAGTTGCCTCACCTGGATAAATAAAGGGTTAGGTTTTGAAGATATCCATCCATCCATCCATTTTCTGAGCTGCTTCTCCTCACTAGGGTGCATGGGTTTTGAAGATATCAAACATATTTCAAACTTAGTTTAAGATATAAAATAAGATATTAACTTGAAAGCTTGAAATACCAGCATTTTTTTTTTATAGATCTAATAGGTGTCAATAATGAGCAACATCAGTCTCATTTGGTTAAGCTACCCTGAACTAATATGTGCGATGGAAACACAAACCATGCGGGCCACAGGAACCTTTTGGTACCAGGCACTCAAAGTTCCTGGACTGTTTGGTGGAAAAGCCCCAAAGTTCCCTGACTGTTTGGTGGAAAAGCCCCATAGGTTCAATTCCTACTCAGTGACGGTGTGAATGTGTGTGAATGGTTGTCTGTCTCTAAGGGTACTACTATTTTCTAGCGCAGAGGCGCGTTAGAACGGGTGTTGATAATTTCATAGATAGAGTGCAAGCCAGTATATTTGGTAAAGGGGCTTTCACTTGTACAGAGCTTTTCTACCTTCAAGGTACTGAAAGCGCTTGAACACTGTCTCCTCATTCATCCTACTGTTTGTTTGTATGTGCCCTGCGATTGGCTGGCAACCAGTTCAGGGTGTACCCCGCCTCCTGCCCGATAATAGCTGGGATAGGCTCCAGCACGCCTGCGACCCTAGTGAGGAGAAGCGGCTCAGAAAATGGATGGATGGATGGATGGATGCATTTGTGCCCTGCCGCAGTTGTACCATCTTTGAAAATAGAGCCCTAAAGGTGCCCTGTGATTGACTGGTTACCAATCCAGGGTGTAGTTTGCCTTCCGCCCCTATGTCAGCAGAGATGGGCTCCAGCTCCTCGTGACCCTGAACAGGATAAGCAGTCTCGAATATGCACGGACGGTATACTTTAATAATACTAATAATCAACACTATAACAATAATAATATAGACTCAATCCATACATTATTTATGAACATTTATGTTTTTTTTCAATCAATAATAATCTAATTGTCACACAATTTTATATTTATATATATATTTTTTTTTACATTTGCCATTACATTTTTTTACTTTTCAATTAATCAGATGGAATAATTTCTTATTGAAAAGATAAAGGAAAAACACAAATTTCACACAGAGGTACTCAAAAATAGCCGCATCAGAGCCCAGCACTTTTACTTTTACACAGAACACAGCAAAGGCGGGACGTTGCGGCAACTGTGTGCTTTAAAATACTAGTCGTTGGATGATGACAATTGTTGTCAACGCAGCAGGGAGAGAAATCTGAGTGTTGGGTGTCAAACTTCACATCCGTGTCCCGGCATTGTGGAACACACTTACACCCGGGTGTCACCCTGCCTCTGCTCAGGCGTAAAATTGCTGAGTCTACTTCGCATCACCATTCTGCAAAGGTGCTATTGATACAAAACAGCGATGCAGGAAAAGGGCAGAACTGCTGATAAACTTGATTGTTTTTAGCAAATAATCATTAACTTAGATTTTTATGGCTGCAACACATTCCAAAAAAACTGGGACAGGTGGCAAAAAAGACTGAGAAAGTTGAGGAATGCTCATCAAACACCTGTTTGGAACATCCCACAGGTGAACAGGCTAATTGGGAACAGGTGGGGGCCATGATTGGGTATAAAAGGAGCTTCCCTGAATTGTCATTCACAAGCAAAGATGGGGTGAGGTTCACCTCTTCGTGAACAAGTGCGTGAGAAAATAGTCGAACAATTTAAGGACAATGTTCCTCAACGTACAATTGCAAGGAATTTAGGGATTTCATCATCAAAAGATTCAGAGAATCTGGAGAAGTCACTGCATGTAAGCGGCAAGGCCGAAAACCAACATTGAATGGCCATGATCTTCGATCCCACAGGTGGCACTGCATAAAAAACCGACATCAATGTGTAAAGGATATCACCACATGGGCTCAGGAACACTTCATAAAACTAATGTCAGTAAATACAGTTCGGCGCTACATCCGTAAGTGCAACTTGGAACTCTACTATGCAAAGCAAAAGCCATTTATCAACAACACCCAGAAACGCCGCCGGCGTCTCTGGGCCCGAGCTCATCTAAGATGGACTGATGCAAAGTGGAAAAGTGTTCTGTGGTCCGACGAGTCCACATTTCAAATTGTTTTTGGAAATTGTGGACATCGTGTCTTCTCCGGGCCAAAGAGGAAAAGAATCATCCGGACTGTTATGGATACATACAGGTTTTGGAGAAACATATGCTGCCATCCAAGCACGTCTTTTTCATGGACGCCCCTGCTTATTTCAGCCAGACAATGCCAGACCACATTCTGCACGTGTTACAACAATGTGGTTTCATAGTAAAAGAGTGCGGGTACTAGACTGGCCTGCCTGCAGTCCAGACCTGTCTTCCATTGAAAATGCGTGGCGCATTATGAAGCGTAAAATACGACAACGGACACCCTGGACTGTTGAACTGCTGAAGCTGTACATCAAGCAAGAATGGGAAAGAATTCCACCTAAAAAGCTTCAACAATTAGTGTCCTCAGTTCCCAACCGTTTATTGAATGTTGTTAAAAGAAAAGGGGATGTAACACAATGGTAAACATGACCCTGTCCCAGCTTTTTTGGAATGTGTTGCAGCCATAAAATGCTAAGTTAATGATTATTTGTTAAAAACAATAAAGTTTATCAGTTTGAACATTATATATCTTGTCTTTGTAGTGTATTCAATGAAATACAGGTCGAACATGATTTGCAAATCATTGTATTCTGTTTTTATGTTTAACACAACGTCCCAACTTCATTGGAATTGGGGTTGTAAGAGGAGATGAGATTTGAACCCCAAATTTCAGAACAGTATGGTAGATGTGCTAACCACTCATCCACCGTGCTTGCACAGTAAACTTTAGAAGCTTAAAAATATGATAGCACCATGTAACATTAGCTGGTACCATGCAGGGGAAAAGAGGCATAGGCCTTGGATTTACTGTAAGCACTGCATCTACTCGCCTTCTGCATGTTCCATTCTCTAAATTCGTCTATTTCAGGAAGAGAGCTGCAAAATGTGACGCCATTTGTAATTACTCTTTAAAAACTAGAAACACACACACAGCCGGTGTGCTGACGCAGTGTGAGGTCCTCATGTGTGTTCCTCACATCCCCGCGGCCACACACACACGCGCGAGCCGTAACTGTATGTTTGGCAGAGCGAGGGAGTCTCTGCGTGCATGTCTGTTTTTGCTAAAGTGTGTTATTTAGGTGACCGCGCCATGTAAAATCTAAGAAAGGGGGAGATAAAAATGTCAGGCGTGCTATGAAAAAGTTGTGGAAAAAGTTCAACAAACACTTTTGGAGGTGCAAATGAGACTTGGCTATGTGTTATATACAGTTGTGTTCATAACAACAGAAGTGTGTTTAAAAAGTCAGTTCAAGCTCAAAAGCTTTCATATCTATTTTATATCCATATATGCTAATTCAGTGGGAGCAATATGCATTCTATTCCAAATAAAAACATGAACAAAATATGGTAATAGAAAGTGAAGAAAAAATGTATATTAGGTTATTCAAAAAGTAACAGTGCCTGAGTTTTTCTATATAAATTCAAACATTTATAAACTGAAAAGGAAAAACGAAAATGAAATATTTTGTATCCCTGTGAATCACTGAACTAATATGGACTGAGAAAAAACACTGTTTATGAGAACTGCTTCACATCTGTGTTCCATTTTTATTTGCAAACTCAAAGATTTACTGTATCAAATGAAAAACCTATGCAGATTTTGCTTTCCTGTGAATTGCTAAACAATTTTAGGAGCATAAGTATTTTTTTTCCTGAGAATTGCTTCACATTCGCGTTGAAATGTTTATTTAGAAATCCAAACATTTACTGAAAAAAGTGAAAAATATTGTTGATTATGCTTTTCTGTGAATGGCTAAACACATTTTCAAATGTTTAAACACTGTTTCTGAGAACTTCTTCACATCTGTTTCTCATTTTTCCATACAAACTCAAACGTATAATGTATAAGGTAATCAATTTTTGATGATTTTGCTTTCAAGTGAATCATTCATTCATTCATTCATCTTCCATAGCCCTTCTCCTCTCCCTAGGGTCGCGGGCGGGCTGGAGCCCATCCCAGCTATCTTCGGGCGAGAGGCAGTGTACAACCTGAACTGGTCGCCAGCCTATCGCAGGGCACATAAAAACAAACAACCATTCGCACTGACATTCACATCTACGGCCAATATAGCGTTGTCAATCAACCTACCATGCATGTTTTTGGGATGTGGGAGGAAACTGGAGTACCCGGAGAAAACCCATGCAGGCACGGGGAGAACATGCAAACTCCACACAGGCGAGGCCGGATTTGAACCTGGTCCTTAGAACTGTGAGGCAGACGTGCTAACCAGTCGTGCACCGTGCCACCCACGTGCATCATTGAACTAATATTTAGTTGTATACGCATTGTTTCAGACAATTGCTTCAAATATGTGCTGTGTTTTTATTTGTGAATTTATAAAAATGGGCGGCACGGTGGACGACTGGTTAGAGCGTCAGCCTCACAGTTCTGAGGACCTGGTTTTAATCCCTGGCCCCGCCCGTGTGGAGTTTGCATGTTCTCCCCGTGCCTGCGTGGGTTTTCTCCGGGCACTCCGGTTTCCTCCCACATCCCAAAAACATGCATTAATTGGAGACTCTAAATTGCTCGTAAGTGTGAATGTGAGTGCGAATGGTTGTTTGTTTGTATGTGCCCTGCGATTGGCTGGCAATCAGTTCAGGGCGTACCCCACCTCCTGCCCGATGACAGCTGGGATAGGCTCCAGCACGCCCGCGACCCTATTGAGGAGAAGCGGCTCAGAAAATGGATGGATGGAATTTATAAAAATGATTGCATTAATTGAAAAATGCTCAAATATTTTGCTTTCCTGTAAATCGTTGAACTAACTTATACTTATGCAACCACTGTTTCTGGACGACTTGCATGGAGTACACCGACTTGTGGCACATGTGAACTAATATTACGGACTTGTACTATTACAACGACTTTATTGTTATAAAATTGTCACTTTTCTTATTTTGTCATTTTTTGTTGTTGTAACATAGTGATGCTCTTGATGCACTCATTATGACTATTGTTGTACAACTTTTTTTCTTATAAATTAAAAAAAAAACATTTTCTTCAAAAAATATGAATTTATTATTGTAATATTACACCCTGACTTTTTCTGTAACATTTTTCCTATTCTGTACCTTTACAACCTTTTTCTAAAAAAGTATACTTCTTTCTTAAAGAATGCTGCAAAACATTTGCGATATACCGACTCCCCCCTCAAAAATACCTTTTTGAAATAAAAAGTACACACTTAATTTTCTAAAAAATTACCCCTGCCCCCAAAAACAAACAAACAAACAAACAAACAAAAAAAATAAAAAAATCATACCGTGTAGGAGAGTGTGACTTAATTAGCAACCTAAGCCGCACAAAGAGGAGTAATGTGTGCCATCTTGGTAAATGGAATTACTGGTGACTTTAAAATGCAAGTATAAACATTAGTAATATTAGTAGATTAGTATTGTTTATAAAGATGACCAAAGCTGTATTGTGCATTCTGGAAGAAAAGTGCTACTCTCAACACTTGTAAGGAGCAAAACAACGCTTGAGTCAGATGGACTGAAATCTGCTTGAGGGGCTTGTAAAGTAGGGAAGGAGTGTGTGATGGGTGTTTGTCAGTCTTTATTTAGCCCACTTGTACAGGTCTTGTCAGACGAGCAACAATAGACAAGCCAGGTCCCTGATGACTGGCGAAAAGACGACCCGAGGGTGGGAGCTCAATAAAGTCACCTCTCAGCCGCCCCCTTCCCTTTTTCTCCTTGGCCTGTCGCCTCACTGTTTCCTCTTCTCAATTCCGTCGAATCTCAGTCACAAAATCCAAACAGTGCAACTTGTGGTAACTGCAGCGATAGCTTGCGGGAAACAGTCCATTATAGTTTGCAAGGAAATTGCGGAAAGTATGAAACATTTTTTTTTTTAGAAGCAATAGTCCAAGCTAGTTACAGAGAGATTATGTCCCCTCGCAAACTTAAATTGGGAACAAAAGAACTGCTTTAATGCTGCAACGTCGTTGTTCAATCCCCCATTGAGCCATGGCTATGATGATTATGTTAAGACCTTTTTTGCTAAAACTGTATTTTTCATTGATTGCTGTCCATCTGCCTGATGTACGTGCTTCTGATTGGGGCTTATTTGGGCGACTCCATACTAGGGGTTTGTCAAAATACAAGCCTTGGAATTCACCCCAAAATGGGTGTCTCAAAACAAAATGGTCGACTTCCTGTTCAATTTCAGACATATGTCCTTGTCCTACAATACAGGGGTGAACAATGTGTAGCCTGTGGGCCACATGCGTTCCAGTCTGTTCTTTCATCTGACACTGATGGAAAGCTCTGTAACGTTTGTTGCGTTAATTTGGCCGTTTCTCACCTAAAATTGGTTCGTTCAAATATAATTACAGTATTCATTTTTTTATTCATTTATCTAATTATTAATTGGTTAATTTATTTAATATTGGTAACTTAAATTAGCAAATATAAACAGAAAATGAAGAATTTTAAATATACTGTACATATATATTTGTATGTGCTTTATTAAATAACTGTTAATTATAATTAGATTAATTGTAAATACAGAAATACAATTATTTTTGATAGAATGTTTGTTTTTATAATACAGTAAAAAAAAAAAAAATCCATCCTGAAACCCCACATACTGCTGGTCTGCAATGGAGTAGTAAGTGCAAACCGACATTCATTCATACATACCGTACATACATACTGTACATATACAGTATACCCTCATGAATATATCTAAACATATAATTACAGAACATATGAACATTTATATATTTAAAATGAGAATGAAATGAACCATTTTACACACTTTGCATCCACATTTAATTTAATTTTAAACCGCATCTACAAATGACCTGACGCATTTGTCCGTTTTTAAAAATCAAATCATCGTTTTGCCCTGTGCTGTTATATAAGTATATAAGGTCGATTTTTGTGATTGCGTGCTTGTTTAAACCAAGCAGTACCACCCCCATCTTCTTGTTGGTCCAGACAGCCTGGCATCAGACGCTCCAAAGTGCCACTTTTCCTCCATCTTGCGGCTCGTTTTGTCTTTTTAAACCCAAAACAAATACCGTCACACCTTGTCCAATCCAATAGTTGGGATCTCGGCATCTCCGTGTACGACACAACGGGTAGTCACTCACATTTGCTCACACATGCTTTAGCGCACACATGCTCTAATGCTTTTTTTTAAAGGAGTTTGGTTTTTTTCTAACGACTTCCTTTCCCATTCAGTGCCCTCCCCACTTTTTTGCAGTGAAAGAGGCATGCTTATTATATGCTTGGGGGCTCTTTTGGTCCAAATAGCTGCTTTTCCACTTTCTTCCCTTCTCCATCTCTCTTTAATATTCACAGTAAGGGTCCTTGGCGCTCACAAGACGGCTGTTTTCCCAGTTTGAATTCCCCCCCTGCCTGCCTCCCCTTGTTAACAGCCAAACGTTACCCCGTTGAGTGTAAACAAGCACAACAGGGTGAGGGTGGGTGTGTATGTGTGTGTGTGTGGGGGGGGGGCGGCATGGGGGACATCTCCCTGCAAACATCTCCAGGGACATGTCACCCTAGCCCTGTGCTGGAGCAGAACCGTTAACGCCAGTGTGCGATTGCCCAAACGCTGAGGGGGTCGCCAGCGACTGTGCTTCCCTGCCACTCACTAGCCCCCGTCTTCCCCAAAAACACATATCGGTCCTCACATCTGTTCGCCACACAAACAGGACCAGAGCACAAGCGTATTGCCTCATCAAAGCTGTGAATGCAAATCGGAAGCAAAAACAAAGTCTGCCGTAAAAAGCGTGTGACGTGTGCTTGTGAAACGAGTGCCTGCAGTCTGTACTGAACGAACCGGTCCCCAGAGAAGACATGTTAGTTTCGAGCAGAAAGCGTCGAAGGGGTTATTCACATAACAGCTTTATGAAATCGTTTTTGAATAGATACATTTAAGGTAGGGGTTGAACAAATTAGTTGACTGCATTAGTTGACGTTTAAAGCTTGAGGTCGACTATTCGCTAATCACGTTTTTGGAATCTTGTCTTCCGATCCGATAATTTACAGAGGACTTCTGTCTCGCCCCTTCGTCTGTTTCCATCGTGTAAAACTTGAAATAAATAAATAGCAATTCCAACAGACATACTTTGTCTCACTTGATCCAGACATGTTAACAGACATAGAAACACGTGGACAACCATAGACATATATCTGGATATATAGGCATAGACTCCAATGGAAACCAAGCTCCGACAGCAAGATGGATGTCTATCGTTTGCATCGAAGCAGAGCTACTGTGCATGTCAAACTTTTAACAAGAGTCATTGGGTAAAGATTTTTGAGCCCCAGATCAAATGTGACGTCATTAAGACAGACAGCAGAGATGACTAAAACATCTTTACTCATCATTACCTATATTCTGTTTATCCTGCTCATCTAAAAATAGATATATTTTGAGATCTTTTTTATCTTGCTATCAATATTATCATTATTTTTTTTGGCTTCAAGGAAAGTAATAGGAAAGTAATATGGCAATATGGTGATGACCATGCGTGGTGGGGAGGCCTAGCGCCATCTATTGACTAGCCGCCAGTAGTCAAGTATAAAAATCGGTCAAATTTGTTAACAGTATGTAAGGGTTGGTGCCCAGTATAAAACTTTTCAAGTGAGACCCGTTTGACTTTGAAGTCTTCCCAGGAGAAACGTCAAGCGCATGATGTGTTTTTAATCGCCTTTTTTAAGCCTTGTCTTTCAATAGCGTGTTGACGCTGTTCCGTCCTGCCAATATGATCTGTACAAACGTCACTTGGGACAGATTCTCCCGCAATTATTGCACTTGGCAGCTAAGGTGATTCTGTTCAGGAACCCTTTACAAGTCCTTTGTTTGACCAGGTGACTGCGACAGTTCCCCAGCACGAGTCGATAGCCGCAGAACATCGTCATTAGTGTGAAGACTGCTGACTCCCAACAGCCTGTATTTAAAACACACTCCAAACATTGATAATGGAAGTCAGACCCCAGCTGATGTACACGGCCCACTGCTATTATCATAGGTGTGATCGCTAAACGCTTTACATCTTAATTACCGGCTTAATCGAATGGGGGTGGGGGCGCACTTTGACTTCATTTATGACATTTGGCTGAGACATCAGAATAGAATAGTAAGTTGGAGGGGATAGGGGCGAGAGAGAAACTCCTCCCCTAGATAAAAGGAAACAAACAGCAAAGGCACTTATGTCTTTGGGTGACGTTGAGGGCTTGCCAGAGGGAGTGGCGGGAGATATTTACGATAATTGCAGACCCCTGCCTCTTCGAAATGACAAGGCAAATTGGCATATGACTTAAAATGAATGGCCCGTCAGGACTGGGGGCAGGTGATTGGTTGGATTGACGGGTTCATAGATCAATAAAACGATTGCTGGGGGAGCTACTGCAGATGAATTCTCGGGAATGTTTTGGCGAAAGCCCTTTTTCCCCCTGTCTGTAAAAGCAATTTTTCCCCACTGTGTCGCCATCACAAAATGTGGGGGATGAGGACTGTCATTAGATGCGGGAGACCGTTGCTGTTTAAGGACATTCCACAAATGCCAGGACAGGTGTGAAGTTTAACACCTGACACTTTCGCGACCCACTGTATCGAAAGCAAATCTCACCCTCCAACAAGTACTTACACGTCACACCAGACGCTGGTGCTGTCGCCATCTAATTATCTGATTGCGCTATGCAATGTGCAGTGTGAACGCTGGGTTGACTGGGTTTTGTGTGAAAGACAAAGGCTGATCCATACTGTACCAGATCTTATAGAGCTCAGAAGGCAAAATGCTTTTTTTCTTTGGTTCCAAAAACTAACCCAGATAAATGCAGATTCTGGACAAAGCGACAGTATGTAGCGTTTGAACAATAAGGTTGGCCAGCTAAGCTAAATGAGACGAGCTGTACGATCCTGGTTGCAATGTTTGTACGGGCTAAACATTTCCAATCAGGCTCCAAATGTATGAAAATTAAATCTAATTAAATTACATACGGCGGCATGGTGGGCGACTGGTTAGCACATCTGCCTCACAGTTCTGAGGCTTGGGTTCAAATACCGGCCCCGCCTGTGTGGAGTTTGCATGTTCTCCCCGTGGCTGCGTGGGTTTTCTCTGGGTACTCCGGTTTCCTCCCACATCCCAAAAACATGCGTGGAAGGTTAATTGAAGACTCTAAATTGCCCGTAGGTGCGAATGGTTGTTTGTTTCAATGTGCCCTGCGATTGGCTGGCGAGCAGTTCAGGGTGTACCCCGCCTGTCGCCCGAAGATAGCTGGGATAGGCTTCAGCACGCCCGCGACCCTGGTGAGGATAAGCGGTACAGAAAATGGATGGATGGATAAATTACATACTAAATTTAGGAACAAAGATTTAAAATAAATATTAAATACATACAGACAGAAATTATTTTATTTTTAAATTCAATTGTGTTCTACGTTCCAGAAAATAGGATATAAAGTAAATAGTGTATTTATGAAAATGTAATTTTATTTTAGATTTATGAAAATTAAATTTGATATTACATTTAGGAAAATGTAATTAATCTACATGCTATATTCCTTAAAATGTAATAAAAGGAAATACTAAATTCATGAAAATTATATTACATATATATATATTTATATATATATATATATATATATATAGTTATAGTATAGTATGTATGTTATAGTATGGAGTTCAACCATACTACATTTATGGACATTAACTTAAATAATTACAAACTTTATGAAAATTAATTGTAATTACAATCTAACTTTGTGAAAATTTGATAAAATTACATATAAAATATTATGAAAATAAAATGACATAAAAAGTATGAAACTGTAGTTAAATCAATTTCCCAAAAACATTTAAGAAAAAAGATGCAGTGATCAAACACATTAATTAAAAATTTAAATAAAAAATTTTAATACAAAGTTAACAAGCCTTAAATCAAATTGCATACCAAATTGATGAAAATATAATTAAATTAAATATCAAATTTATGAAAATGAATGAATTACATATACATTTATGAAAATGAAATTAAATACAAAAATTTAGAAAAATGAAATGAAATGAATAGTTCTTATATGTCTATTGTATTGTAATGACTGCAATAGTAAGTAGAGAGCAGGCCAGCTTTAAAGAAACCTACATAAATAACGTTAAAATGTTTAAAAATAAAGTTTGACCCAGGAATGGATAATTGCCATTATTTCTTACAGGAAAAAAAGAAATAAAGACAAACATTATCTATATTGCCAAGTTTGTTATGATCCTAACATAATCTCATTATTTGCAGCTACACATCCACATATTCCGAAGGTAAAAGCTCAAGCAAATCCCAAAGGTGTCACTCTGCTCTCCCAACAGAGTGACGGATAACGGTTAACGACGGACGCTTCATCTCGCCGAGCTTCTGTCACGACAGAGACAGATGACATCGGATGCAGATGAATTACGGTGCGCCCATTTATCACGACGGGGCCAATGGGAAAAATACAAATGAACGATTAGCATATTTAGCCTTAATTAAGCGGCGGGGCACAATAGATGAGCTTGTAACAGGGACAAGCGTGTTTGAACAGGCTTTTGAATGGAGTCAAAGTACAAGGTTAGTTTGTAGAATATGAACACTAATTAGGGTTAATGGGCTAATTTTCACTGATTGTGGACGTCCTGCACTGTCAAGGTGAACATGAATTCTGGAAATGGAAGGTTGACTCATGGGGAGCTGAGTTGAATAGAACGGAACTCCACTTTCAGAACATATAAAATCTAGCTTAATAGCAACCATGTGAGTTGCACAATTCACACACGTTGCCCTTCAAACTCTGCGGATACAAATGCGTTAATGATCCTAACTACCACTGCATTATTGTATTTGTATAATCTTATTAACGATAAAGACATGCAATTTTTCTAACACGTTTACAAATTCACACATACTGTACCTCAGAAATAACACCATCTATTTTGCTGCTGTCTGCGATTGAGTAAATGCAAAATGGCTACCACATCTTGGCACTTTAGATCACAGATCCCTCTGGTGAACTGGTTAACGGCAAAGACAACTTGAGCGACATAGAATGGCCGTTTGTTAAAGAACCAAAAAAAAAAAAAGAAATATCAAGACACTAAGATGCATTTCTGTTAGTTTTCATGGAAATGGTATATTGACGAGAAAAATCCTATATATCCAAAAGAACATGAGCATGTTCAAAAAACATGTTGCAAATCATGACATTTCATCCATCCATCCATCCATTTTCTGAGCCGCTTCTCCTCACTAGGGTTGCGGGCGTGCTGGAGCCTATCCCAGCTATCATCGGGCAGGAGGCGGGGTACACCCTGAACTGGTTGCCAGCCAATCGCAGGGCACATACAAACAAACAACCATTCGCACTCACAGTCACACCTACGGGTAATTTAGAGTCTCCAATTGATGCATGTTTTTGGGATGTGGGAGGAAACCGGAGTGCCCGGAAAAAACTCATGCAGCCACGGGGAGAACATGCAAACTCCACACAGGCGTGGCCGGGAATTGAACCCCGCTCCTCAGAACTCTGAGGCTGACGCTCTAACCAGTCGTCCACCGTGATGCCATGACATTTCATTTGGGTCAAATAAAGGTGAAGACATTTTGGCATTAAAAGTGAATATCACTTTAGAACAATTATTTTTCTTAGAAACAATTTAAAATGATAACATTTTAAATGATAACAACTTGCGATAATTCAAATACTCATATCAGTAAAATTCATTGATTTTCAAAATAAAATTCAGTGGGCTATGTCTTTATCGTTATTGATCAAATTATATGAAAATGATCCATATATTGGAAAAAAAAGAATTTTTTCGTGACTGCATTGATGACAAGTCTTGGGAATTATTCAGATGTATTTTTTTGTGTGTTTTTTTTTTTTTTTTTTGCAAAAGTAAGATGAGCCTTCATGCTCTTCTTTGATGATCTTAAACATTAAAGTGCAGATGCTGTGCCAAAACAAGAATTTGATAAGGGGCAAATACTTTTTCACAGCATTGTATGTATATTTTCTTTTCTTTTCTTTTTTTAGAACAGTACTTTTATTAAAGTATCTATACCAAATGATACTGACTATCAAACTATTGATACTGCAGTATTATTCCACTGATAAATTGATTAATGCAGGTACTAATACTGTACTTTTACTTACACATGTAGTGTCCATCCATCCATCTTTGATATCATCTTCATCATCCTCACGAGGGAATGGATGTGCTGAAGCCTATCCCAGCTGTCTCCAGGCAAGAGCGGGGGTACAACACCCCCACGTCGGAAACATGAGGCAGATGTGCTAACCAATCGTCCACCGTGATGCCCCAGCAGTATTGTAGGTTCCTAAAACCTATACATGTATCAATATAATATTAGAATATAAATGCTATATATGCAGATGTCAATATCAACAAAAGCTGTAGTTGGGGAAAAAAGTAACTTTTTGAAGTAAATTACCAAATGAGTTTGTGAATCAAAGTACTGATACTAAATCAGTGTCGATATTGTAACAGTATTGATATTGTATCCGTATCGTTTCAGCCATCCTTAGTCAGTAGCAATTTTCTTTTTTCTTTGCAGTGTGTATTGGGGAGAGAAAAGGGCCTTCCCGAAATTCTTATCACAAAGTTGGACACATACAATGGTTTGATTGCTTTTGCACAATTGTCAAAAAAAAATAAAAAAAATAAATGTACCGGCATTACCAGACAAATAGCAGCCCTTTATTGCTCAGTGCTCAGTATTTTTTTTTGTCAATGCCTTTATGTCACAAAAGTGTTCTCTGTCAATTGACTGTCTGTTGTCGTACTAGCGCGGCTCCAACTCCCGGAGACAAATTCCTTGTGTGTTTTTTTGGACATACTTGTCAAATAAAGATGATTCTTATTCTGATAAGTCCAATGTCTGATTGATTGATTAATTGATTAAGAAGTCTGGCTGGAATTGTTCTATGTAGTTTATGTAATTCTTGGCATTGTCTACAACACCCTGTGAGAAGACAAGAAGCTGATTTATCAGTGGGCCATTTGAGTTTCAATGAGTTACAATTTAGCAAGCAGCACCGTGCCGAGGCTATGCGAGACTTGCGGGAGGACGCGCAACCCCTGTTGGAAGAGTAAATGACAGAGTTTCCATTGGTGTATGAAAATTTTGACGGAGGATAAAATACCTTTACATTTATATTAGTATTATTTGTTTGGCTATAGCTACACGGAAGTCTGAAACATTAGGAATAGTGCTCGGTATGAGTAAAATAGGATAAGAAAAAAAGGAACCTGAGCATTATTACTCTCAGGAAAGGCCAATGGTGAGGAACCTTTTTTCCAATTCATTTGTATCCATTAAAATGAAAAACAATTTACTTACATACTGAATTTAGGAAAATTTTAATAAATAAATTACATACGACTACAAGATATTAAAGTCATAAAAATGAAAATGAATTCAAATAAATCTTTAAACTGAATTCATAAAAAAATAATTATATACAAAATGTAATAAAATTTAATTAAATACCTGATTTACAAGGTTAAAATTAAATTGTACACTAGTCATATATTTAATTAAATACCATCCATCCATTCATCTATTTTCCATACTGCATCTCCTCACTAGGGTCGCGGGTGTGCTGGAGCCTATCCCAGCTGACTTTGGACGAGAGGCGTGGTACACCCTGAACTGGTCGCCAGCTAATCTCAAGGCACATATAAAGGAACAACCATTCGCACTCGCATTCACACCTACGGGCAATTTAGAGTCTTCAATCAATTTATCACGCATGTTTTTGGGATGTGGGAGGAAACTGAAGTACCCATGCAGGCACAGGGGGAGAACATGCAAACTCCGCACAGGCGAGGCTGGATTTGAACCCGGATCCGCAGAACTGTAAAGCGGAAGTGCTAACCTGTCATCCACCGATAAATACCACATTTTTATAAAAAAATGTCATGCTACAGTTATAAAATTATATGCTAACTATGAAAATTAAATGGCACAGCAAATTTCTGGAAAGTAATTTACACATTAAATTTATAAAAATTTAACTGAATTAAATACATTCATTAAATAAATAAATAAATAAATAAGCTGAGTTCCATAATGCTGGCACGGTGGAAGTTGAACGGTGGAACGGTTTGCATGTTCTCCCTGTGCCTGAGTGGGTTTTCTCCGGGCACTCCGGTTTCCTCCCACATCCCAAAAACATGCGTGGTAGGTTGATTGAGGAATCTAAATTGCCCGTAAGTGTGAATGTGAGCGCGAATGGTTGTTTGTTTATATGTGCCCTGCGATTGGCTGGCGACCGGTTCAGGGTGTACCCGTGACCCTGGCGAGTATAAGCGGTAAACAAAATGGATGGATGGATGGAGTTCCATACTACATTTATGAAAATTTCACTTATTTACATAACACATTCATGAAAAAGAGCATGATTCAATGATCAAGTAAATGTTTATTATTGTATATATTATAAGCATGTGTAGGTTAAAAACCAACAGAACCTCAGAACTCCTCTGAGGTTCTGTTGGTTTTTTGATTCACATGGTACAATAGCCATATCAAACACTCCCCACCCTGGATTAGGTGTACCTAATAATGTGGCTGGCGGCTGTATATTATTGGGGGGAATTGAGCATAACAAGCAGCTGTCAGGAGTTGACGTATTGTCGAGTGACACGAGGACGACGGCAAAGATGAAGAGGGAAAATTCGGTGGGGATAAAGGAGGTAAATGAATAAATGAGACAAGAGAAAACAAGGGGGAACGGATGGGTGGAGGAAAGTGGGGAGGTGGTTTGGAGGTGGGGTGTCTAATGGTTGAGGTGGTGTGGGGTATTGGGGGGTTGCTCAGGTTGCAAGCAATTTCTCTTTGTTATCAAGTGAAATGACTCCGCAAATATGACAATAAATCACAGCAGGAATCAATCTGAGAGGAGGCGACTGTGAGCCGCTGATAATGCATCAATCAATATTTAATGTTTGGACTTTAATTAATCCACACGGGCACCCGGCATTCTTTAAGTGACAAAAAGGGGAGGAGGAGGAGGAGGAGGAGGAGAAGAAGGAAGACGTGTTTGCATAGAATGGCTCTTATATAAAATGGAGACACCAGAGGCAAGCAGGACCTCATCGGTCGATGCGCTCGCGTTGCTTTATCACCTGTGCTCTTAGTTACAGGCGCTTGAACGCACCACAGCACAGGTGGAGTTAAAAGTGTGCTCGAAAGTATTAAAATGCCATCCTCATGCTTGAAGATCTGATAATATTGTAATGACTGGAAAGGCCACTTTGCTCTGGCCCTAATTACCACTTTCTCTCCAAAATAAAGGTTTTTGACCACCATTGGGGAGTGACAAGATCACAGCAATGCAATTTTTGTTAACTGGTGTATGGAGCTACAATGGACGCTTCAAATAACTGCAGTAAGTGCAGTTAGCCTTGCAGAGTAGCGTTAGCTAACAGCGTTAGCTTCTGATAAGCGGCACATTTTTGTTCAGCGAAGCCACTTGCACTATCTGCTCCACAAATTGAAAAATGTAAATCGGAGGCTTGGTGATGTAGTACTGCCGTCACAAGTAAAATACAATTCATACTTTTACTGACTTTCTGGATCTTCGCCTAGCATAGCTTACAAGTCACTTGCGGAGAAACTCGAATGCACCTATTCACGCCTATGTGCGTACTTTGTGCTCTTTGTGTAATGCCCTTAGATGCCACCGAAACATCTTACTCCTTCTAAAGGCTTCTTTATACTCGCGCGGACGTAACTGCGGCTATCCCTCGCGTAGTTTGCCTTTATACCCGAGCGCAACCCACGAGCCCAGTTTTGAAAAAGTACTGCAGTTCACCTCCAAGTCGGGGGCGGCGCAACGGCTGGTATTGGCTAGGACACCACGCAGTGGAGTTTCCTGTACATTTTCTGGGGCCGTGCGGGTTAATTTGGCGGTCACGTGATACAATGCGGGCGACCGCCGGAGTATAAAGAGGCCTTAAGGCGCCACGTTAGCCAATAGCTGGCCGACTTGACAGCAAACAGCGGCATGACAGAAGATTCCAGTAGAGGACCGAACGGGTGGGTGGGGTTCCTGGTGGGGTTGACGCCGGAGAAAGCAGGTAAGTAAACCTCTCAAGACGATGCAGTAAAAGGTCTGCATGGCTATTAGCAGTGGTGGAAGTTGCTGGTCAGCTGGTAAATGTTTGGTGCCCAACGAAAAACTATTAAAGAAAAACTATGTATCACTAAGTCAAAATTTCAAATTATTTTGATTAACTCTAAATAAAATTTAGCTGTTGAAGCAGGCATTAACTGATTTTTTTTTTTTTTTACTTCCTCGCAGAAGTCAGGCTATAGGTCACATTAATGGTGGAAAACATTTAAAAATAATTCCTCTTTTTTTATTTTTTTGGGTAAATTCAATCTGACGCTCTCACTGTGCTCAAATAGTGCAGTGTTCAGAGATGTTTTCTATGAAATCATGAACGACCCGGATGGCCATTGGCAGATATGTCAGTGCCTCCGCCATACTGAATGTGTCAATTCTGCCTGTAAACATTTTAACGCATCCAAAGTTAACCTACAAACCGGCAAAACAGTAGAAGTGCTAGTCTTACTAGTGTTAGCCAACAATTTCAGCTAGCTAGCTCACACACCACGCTAACAACGTTAGCGAGACCCAGCACCGCCAAACGTTTGACCACAACTTTTGAAAAAAAAGTTGACTTTTAACTTACCAACTTGAGTCGTATCCACGGTACATGGGTGGCATATTGCTTGAACACTTGACGCTTCCTTCTCGTCCTGCCTGATGCTCCGGGCGCTCTGTTTCCTCAGACAGAGCGGTGGGAGTGCGCGCCGACACTCCCAGAGGCATTTGAACAGGGGTGTGTAGACTTTTTATATTCATTCTACACGCCAGCGTCATCACATTTCTGGTGCATTTTTTGAATTTAGAATGAGTGTGAAATTATATTAAAATGTTTTGGGATCATAGTTTGTTTGGGGTATAATTATTTAGGATCTACACTAATAATACAATATATTAATAAAAAAATAGGTGTCTATTAGTCACAAATTTTGATTATTTGCGGCAGGAATCCACACAAACCACACTAGTTTCGTGTTGTAGTTAAAAACTTTTTTTCCTCTCGCAGTGCTAGTGGGAATGTGACTTAAGAGGTTGCACCCACACTATAGCTTCTGATTCGAGGGGGTTTGTTATTAGAAGCAAAAATCTCTTATGAAGCCCTTCTGATCACACTGACACATCCCACAGGTACTAATTACCCAATTCACTGCACAAAAAGGCTTGTGGGAGCCAAAAAAAAAATCACAAGACACTCCTGACATTCAGATGCCTGCAGAGATAATTAGGACACTGCTGAGACGGAGGTCCTAAAGTTGAGAAAATAATAAGACGCATCACCTGAGCAAAGTGTCCAATAGGTCATTGCAAGGAAGACTGATATCTCTCCAACACAAGGTTTTGGACAATTATTTGGAGGGTGGCTTACACGTGGATAAAAGGCTCACTGCAGTGATATTCTTGACCACATGTAGACTCCATTTGATGTGTTGTCCCCCAGATTTAAATGTCTTTTATCTACAAAGTCATCTGGACGTGGGCCGCCTGCTTCAAAGTCCGCCCCTGCACACCATCCCCAAACCAGCACGAACAAGCAATTTGTGGGAATCAGCCCGCGAAATATCAGCGGAAGCCTATAGTTGACTTAATGAGGACTCGGGGTTCACCAGTGATGTTAGCACTGTGGTCATATTCATCTCCAACAGGGAGTCTCAAAACTGTGGTGCGCCTTCCAGGAGGTGCGGGAGTTGAATCGTGTCACACCGGGCTGTTGTAATTGCTCTTTTACAGTGTTTGGAATATAAGGCTGCAATCCATGCCGCACAGACTCTTTAGGGGTTTAAAAAGTTTTCAATAAAAACTGTTCTGATGATGGAAAGGGGGTGCGCCAACTCTGTCGGTATGTTGCAGCAAGTGTGTTGCTTAAAATGTTTGGAAAAGGTTGCAATAAAAACATTTGTGACATTTTTCAGGGTGTTTGGATGGTGTAAGCAGGGGAGAGTGGTGGGCCAACTCTGATGGGATGGTGGAACTGGTGAGGGACTTAAAAAGTTTATGATTAAAAAGCATTTCTGACTTGTTTTGAAGATGTGTTCCAGTGGGAAGGGTGTGCACCAACGAAAATGTTTCCAATAAATGATTTTCCAACTTTCTGGATGGAGTGTGTGAGGAAGTGGGGGTGCACCAATTTTGTCAGGATGTTAAAGGGTGTACGTATTTCAAGAAATTGGCAATAAAAGGCTGCAATAAAAAGCTTTTGTGACATTTTTTTTTATTCTGGATGCAGGAGAGAGGGAGTGCGCCAACTCTTGGGATGTTGAAGGGGGTGCGTGGCTTAAAAGGTTTTCAATAAAAAGCTGTAATAGCGTTTCTGGTTTTATTTGAGGGTGTATGCAGGAAAATGAGGTTCACCAATTCAGCAGAGATTTTGAAGGTGAGCTTGTTTTAAACAATTCAGGGGAAGACTATTTAGAAAATAAATCCAGAAGCACCAAGACAAGATGCTGTTAGAAAAGTGGGGGGGGGGGGGGGGGGAAATCAGCACCTTTGTCATTTCAACACTGCAAATGCATTGCAGACGAGGGCCAAACGGAACAATCCCATTCAACTGACGTTTATAACAGTTGTCAAGTCATTTCCTGCAGCCGTGGTTTATGTTTTTGCAATAACCTCCATGAATGATGTAAAGAGATATTATGATACTTCCTCCTGTTTTTATGATGTGACTTTTCTGTCATTTCTACACACACAAATGATCAAATAGAGACAGTTTGTTCTGTTTTGAAGCAAATAAATACAAGTTGAACAACAACGAAATGAGCAATTACCTGTAAATGTGATTCAGTGAACATTTTATGGTCTCCCTCGAATAATAAACCTCTGATTTGTGCAAATTAGTTTTGTCAAGTATTTAATATCTATTATTTTTTTATTTTACTTTTTTTCCCCCCTTTATCCTGATTATAATCCCTCAAGGGGAAATTTGCTTAAAAGAAGGCTAAAGAAGAAACATCTCCACCGTGGAGGCAGCTCACAATGGGCCAGTGTTACAGAGAAGCGAGAGAAACAGTTGCCAACTGAACATATCCAATTGGTCACGCTCATTAAAAAATAAGACGCACTATAACAAGCTTGACTGAAAGTGTTCTAGTTATTCTCCATGATTTATTGGTCAGACACACTGAACTGACAACATGGACGGGCCAGAAGAAAGAGTAACTCTCTGGGATGTTGAAGTGTGTCTGTGGCTTAAAAGGTTAGCAAAAAAAGCTTTTTTGTGTGGAGGTATACAGGAGGACGTTGGTGCCCAACCAAGGATGTCGTAAGGTGTGGTTTCAAAATGAATGCAATAAAAGCTTTGTTGACTGGTTTTGAGGGTATGTGTGGGAAAGGGGGTGCACCAACTACCTGCTTAAAAAAGTTTACAATTAAAACTTTTTCAGACTTTTTTGCTTTGTTGAGAAAGGGGGCGGGCTAACTTTGTCAGGATGTTGAATTAAGAATGATTAATAAATTAGCAATGAATGTTTTTTTTTTTTTTTACTTTTTTGAGGGCGTGTCTGGGGTAGAGGGAGTGCGGCAACTGTGTCGGGATGTTGGAGTGCTTGGCCAATTAGGTTTGCAATAAAAGGCTGCAAAAAAAAAAAAATCTTGACTTTTTTGAGTGTGTGTGTGTGTGGATCTCTCGGGATGTTGAAGGGGGTGAAAACATTACTGTACATTGGAAGGGTTGGCAACTAGCGGCTCGCGGGCCATCATTTCTGGCATGATAATGAGCCTGGCTGTTACAGTGCAATGGAGGTGGGGAAAAAAAGGCTGCAACAGCGCTCACTTCACTTCCTTTTTACATTATTTAAGCACCTGGGTGCCTAACCCATGTGACGTGACGACGTCACAAGAAATACACTGATTGGCTGACTTGCCCACGTGACCGAAATGCGATGTTCAATGCAGAAGTAATGTCTGCAAAACGGCGGCTGTGACGGCTGTAACTGTTTACATAAGCGGTGTACGTTAGTCGCCCAATAAAAAGTAAAGTAGTGACAACTCATGTGGATTGCAGGACAAATCATGGTCACTTCCGACCTCCGGCAGCTGCGGTGGATCGCCGCTTCGTGCAGCCAACGTCCCGTCCAATTCCCCGCTGCAACCAGTTGGCTTGGAATTTATAAACACAGGTAGGATAAACGCATATTTTTCTTTCCACTCTTCTTTGTACTTTCTAAAATTTGCTATCCACTTTTCTTTTCATCGCTATTGACAGTGATATTTTGCCAGTTTGCTTGCTAGCAATCTTGAGCTAATGTCTCACACACCATACCAACGTAAAGATACAACAGAATCAAGATGTCACGGGAGAATAGGCAAAGTTACTAATAAATAGCCAAATCATTACAGTAGGGCTAAATGTCATCTAAATGACTAATATATTGATTAGGCTAAGAGAAATGTTTATTATTTAAAATGGCAATTATTATTGTTATTATTATTATTACCATTAAGTCTTAAAAACTATGTAAGTGATTAAAGATAGCTGCCTCATTATCGCCAGGTTGCTGTTTCACGACACCATGAAGAGCTGCAGCAGTAACGCAGTAATAACAGCCTGTAGTAAATTCATATATTTTAAATTATAAGTGCATTAAATTACATTTTTGTACATGAGATAATAGTATAAATGAGAAAAAAATATATACATTTCTGTAGGAAAAGCAAGGTTTGCCTGATAAAAATGTAATTTCGGCCCGCGATTGAATTGTCAGGAAAAAAAATTGTCCCAGGGCCAAACTAAGTTGCCGACCTCTGCTATATTGAAAACATTGCAAAATGTCTTCAAATATATTGCAAAATATTGTCCCTTAATATTTAGCCCATAACAGCGACTACTAATGGTCTTATTTAGTGAAGAAATGTGAGAACCACCCAAAGTGGGTCAGCAAACTGGAACTCTTCAGTCTGAAGGAGACTTAAAGCAGCAAACAGGAACCGCCAATGTGGACCACACACACCATCGTGAGGGTGCTTTAAGGTCAACCATGTCAAGAAAGTTTGTCTCGGGGTCAAAGGTACATCCTGCAAAGTTGAACTTGGGGCGAGCACACATTTGTACATTGTTTCTATCAGAATTGAGACGTCTTCTTATCTCGAAGAGGAGCCCAACCAGTCACACTAACAAGTCAGACTGTTTACCACAGGTGACAGTCGGAGGTTAAGTGCTGTCTAGCTGGACAAGAGCCCCACAAACAAGATTTAAAGCCTCGGCTCCCCCTAGCTGCCCCGATCTGCTACGAACTGAGAGAGGTTCACTTTGTGCCTCATAAAGGAGACGGGACCAGGGTCAAGCTAAAACAGCCCGACAGAAACTGAGAGTACGTGTGTGATGATGTCATTGGCTTTATTGGCCTGATGATGCATTCTTCTCTCAAGATGTGAGAGATTTAAGAACGTGGCCTAGAAATGTGTGTAAATACATGTAGTCTTCATCTTGCTTATGTGTGACTCAAACTTTACAGTCTGGTCAACTTTCTTTGAATTGTAATGCCTTCTAAAGGCACGGACGGCGACTGCGCTGACGTCACTGCGGCTGTCCCGCGCGAAGTTTGCTTTTATACACGAGCCCAACCAATGCGCGCTGTTTTGAAAATATACTGCAGTTCACCTCCTGTCGCTACGGCTGGTATTAGCTAGGACACCACAGGGTGGAGTTTCCTTTTTTGGCCATTTCCGGTAGCCGTTTTTACTTTCCTTTCCGTAACAATGGCGACCGTAGAACAGTGTGCTAGAAAAAATGGACCTAGATGACCAGATGATACGTTTAATTTAATTATGCTGCAAAATCGATCGAGGAGGCGGCGGCGTAGATGGTATGTAGAACCAAGGGGAATGCCGAGTACGTCATCACAGCATGTGACTAAAACGGACCAATCACGAGAGATGGTCTCCGCGGCATTCGACGCGCAGCAACAATTTTTGACGTGTGCGCATCAAGCTACGCAGACGGGCCGCGCGGGGCAATTCGTCGGTCACGTGATGCAATGCGGGCGTTTTCGGCCGCGCGACCGCGTGAGTATAAAGAGGCCTTAAAACGGCACCTTCACACCAAAATGGCAAACGACTAGGAGGAGTTTGTTCAGGTACGACCCCTGGAAATGTCAAAAATCCCAGAAAAACGACCCTTTCAAACCAAAAGGGATGACAACTTTTGGATTTTACAGTAAAGATCCTTCATTGTTTTAGTGCATCCTGTCATAATGAACATGTGTGTCAGATTTCGTGTCCATCAGACACGATGGGGGCGGACGTGACGATTTCCTAACACTCCGAACCCTAACACAGGTGAATAATAAAGCCGCCATGCTCTGTCCACACCGATTGTGAAAAGTCATCATTCTACCCATATGAAAAAAAGTATACTCAGTCAAAATACAGAGTTGATTGGGTGGATTCCCTATGAGAAATTGTTTTTAGGTACGGCACTTGGAAATGTCCAAACTAAAATAAAACAAACTGCAAACCAAAATGGCCGACTACCCGTGCCTTTCCTTTCACAGGATAGGTTGCTATTGATTTTTGTGCCCAGTCATGATAAACAAACCTGCCGGGTTTTGTATCAATTGGACATACTTCGCTCATCTGTCTGTTATAGCTGTTTAAAATTTGACTGAGTAATGCTTGACATTACTTCATTGGCCTTCGCTTTAATCCATCCTGATGCAGCAAACAGTGACGCCAAACATGCTCAACAACATTTAATTCCTTCCCTTCTTAAGGAAAATGTGTATTTCCTCTGAAATGTCTTGAAGCAGATGGAAATGTGCGAGGATGGCGGTAGGGGATAAATTTAATCTGACTAAGATTATCATGCTTTGATTGGACCCCAGATTAGGACTGCGGCTGGGCATTTTCAATAATTATTTTCTGCTTGAATTAAACGTATCCTCTTAACACGGAAAAACATACGCTGGCTGGAACATCTGCACCATCGCAGCTTTTAATCTTAAAATATTTATTAAACCACATAAGAGAGCTCAGCATTCACAGATAATGATGTGCACTGTACAGTGGTACTGCCAAGGCCCAGCACAACCCATCAGCGGTTCAAAGCCAATCCATCAATATCAATTATGTTTGGAATAACTGTCGCCATCATAAAACCTTTATTAAGTGTACAGGCAATGAGTCAAGTCACATTGAACATAAAAAGGCCAAAAATGTCTTTTTTGTTACAGGCAGGGTGAAAAGATCTTCGGATTCTGCCCGAAGGTGAAAAATTGACAGCTCAATTGATCCCCCATTGCGTGTTAAGATGTTTATACAGAATCCAAATCCAAAATGCCTAGCTTTTACCTGCAATGTGAAGGAGACTTCTATTACTACTTCAGAAGGCGGAGAATTTTCTGGGTCGACTTGGTCCCCTACTCCATTTTGGTGTTGTTCATACAGAAGCTTTAATACAGAAAAAAAAGGAATAACGTCTGCTTTTAAAAGCAGTGTGAAAGGGGCTTCTGATCCGATCTCACTGGTTCGGGGCCGTTTATACGCAACAGCGAGACTGAAAAATGTATCAAAATTCTGTCTCTTACAGGCTGTAGTGGTTTCAAACATGTCCACCACTCTCTGTTGACAGCTTGTAAGGCCCCACAGATGGGATCGTTATATTATAGCATCGTTGGGACAATTGGGTTGATTTAATTGGCGCTAAAGAAAGGCATCTCTCTGCAGCCAGGCCGTCACACATACAATAGCTTGCAACTTATCTCCTGTCCCGCCTGCTCCGCATCAAACGTCCATTGTCTCAATTGTCTGTGGGACAATCCCAGCCAGCGAGGCTTGTTTGCGAACCGTATTCATCCTCCTTCTTTTTGGAGGTGCGCTCCTCTTCCTGTCGTGAATTAGTTCCCTCACTTATACCCAGCTTGGTTTAAACCCCCATTGTTCTTTTTTTTTTTTTTTTTTTTTTTTTAAATCACTGACCATTTAAATAAATCTCAGGTGGTGACCCCCTCCTCTTGTGTTAACCCACCCCCTGTAAGCTGCATGTAGAAACAGTTACCTGCTTCCACAATGGCCTTGCTTTATCTGACAAATGTTGACAAAGACAGCAGGTCAAGCTTAATACCACCTCCTCCATAGCAGATTCTATGACCTCCTCTCTTCTAAGTTCTTATCACTGCGGAAATGACAGGGTGTAATTCTATCTTTTATGCTTGAATAAAGGACAAATAGAGCGATTAAGAGGGCGAAACATGTTTTACAATTCATTAAGCGAAGAGCCCTGCCGTGTGCTTGATTTGCGCTAAAGCGCTATGTTGGTGTAAATAATGTATTCATTTTTAAAGAGATTCTATCTGGTGTTTCAGTGGAAAGAAAAAAACATCTCCATCTGGTCAAGTGTGAAGTAGGACAGAGCGAGATTAGAGAATGTACTACTGTGTTATCTTATCTCAGCTTAATGTCTGCACAATCAATGCTCCTCCCAACAAGTGGTTCATTACAACGAAATGTATTAATTCCCGAAGAACGGCAGCTCAAAAGTGGCTTATGGATTCAGTATAATATCATAACAGAACTCCCGAAAACTGTCAATTTGATTTCAACTCTGTTTAAAAACTCATACATTAAGACACACAAGTTCCAAAATTAGCCGAACTGGAATTTAAAAGGCCTGAGTAAGTACATTCTGATCCCAGGTCACCACTTTGTCAGACTGGTAAAGAACATTAACACGGGGGGGGGGGGGGGGGGGGGGGAGGCTTTTTTACAGACAGGGTGAAAGGGATTTTGACACAACCTAAGATGCTGGAAAATTGCAGCGTTGACTCCATTCCGTGTCGGTGACATTTATACAATTCAGCAACACAAAAAACGTCTGAAAAATGCCAGTTTTACAGGCAGTGTGATAGGGTCTTCTGATACTAGCTCTGAAGGTTGAAAATTGCCGGGTCCGATTTGCTGGGTCAACTTCATGCCCGTTCCACAGAATGGGGGTACGAAGTTAACAGTTTACAGTGTCGACTTTGTCCCTATTCCATGCTTATCCCTTTTATACAGAACAGCAACAATGAAAAAAATGGGGAAATACATCTGGAAAAAGACAATGAAGGTTTTTACAGGCAGTATGGATGATACTATTTCTGCAGGTCAACTTCATCCCACACTTCACATCTGTGTTGTTTTTACAGAATAGCGACATGGGGAAAAATTACGGTTTGTGTGAAAGGGGCTTCTGGCACTCTCTAATTTCCAAAGGTGAAAAATTGCAGGGATGAAATAGTCCCCCATTCTGTGACAGTAGATTTAATGCAGAACAATAATGTGGAATAAGGTGAGAAAATGGTAGCTTTAACCAGGAGTGTGAAAGGGGCATCTGACAATATCACAAGGTGGAAAATTGCTGGGGAATGGGGTCCCATTCTATTTCACTGCTGTTTAAGCAGACCAGTGAGATGGGAAAAGGGGTAGAAAATGCCAGCTTTTACCAGAGTGTGAAAGGGGCTTTTCAGACTACCTCGGAAGCTCAGAGCAATTTTCCATCTCTTTCAGTATCAAGGTTCTGTATAAACAACATCTGCTTGTAAAGGAGAAAATGTCGACGCTACACTTTTCCGCCTTCTGTGGTAGTATCACAGGCCCTTTTCACACTGCCTGTAAAAGCTAGCATTTTTATGACTTTTCTATGTTGCTATTCTATAAAAATGGCACAGACACTGAACGGAGAATGAAATCCACATGGCAATTTTCCACCTTCTGAGGAAAAATCAGAAGCCCCTTTCACACCGTCAGGAAGAGTTTTTAGGTTTTCCGCCTTTAAATGTCTCGCTGTTCTGTATACACAGCATAAGCATGGAATGGCGGCAAACTCGACACTGTAAACGGTCAACTTCATCCTCCCATTCTGCATCAGTGCCATTTATACCGAACAGCGACACAGTAAAAAGGCGGAAAAAGCTTACTTTTACAGGAAGTGGAGTGACAGCTTCACATGACGGCTTCACTACTAACCACACAAGTTTTTTTTCAACATCCCATCATAAATCCATGTGAGAATCCAAACAGGTCAACACCTTGATCTCCCGCTTACCCGCTCATTCCGCCTCATCATCTATAATTCATCGAGCTCCCGCTGCCGGCTGTGTTCTCATGCCGCCGGCAGCCGCCTAGAGGGGCCGCGGTGGCATAAAGTTGCCGGCTGCCAATACCGCGTCATGCTCGGAATCGCAATGGTCTGGGCCCTGGGTTCCATCCATCACGCTCCGCCTGTCGGTGTATGCCTCAAATAATATTAAAACCCGAAGCCGTAAATTTAACTGTGGCGGTGGGGAATGCCGTGTAATTACACGTCAGAAACAGGAAACGTGGCTGAGCATTCTGCTGCGAAGTGAGTGGACACAATGTATGGAGTTGACTCGAAAGGAGGTGGAGGAGGTTTATTATAGGAGGAAGAGCCTTTTCTTTGGTGGTGGTGGGGAAACTGGGTGGGAATTCCTCCTCAGCATTCCCACAACAAGAACTGGGGACACGCCCTCCTGATAGAAGAAACTGGAGGGTATCAACAAGTGCAAGCTGCAGGGTTTTATTAATGTTATTAATTTTCCAGGTCAGGGCAACCTGGACGTGCAGAGGAAGAAAAAGATGAGGAAGAAGAAGAGGCCAAACATGTGCTGTTAAGTGCAAGCAGGCTGCGGCGTGACATGTTTGCAGTCTTGTCCTCTTCAGATGTTTGGCCTGCGCCGATCCACTTCAAACGCTCCGCTGATAGCCCTCGTCTTTCTCCTTGACTCTTCATTCCTTGTTCACCGAGGCCACGTCCACACAAAGATGGGGATTTATTTTCAAAAAATATTCATTGTAGTGGTATTTTTCTGTGTTTTTTTTTTTTTTTTTTTGGGGGGGGGGGGCTTTTGTTCACAAGCAAATTCCATTTTAGTTCACTAAAACCGCTTTCAGTTGTAGGGGTAGCCAGAAAAATATCAGATTTACAGGTAGTGTGTAAGGGTATTCTGATACTACCCCTGAATACAGAAAACTACCAGTTCGACTTTGTGCCCCCATTCCATGTCGGTGCTGTTTATACAGAACAGCGAAACAGGAAAAAGCCGGCAAAATGCCAGCATTTACAGGCTGTGTTAAAAGAGTGAAAACTGCTGGGCCAACTTCATCCCCTTCATTTTCTTTCAGTGCCATTGATAGAGAAGACCAATATTGGTAAAAACTGGGAAAATGTTGGCTTTGTGTTTACACTCAGTAGGAAAGGGGCTTCTGTAACTATTGCTAAAAGTGGCAAATTTACAGGTCGGTGACCTCATTCACAGTCTGTTTCGGTGCCGTTTGTACAGAACAGTGAGAGAGAAAAAAGCTGGAAAATATCAAGAGGTAGGTAGATGTTGCGTGAAAGGGGCTTATGATACTACCACCTGAGCCAGAAAATTGGCAGTTCAACTTTGTCCTCTCTTGGACAAAAAAGCCGGAAAATGTCAGCTTTTACAGTAAATGTAAAAGAGGCACTAGTAGCCCTGAAGGTGAAGGTGAAGCATGCTGGCTCTTCTTCATCCCCTACACACAGGAAAATAGCTGGAAAATTCTAAGCTTTAAAAGTTGTTGTGAAAGGAGCTTCTGGTACTACCCCCTAACATAAGATTGCCAGGTGGACTTTGTGGACATGAGAGAAATCTGGAAAATATCAGTTTTCAGAAGCAATTACAGGCTTCTACTACCCCTAAAGGTGAAAACTGCTGGGTCGACTTCATTTCTCCATTCTGTGTCAGTGCCATCCATACACAACAGCCACACAGGAAAAAACTTGAAAATATCAACTTTTAGAGGCAGTGTGAAAGGGGCATATGTTGCTACCGTTGAAACGGAAAAATGCAGGTGTGACTTTGTCCCACATTTTACGTCGATGTCAATTACAAAATAGTAACTCGGGGAAAAAAAATAGAAACTTCAGATACAACCCCCGAGGATAAGTCATTTCTGGGTCCACTTCGTACAACTCATTCTATGTCAGTGCCATGTATACAGAGAGAAAAATGTTATAGAAATGTGGAAAATGATAGCTTTTACAGGCGGTGGGAAAGGGATTGATGATACTACCGCTGAAGCTGAGTGTCGAGTCGACAATGAGTAAATCCATGGTTTCAAACTTTGAAAATGGAATGTCTGCCAGTCTGGGTTGCCATCATTCCCTTTCTGGGTGAATTTAGCATGGCAGCGCTTGCGTGCAGGCCAATGATGAGATTTGATCCATCATGCTGAATGATCCTCACCTGATATCCTGCATCAAGCCAGATGCTTAAGCAGGTTAACTTCTAAGTCTTAAGAAGCAAGGACACCCTGCTTCATGTTGCCCTCGCACAATGCCATGAAACGGCGGCTAAGCTGGTATTAAAGTTGAGCAACACGCCTGTCAAAGTGACAGCATGCGAGGATTCCGTCATTTCAGTGATGGGACTGACAAGGGGGGAAAAAAAAAAAGGATGAACTCATTGATGACTTCTTTGAGGGGAAGCTGTAATTAAAGGACTATTATGCCTTTGCTCTGGGAAACGCGTTTTGTGGAGCGGGTGGCGGGCAAGGCTGGCAAAGAACAAGCGGTGATAATTGACGGGACATCTGCTGAGCTGCAGGTGTCTATTACTTCACCACTTCACCAGCATGACCTCACCAGGTGACAGCCGGATTTTTGTAGCAGCAGAATAGAAATATGCCAGCCAGAGCTGCCCCATGCAAAAAAAAAAGTCACAGTATTCATGAGCAACTTTGATATACAATTCTGTTATTTTGTCACAATAGAATTAATATTTATATATATAGTTACATCATTGTATGAAGCTTACAGTAAGCTATACAGTATATTAGCGTTTGTTAAAAAAGTCAAAAGTTAATATATATATATATATATATATATAGTCAATTCATTTGTATTTGTTGTACATTGAAGACATTTGGGTTTCAGATCAAAAGATAAATATGAGACAAAACCTCAGAATTCTAGCTTTTATTTCATGGTATTTACATCTTGATCTGTTAAACAACTGAGGACAGAGCACCTTTTGTTTGAACCCACCCACTTTTCAAGTGAGCAAAAGTATTGGAATGTGACTAACAGTCAGTTTGGCTTACATGGCTGCTTCTGGAACGAGCTCACTAGTCTTTATTGATGATGTAACTCATGATGGAGCAGCAGAATGAATTCTGAGGTCTACAAAACCATTGCTATGTGGCAATTTATAGAAAAATGCATCCAAATTAATCAAGTGAAGCTTCATCATGCAACAAGACAATGACCCAAAACACCTTGCCAACACAATAAAGGACTTCATCAGGGGGAAAAGGTGGAAGGTCTTAGAGTGGTCAAGTCAATCACCGGACGTTAACCCAATAGAGGATACGTTTTACCTCCTTAACAGGAGACTAAAGGGAGAAACCCCCAGAAACAAACAAGAACTGAAAAAGGCTGCAGTAAAGGCCTGGAAAAGCATTTCAAATGAAGAATGGAGCAGTCTGGTGAAGTCAATGGGTCGCAGGCTTGATGCAGTGACTGCAAGGAAAGGTTATGCCACCAAATATTACATTTTATTCACTTGAAGTTAATTTAATAATGTCTGTTCCAATACTTTTGCTCACTTGAAAAGTGGGTGGCTTCAAACAAAAGGTGCTCTGTACTTAGTTGTTTAACACATCTACATGTAAATACCATGAAATAAAAAGGAATTCTGAACTTTGTTCTCATATTCATCTTTTGATCTGAAACCCAAATGTCTTCAGTATCCAACAAAAACAAAGAAACTGACCTTGCCGTTCCAACACTTTTGGAGGGGACGCTCTCTCTCTCTCTCATTAATGTCATTAATATCTGATGTTTTAGCAAGTAGAATCACAGTTTCTGTATATTTAACTGTGCTTCTATGCTGATCCTATAGGTGAAAGAAAAAAAACTATTGTTGTCTACTAATATTACTATATTTAATGTTTTACGTTTAAATTATTTAGACATAAAAACCAAAAATTGGCATTACCAATTCAATAATAATAATAATAGTAATAATTTTAGTATAACAACTATACTCACGACAAGCCTACTATATTTAATCTTTTATCCATAATTTTTATTTTTCATTCTGTTGATATTACAATACAATACTATATGTATTTTTGTGTCGCAGATAGTTTTAATTTTGCATAAGAATAAATAGGGTGTATCAGTCCCTCCCTAGTAAGCCCACCAGCCTGTGGCCGCATAGTCAAATTTTTAGGGAAGTATCATTTGTTTCCAGTTTCCTCAGCGGTTCTGAGCTCTGACTTGCGTTGATTTATGGCCTTTCAAGAAACAACCACATCTGAGAGAGGAATAATTAGAAGGCTCGGAAATGCTACAGTTTAGGGCCTTTGTAATGAAGTTTGTAGGCCCCTAGCCGTATTTTTCTAGGGTGGAGTCCAGGGTACTGAAGGGCCGGATAAGGTGACCCCTCTACACTGCACTTTTCTTCCCTCTTTTGTTGTGGATCCATGGGAATATGACATGCATGCACCAGTGAATAGGGCTGTGCATGAAGTCGGGGTTGCACGACAGATTTTTTAATGCGATGAAAGTCGAGTCGACGAGTCGCTGATGAACTAATTGATATTTTTTCAGTAGACTACTATAATAATAAAAAAAAAATCACAGAAGGAGGGAATGAATCTAAATGCAATGCTCATACACACAATTTACAGAGAACATATGTATATGTTAGAACAAAAAAAGAATTGATGTGGCTCGTCCACTGTCACATATTAGTATTTTCACCCAGAGAAAAATCCTCTCACTTGGTGTGCTTGCCGCTGGGACGGCTAGGTAACATTTGCACAACATGACCAAATGGGGAAACCCGTCCCCATTCTGAGCCCACCACAATAGCGGACTCAGCGTGGCGAGAATTTGCGCCGTTTGCGAACAATCACGCACCTCTTTGTGTGCGGTGGTATACTTTTCTGTTTCCACTTTGATAGTGTAAGCTAAAAAATTGTTCAAAAGCCTAACGAGGCTTTTTTCCCTTTTGATGGTTCTCCTTGACTTATCAAACCTGCTCATTCAGAAATAAAAGAATGTAAATCTATTAAGGTGACTTACTAATTTCATTCTACGCACTCATCTGTTGCTGCAAGCGAATAGTAAAGTCGACAAGTCTGTAAACCTCCTAATATGAGAACAAATTTATGGATAGTCAAATGGCGTAGCCCAAGGGTCTGTCTTTAACTAAAATTTGATAAACAATGTAGGTTTGGATACATTGTATCCATGAAAACAATGTTTGTGAAGCTTGAAAAGGGAAACATTTGAAAACAGGTCTGGAAATGTTTGAAAGCATTGTTATCCTAAGACTAAAACTGGTTGTCGCCTTTGTGTTTGTTTTTTTCTTTCCCCCAACTGTGTAGTATTTCGGAGCCTAAAAATCCTAACATTTGAAAATGATTCTCAAAGTTTTTGAAAGTGAGAATGTTAACACAAACAGGTTTTAAAGCATATACTTCTGGCTTGATGGAGAAAAAACAAACTTTGGGAAAAAAACAATAGTTTTTGGATGATTCCCCCCCCCCCCCCCCCCCCCCCCCCCCCCCCCCCCCCCCCCCCCCCCCCCCCCCCCCCCCCCCCCCCCCCCCCCCCCCCCCCCCCCCCCCCCCCCCGCCAACAACTGTGTTTTGGAGTCTGCAAATGCAAACATTTCTCAGCAGGTTTTGCAGTCAGTTTTTTAAACCAAAAAAGTAGTTGTCGAAATGTGTTTTTTAATGTTTTTCTCCAATGATAACGGCTGTCAGAATGAACTTTTTTTTCTCTGACAACAGCGTTTTGGAGCCTGCAAACACCAACATTTCTAAATGGGTTTGAAAGTGGATGTCTTTGAAAGTGACACTGTTCTCGTTTTTGTCTCAACACTAAAAATTGTCCATTGCAAAAACTAAAAGCTATTTTGGGTGATTTTGAAAATGCTTTAGACCCTGGAATTGCAAATATATTATTTATTTTCTTTCAAAAAGGTAGTTTTTGAAAGTGATGTTTGTGTCAAAAGACGGAAAATTGTCAGCGGTGAAAATGGTAGAATAGGTTTTGAAGGATGAAAACATAAACGCTGTTGAAGTTTGAAGTGACACCGTTTTGTCATTTTTGTCTAAATGCTGAAAATGGTCATCTGTAAAAACAGCAATTGATTGGCTATTTTCCCCACAATAACTGCCTTGATTTTTCCCCGAAAATGAAAATCAATTGAAAAAAGAGTGTTTGCAAAAGGGATGTTATTGTTTGTGTTTAAACGCTGAAAATGGTCATTTGTGAAAGTGTTAATAACTGTTGGGTCTATTTGCAAGGCAAGTGGTTGGTTTGAATAAGAGTAATGTTTTTTTATTATTTTTTTTTTTTTCCACTGACATTGCCAACTACTGGCCTGTCATGCTTATACATAGTTTGCAGTTTTATTTTTATTTATTTATTTATTTATTTTTTTTTGCTGGGTTGTATGATCAGGATTCTTTTTTACAATGTTTCCTCCTGTAACATTAAAAATCCATCCATTTTCCGGACTGCTTATCAACATTTGGGTTGTGGGTGAGCCGGAGTCTATCCCAGCTGACTTTGAACAAGAGGTGAGCTAATTGTAGGGTATATAATCTGTAGAAAAACAAGCATTCACACTAACATTCTCACCTATGTAGTCTTCAATAAAAATAACAAGCATGTTTTTGGAATGTAGGAGGGAAGCCAGGGTACCTGGAGAAAACCGACTCAAGGGGAGGACAATAATATTATTGATAATATAATCTTCTGCAGCTTTTGCTGGAAAAGACTTTCATAACCTTTACAAGATCATTTCAATCTAACTAACTTGTCTTTATGGTGATTAAATGCATCCCCGGTATAAGGCATCAATTACTGGGCAGCCGAGGGCCACAAAGTGGTCCGGGCCGGGGCTCTGGGAGCCAAGTAAAGTGGGCTCGCCTGGCTGCTGTCCTGGCTGCCGTGCGTAACACAATACAGGAGGAGTTCCAAGGCCTAACTCAGCGTTCGGCTCGTTTCCAGGGTGGAGGTGGAGGGGGAGCGCAGAGCGGGGGAAGTGCTGCAGGGCCTCCCCACCCCTCACAGCTGCTCAGGTTCTCTGTTCTATTTTGTCAAAGTACTTATCACAAGTGAAATGACTTTGTGATATAAGCCAGCACAGAAAAACAACAAAAAGAATAGCGGCTCTTATTGCTGCCAAACAACTATAATTTTGTCGATGCCATCACACTCACAGCTTTTTCTATTTGCTGTGGATATAGTTATTGTTTTGCACAAACACACTTTCATCACAGCAGCTATGCGAACTGCCCATCTCCAATAGCACCTCACAGCTTATGTGTTGATGCTGGGCCATGTATCGTTTACACAAACGCAGGGACGTCCAAACTTTCTGAAAGCTTTGAGAAACATGCTAAAGCTGACGCTATATGCTGTCGATTAAAATACAATTTATTAAAATTATTATTACTCATACAAATATGTTATTATTATTATCATCATCGCAGGGCACATATAGCAACGATTCGCATTCACATTCTCACCTACAGACAACCAACCATGCATGTTTTAGGGATTTGGGATGAAACCGGAGTACCCAGAGAAAACCAACGCAGGCACGGGAAGAACATGCAAAATTTGGCCGAATTTGAATTTGAATTTGAACCCTGCACCTCAGAACTGTGAGCCAGATCTGCTAACCAGCCGCCCACCGTGGCGCCCATTATTATTATACTGTATATACTGTAGCAAATGGATGAATGGATCATTTTTACTTTTTACTTTACTACTTGTAAAATGTGTGTAAAGGGTGGTGTAATTTTAATTAAAATTACAAGACAACAAAAATCAGTTTGATACATTGCAAGTGTCAAGATTTTCAAGATCAATTGATTTTCAAACATTTAACTTTTCTGAAAATTAAAAAAAAAGATGAATCACAACACGTTCATTTTCTGAATGAAAACAAATAAAAAATGTTTTTACTGGGGGACATTTAAAACTCAAACAACAGATGGAGTCAAAAAATGGGGTCTTTTGAAAAATTCAACTTTTTTGTGTGACATCTGTAACATTCATCCATCCATCCATTTTCTGAGCCGCTTCTCCTCCCAAGGGTCGCGGGCGTGCTGGAGCCTATCCCAGCTATCATCGGGCAGGAGGCGGGGTACACCTTGAACTGGTTGCCAGCCAATCGGAGGGCACATACAAACAAGCAACCATTCGCACTCCCATACACACCAACGGGCAATTTAGAGTTGTCAATTAACCTACCATGGATGTTTTTGGGATGTGGGAGGAAACCGGAGTGCCCAGAGAAAACCGACGCAGGCACGGGGAGAACATGGAAACTCCACACAGGCGGGGCCGGGGATTGAACCCCGGTCCTCAGAACTGTGAGGCAGACGCTCTAACCCGTCGGCCACCGTGCCGCCCACATCTGTAACACTGAACATTAATTTTATATTTTTAAAATAATAAGTCGTTTTATTAATTAATTACAAAATAATAAAATCATTCATGATCAGAATTTTCATATCATATCCAATTCAGCGTTTTTATTTTATACATGTATTTCACAATTGTAGTCATTTTTGAAATTATAAAATATACATTTTCAAACATTGAAGACATTTTTACAGAAATATTTTACAAAAATATATCTTGTAATATTTTGTTTTCTCGTAAACTTTGGTTGTATGCATTGTTTAGGTTTAAATTTAGAAAATGAAAAAAGTCCAAATGGCCCCCTGCTCTCAAGCTTGTCAACTGATCCCTTTGACAACTTAGTGGGATGCAAGGGGTTCATATTCATTTTGAAAGGTACAAATGGTCACCACCTTGAAGTCGACGCCTGAGGAGGATAAGTGTTAAGGACTGAAAGCATGCAGTAAAGGGGGTCAGCTAAGGACACGATGAGTGGAGTCAGGTATTAGAGAGCCACAGGAAAGTTCTACATCTTCGATATGCTCTTTTTGAACCCTTAAACGTTGAATTTATATACAATTTAATGACAAGACGATTCATAAAAAAATGCGTAACATAAAAAAAGGGGTTTCCAACTAATGTACTCACATGTCTCCAAACACACGGAACGCGATGACATTTTACACCCCAAAACACAAACATCAACACCAGTGGAGAAGAACAAGGATTTCTTCTGTACAGTACTTCCTGGCATGTCTCTGTTGGTAAGGTGACAGCAAGATGGAGGCTGTGCAGATCTACAGTAACACATGAGCTAAACTAACATAGGATTTGTTTTTATTTTTGTCATTTCCAGTCATGTATATTAAGATGTTACAATTTCACAGGGCACCTCAGTGACTCTCCGTACTGTGTTTTTATGTCTCAAAAGTCAGACAACCAGTCTCTTGTTGTACTAGAGCAGCTCCAACTACCGGAGACAAATTCCTTGTGTGTTTTTGACATACTTGGCAAATAAAGATGATTCTGATTCTGACACAGCAATTCTATTTGAGAGGAGACTGGAGCTGTGAGAAAATGGAGTGCTGCAGCAAAGCAGAGACTATGGAGTAAGTAAGACGAAGATAACGAAAGAATGTGTGTTTTGTTATTTCTAGCTCGGTATCGTCAAACGTTACAATCCTCAAATTCTTTTCGAGAGGCGACTAAGGGCGGCAAGAAAACAGCGCTGCAGCCAAGTGGAGACTGTGGCGTATAATATGATAACGCTTTAAGGCCCCTTTGATGTCTCACATGACTCATTTTAGCACTAAAGAAAGCACCAAAGCGGTGAGACTGACGTGAACAGGAGGAAGTCTACTCCGCACAACAGCGCAACACTTCATTGGACATGTGTGGAGACCCCCCCACCCATACCCAAACACCTTACACTCATTATTTTTTCCCCCCTTTACATGCAGTCGGCCTTTCCCCCACTCACTTTCTAATCAGGCCAGGGGAGGGTTAAGAGGACTGAAGAATCTTACTAGGATGTAATCCCGTCCAAGTGGCACTGGCTCTTTCTTCTCTCTTGTTAAGGACTTCTTTGTGAGGCTCCACAGCTTGGAGCCCCGGAAGGGAGGAAAGGATGTGCAGTGGATGAAGCATTCGGGGCCTGGGGAGAGGTGAGGGTGAGAGAGAGGGTGGGATGGTCGAGGTAGAATTTACACCGACAAATGTATGATGTCATTGAATGGAAAGCAGCGTGGCGCCACAATTCAATCGATTTCAATCAAATCACATTCAAAGTAAACAACTGTTGTACTTCAAAGGAGCATATGAGTGCAAATTTATGACCCCTTCCTGGTATTTGGATAACAAATGTGTCAAAAAGGATGAATGAATTCAAAGGCTAAGAAAAAAACGGACTACATGTAACGGCATTACATAAACAGGATAAAAAAGAGGTAATTGGATTCCATTATCGATTCCACTAATACACGTAACCGGATTACAGGTACATTTATTAAAAATCGGGATTATTTTGCAGGATTACAATTTTAATGCGGGGAGAGGCTGGTCGTTGATTTAAGCCCTCAGCAATTTTCAAGCTAGCGGACGGAGCAAACTTGTCGCTGCGCACTTTGCAGGGGCTCATGGAAGATAAGGTTTGCTTCTCACAATAGCACCAGAAAAAAAACTACTCCGTTTGATCTTCCCATGATCGCCTTCCGTCACAGGAAAACTTAACCATAATGTCTTTATCATTGAAAGTGCTAAAAACACACACATACAAGCACCAATATAAAGTATGCCGTGCCTAAATTTAATGCGTTATTTTCTCTTATCGATACAATCGATTCTTTTATTTTTGAAAACGTTTTTTTTTTTTTTTTTTTTTGCATCCGGAAGGCTAACTACCTGCGGACGGATGGATCCAATTGGATCGTAGGAATGTCCAGCGATAAATCGCTAATGAATGAATCGTTACACCCCTTACATACATACATACATATATATATATATATATACATACATACATATGTATGTGTATGTAAGTATGTATGTATGTGTGTGTGTGTGTATACACACACAGTATGGGGGAACGTTTTTGAAAAACTGTTCGGTTCGACTGTTAAAGCTATTGTATGTAACTTTTGGCACCACTCTAAGCTTGAATTCTGCATTACAAAAGTCCAAATATGTCCTGTTCGGTGGCAAAGAAGTTTACAGTAGTGCTAATGCTAGCCAAGATTGTGGCAGGCATGGTTGCTGCTGCGCGTTCTTATGAATCCCTCTCGAGTTCTAGGCAGAACACGCCATCTGCGTCATGCCCTTCCAGCAATGCAGCAGCTAATCATATTGCAGCGTGGCGTGCTCTTCCTACAGCTCGAGTAGGATTCATAATATATAATGCTAGCGAGCCCATCGTCAGCCACCACTACTGAGTCTATATAGCTCCAACAGATCCCTCTGGAACATAAAACGGACCACTTGGAATTACAACTTGATGCAAATTGCTATGTTTGTGACTGAGGTGTTTTGAGTATGATGCAAACGTGGCTTAACCCGAGGATACATGACACTAGCATGCAGCTAGCCAGCCCCCTTAAAATGTGGGAGGAATAGTCTATACACAAACTGTTATAATTCCTACACCGTTTACCTGATTTGGATGTAACTACCCTCAAAATAAAGATGAAAGCCTGCAGTTAAAGCACATCTTGTTCATATAATTTCTAATCCATTGTGCTGATGTTTAGAGCCAAAAAGATGACAATTGTGTCCATGAAGTTTGGAGTGAACTTCATGCATGAGCTGACTGAGCTCATTCATGTACTGTACTTGTATGATTATCATTAACACACATAATAAGCACTTCCCAACCCCTATTGAATATGAATTATGAAAAATGCCAGTTTATATGCATCATGTGAGACTTACAGTATTTAATAACTTGAACTATTTTTATTTAGGAGAGCAAGGGTTAGATCAGTGTTTTCCAACCTTTGCTGAGCCAAGCCAAGTGTATGAATAATTTGGAACTTTGGTGTATGTTATAAATCTACATGTGTATAGAGTTTTGGCTGAGAGGAGGTCACGCATGTCCAAAATAGTGTAACGCAACACTGTCTTATCAAGCGGAACATGTTCACAAACCTTGTGATGAATGTGAGTGGATCCAATTAAAATAAACACACTTGGCGCCCCATATCCATACACATGTTTTTCCTTTCCACATCTGTCCCTCCTCTAAAAAATAAATGACTTATGTATCCATATTGATACATGCGTGTGTGTATATCTTCTTTATTGGAGCCTGTTTGTATGACAGCAGTGCCACTGGACCATCTGTGCACACTGTGCTCAACACCGTCTGCTCTCCTTGAAAGGAAGCTGCCTGCTTAGACAGTGACGAAATGGGAGGGGACTAAGGGTTGGGGGCTCGGCAGGAATGCGGGCCTTGTGTATTGTTTGTAAAAATAAACCATGTGGACAAAGATATTTGAGCGGAATTTATATTAAACAGCTGCAAAAGCATGCTTCTGTCTGTGTGTGTGTGTGGATAGCTGATCCAAGAGGACCACACCACGAGTCTCAACCTGATCTTTCTCAAGAGCTCTCAATAATAAGAATCATTTACAGCACATTGTGAATACTGGAGAAGACATACTGTCTTATGTACATTATTTTTTCCCCGATTGAAAACAGCTCATAATAGGTCTCATAATAACGTCAGTAACATCTTTTTGTCAAAATGCGCCAAGGATCAAGAAAACTTTTACCCACTTGCTGAAATCAGCCTGTTTTGAACGGGTTATTCCTGACTCATGCAAATGAGCAGCTGATCACGCCGCCCCCCCCTCTACTGCGGGACCAAAGCAGTAGAGTAGAGGATCTCAAATGGTGGCTGAGCAAGGGGGTTGCAACGAGGCTCACGGCTACTCATTGCGGAAGCGCCAGCCCAGAGTAGGAAAAAGTGAATAAAGACAGTTAAACCGTATTGTTTTCTTGGGGTGAAGGTGATTGGTGGTGGGGTTATGGTCCAGTCTCAAGCAAATGAGCCAGTGCTCACCCAGCCCCCCTTTCCAAGCAGGAGTTTACAATGAAGAGAGCAGCTACTAATTATGGCAGTTCTCATTAAGACAATAAAATGTATTTTGTATTTTCACTGGTGGAGGCAGCACTTTATTGCCAAGCCTCCAAACATCGTGTCAATTAGTGGTGCAGATCCTTACATGCGGGGCATGCAGCGGACAGTCACCAAACATAAATACCCCCCACACCCACATCAAAAACTTCACTAAACATGTATGTGTTGCTTATCAGAAGCTAACTG
Source organism: Phyllopteryx taeniolatus (assembly GCF_024500385.1). Lineage (NCBI taxonomy): Eukaryota > Metazoa > Chordata > Actinopteri > Syngnathiformes > Syngnathidae > Phyllopteryx > Phyllopteryx taeniolatus. The sequence goes on from NC_084503.1 coordinate 26,632,074, forward strand.
CTTCCAGCACTGTATCTCTACTTACCCTTTGGCTTCATAAAATTTCAGTGTTGTACAGCCATTGCTTGCAGTCCTGTGTTCATCCATCACAGTCTGGTTTGGTGCTGCTACAAAAAAGGACAAACTCAGACTGCAACGGACAATCAAAACTGCTGAAAGGATTGTCGGTACCCCCCTACCCACCATTGAGGACTTGCACGCTGCTAGAACTAAGACAAGAGCGTGCAAAATCCTCTCGGACCCTCCACATTCCGGGCACCGGCTCTTCCAGCTCCTTCCCTTGGGTAGGCACTACCGATCAATGCAAACGAGAAGTAGCAGACATTCCAACAGCTTCTTCCCTCTTGCAATCAACTTCTTAAACACCTAACCTACAATTCCATTACAACATGCTGGCAATTTTTTGACTTGAGTTCGTTGTCACATTTCTGTGGAGCCAATTATATATTACTCGTGCACTCACTGTAGTAGTCTCGCCACGCTGCACTATTTGCATATCTGTTGTTGACCAATACTGGCCACTCATGCTAGAGTAGCATCTGCTCCATTTGCACACTGATTGAGGAGTATCTGCAACATTTGCACAATCAACATTGTCCCAGATTATCGCGCTACTCGTCACTTTAAACCGCATACACTCCTTGAAGTCTCGGCGCCCTTTGCACAATGGTCATTGCAATATTAGTCTTTCGAACTGCTCTGAGTGCTAGAGGACTCTGCATCTTTTTGCACAATTGTTAAAAAAATTAATTTAATTACCGGCATTACCAGATAACTATCAACCCTTTATTGCTCAGTGACTGTTTTTTTTTTTTTTGTCAATGTCTTTATGTCTCAAAAGTGTTCTCTGTCAATTGACTGTCTGTTGTCGTACTAGAGCGGCTCCAACTACCGGAGACAAATTCCTTGTGTGTTTTTTGGACATACTTGTCAAATAAAGATGATTCTGATTCTGTAAATGGTGTGTATTCACCAAGCCTAGAGGCCAAGTCATGGGCGGAGATACTTGGTGTGCAGGGGGTAATATTATGAAAAAGATGTGTGATGTCAGAATACAGAACAGCTTGCTCACAGAAATCTAATTTTTTTTTTGGAAATAGGCAGCTCAGAAAAGATTTACTTGCTTGTTTTATTTTTTTCTCACACTGTCCAGAGACCAAACTATTTGTATAAAAGCAATTATAGGTTCAGTTTACATAATGTCTCCTCCCATGTTTTTAAATTATTGAACTGTCTTTTAAATTAACTTTCAAAGGGGTGTTTCTTTGTTTTACCGTAACCAAGTGCCGTACATTTTGGTTAATGGACATAATTTCAGTTTTGAGTTTCTTCGTTATGTTGGGAGTATTTTTTTTCCGTCTCTTAAATATCTACTGGCTTCTCGTAGTCCATCAGTCAAACCTTTGGGGAGCAACTCTGGATATTCTGAATTAAGTTGATTACTTTCCTGCAAAGCCATGGAAAGTTTCTGGTAATTTTTTGGGGAAAATTTAGAACTGGAAGATTAATTGTAAAACTGTGAGTATATATCCTCTGGTCACCAGCACTGTTCTCCTACTACATATTACTTCCTCTTCAGAACACCTCCCCTATTCACTTTGGGCCATATGCTCATGTTTGCACGTCTTTTTTTTAAACGCATCTGGCCTGCGCACCTATGTACATTCTCCCTTCAAGACTCCTAACACACCAACTGTGCTAAACCTGCAAATTTGTGCGCACTTACCAAAGAGGTGTGATTCATTGTCTATCTTCAAGTCTGAGGCTGGCTGTAAATCATGGATCATGGAGATTTCCTGATACATTTTAAAAATACTGTTCAGTTTAAAATATGATAATGCCTTACGTAGTGGATGTTTAGTCATGGGACGTGCACACTACTTTGTCTAACACACTTCGCTTTGAAGGAGAGCATGTGTTTTTTTTTTTTTTATTCTGAATGAAATAAATCCAATAAAAGTAATTTAATCACAATACCGTGCTCATGACAGTATGCATGTTTGGAGGTCCATCAATAAAAAGGGGATTGATCAGCGGTGCCCACGCTTCCTTGTGACACCGATCCAGGTGAGTTTCACATATTTGACCAACGACATACAATAGAGACAAATACTGCAAAAACAAATTATTCAATATCTAATTGCTATCATTGCAATGACTTTTATCATTGTTGTAGTGGGAGCTGTGTAGTTTTTAAAACAGTCCAAGCCACCGGCAGCATATTTAAAGTGGAACAGCTCCTTGCAGGTGAAACAAGCCAGCCATGTCGACATTCGGCCGACAGCGTAATGTTGTATGGACACATTACGGCCACTGGGAGGTAAGCGTAGGTTACCGTCAGTAAGCGTAGTTGAGCATTATGGGCATGTCCGGACCATCAGCATGAGTCAGCCACCTTCAGGCCGTTGGCGGGCAGTTTACTGAATCAAAACGTGCAATATGAAGTGTCACCTTCATAGGGTGCCGGACTTACCTACAGCCTCTGGAGTGCGGACGAGGGAAAAAGCTTAATTCCACAGGAGAATGTGCACAGCATGCATGCAGGGACAGATTTGATGGGGAACACCCACATTTTAGGGTTGCTCCACCCAGAGTGCGTACCTAGCATGAGGGAGTGTAAATAACAGATTTCAGTGGACAGGAGAATGCGCTCAGCCAGAAAAGCATGCAGATGCTCGCCTTGTCTGATTTATGCACACGCAAGAATATAACCCTTTGTTTTGAAAACAATCCATGATCCTCAACCCTGTCAAAAGTTATTTCTTTGTTTTAATAAACCTTGTGTCGGCCTACCATGAAGGGATACTTTAGAGCAGCAAAGCTTGTGTTCTTGCATGCCAATCATCTGCTCAAAACTGAAAATTAAAACAATTACTTCCAAAGAAAAGATGTCAGCACTCGGTTCATTCAAACAAAGTAACACCCTGTTGAAACACAAGTTCCGTGTCATTTTAATACATTCCGTAGTTTCTCCCTCAAGGGTTTGACTTGGAAGTGGAGAATCATTTATACCAGGTACCGGTACATTTCGGAGACACGCTAAGACTGACACGCTTATTTTGTTTAAAAAAAACAAAAACAAGAGCTGACAGACGACAAAGGAATAAGCATAATCTGAAGTTGTTTATTACCCAAAGTTTGCAGCATCTGGTTCATTAAAACAAGGCAAACAGTTTTTTGCCTAGTTAAAAACACATTTTATTTCATTATTATATATATATATATATATATATATATATATATATATATATATATATATATAAATCATCATAAAGTGTACTTTATTATACATACGAGTATTTCCCATGGAATCATTCACAGACTTTACATTGTCTTTCTCCCTCAAGGACACTTTCAGATTACATTTAATCGTTATGAGACGGTCTAATCTAATCCGCAGCCCACCCCGCCACTAACATATGAAAGGGTCTGCACAAGCACTACATGTGGTTCCCATGCAAACAAACTCTGCGATAACAACCTTGTGTGTGTGTTTGTGTGTGTGTGCGTGCGTGCGTGCATGGGTGCGTATGTCGTGCTATGCAAAATGACAGAGCTTTACAAAAAGGGACTGGATCCCATTTCCCAGGCCGGAGCCGGACCCCAAGGGCACAGTGTGGAAACTGAACTAATTGCAGGATATTGGTGCTCGCTTGATTAGAGGACAACTTGGAATGCCTGGTCTGTGATGCAAGCAGACCAAGGTGAGACTAATGGCGGACACTTTTCTTTCTTTCATGCCTGGAGAGAAGTCTGTACGAAGGGCCTACGGCGCTGCGATGGGCCTGGGAGCTTCCTGTATGTCCTCAGAGGATGTTGCTCAGTGCTTGTGGGCTTTGAAATTCGGTTGAATTAACGGCATAAATCGTTGGCATTGCGAAGTTCTACAACATTACAATGCAGTGTACAATACACTTCATTTCAACGGTTGTCGTTGCATACATTTCAGTGTGTTTGGTCTTTACAACATCTCATGATGCTTTTGCATTAAATACAGTAGAATATAATCAGTCTTTAATGGTCCCGCAATGGGGACATTACATTTTTTTTACAGCAGCAAAGCGGTCAGTAGAAACAGACAAGAATAATAACACCAACTAATTAATGTATATTTACCTAAACTGGACAATAAGTCTGAGTAGAATGAAACTAGCAGTATATAGCAATGATACATGATAAAATATACTACTATATAAACAAAGGTGAATGTAAACAGCAGCAAAATAGTCAGCAGCAATTGTACGTGGCAAAATGAGAATAATCAAAAGCAATACCAGCAGTGGAGTGACACTATCACAATACCCTACTATAAAGTATATATGATTATAGATGTGCATGTGAACAGCTTTCACAGATCCATTTCACAGCTTGGTGGTAGAAGCTCTTTTTTAGCCTCATGGTCCTAGACTTCAATGTCCTATGGCGTTTTCCAGAGCGAATGAGGGGAGAAAAGTGAGTGTCTGTGGTCGGAGGGGTCCTTAATGATTCCATTGGCTTTTCGTAGTAGTCTGCCAGTGTCGGTGTCCCTGAGGGTGGGTAGTGTATAGTTTAGCCAGTCACCCACTCTGCTGTTTTCACCACCCGTTGCAGGTCCCTCCCGTCCCTCACAGTACGGCTGCTGAACCAACTTGTGCAACAGGAGGTCAGGAGGCTCCCCATGGTGGATCTGTAGAAGTTTATCAGCAGGTGCTGAGGGTACGTAGTAAACTATCCTGTTGAGAATGTAACCAGCAATGTTAATCACCAGAGTACTACACAGGAATAATGATAAATTAACAGATTACTATATTATTAATGGAGAAACTGTAGAAATACAGAAGTGAATGCATACAGTACCAACAATTGTCCACAGCAATAGTCATCATTCTTCAGTTTATCCTAATTAGGGTCACGTGTGTGCTAGAGCCTCTCCCAACTGACTTTGGATGAGAGACGGGGTACACCCTGGAATGGTTGCCAGAAAATTACATGGCACATATAGACAAACATCCATTCAAACTCACATTCACACCTATGGACAATTTATAGTCTTCAATGAACCTCAAATGCATGTTTTAGCAATACAAAACAATAATAGATAGCAGCAATATATGTCGCCAAATACTATACATCAATATGTATATCAATGTAATAACGTGCTGTTTAAAAAGAATACTATACAATGAAGTATTGAATATCTGCATCCACATGCAACAGGTGGCAGTAATTAAACCTGTGTTTGTCTTATTTGTGTCCAGAAATGTTTGAGGTCCTTTTCAGAAGCATGCAGACTCCATCTCTGACTTTAGTGCTCCTTTGTCTGCACTTGTTTGTTTGATGTGACTTTTCAAGCGACAGACACCACTGAGTGGTGGGAGTGTTGTTCTGCTGCGTGCCATTCACGCCTGCTGTAGAGCGCCACGAAGTCAAACACAGAACAAGCCCCCCGGCTCATTGTTGACCACTGGAACTAATCACCCTGATGGCACCTCCAATAAATCCCATCCCCCTCCATACCCAACCCAGTCAACAGTGATTGGAGTGTACCTATGTGTGACCGCGGACAATACAAATGTGCCAAAGGCAAATAGAATGGGGGTGCACTGAGGCAATATTTAGCTTGGCCAGATGGCCGTTTGCATGCAGCAGGCTGCTTGGCCCTCCACATCTGCTCCTTGTGATGTGCCAGCAACTGCACCACAGTCGCACTTTTACTTGTTGGACCACTTTCTTCCCGGCGATCCCTGCTTTGTCCCGCTTCACCCCCACACCCCCAAAAAAGGAACAAAGATGTGAAGCAGTTCTCAGTGGTATTCGGCTAAACATAGGTTGAGTGATTCAAATGTGGAGAGCAAACTATTCAAGCATTTTCAGTTCATACTGTAGAGTGAATGTTTCAGTTTGTAATTAAAAAATATGCAACACAGATGTGCAGCTGCTCTCAAAAACAGTCCTTAAACGACTAAATATTAATTGAGCGAGTCACAGTACATCAAGACCTTCTGCAATATTTCGGTCTGATCAGTAAATGTTTGAGTTTGTATTTAAGAATGAAACATACGTGAAAAAGTCCTCAAAAAGAGTACTTATACGACTGAATATTAGTTGAGCCATTCGTAGGAGACCAAAATCTTCAAGCATTTTTAAGTTTGTCAATGAGTTTGTAAGCAAAAATCCCACACAGATATGAAGCAGTTCTCAGAAATTGTCGTTTGTTGTCTGCTTAAACGACATTAGGGTGATGGCTCTGCAAAGATAGATTCACATTTAAGGTGCAGAATCTGTCTAATAGCTGTTTGAGTTCAGATTGACAGAAGCTCCTTCATGGACCATCACAGGTTGGGGATTGTATCGTTTTTAAAAAAAAAAAAAATAGAACACACAGGCACACTTGTTGCATGTACGATAGGACGCGTGCATGTTCATCCCAATCACACAGACTCAATAAAAGGATGTGCTTTAGAATGTACTTTTAATTGGTATATGAATTCTGACAATTATGCGTTTGGAATTTCCCCGCTCAGAAGTCACCTTCGCTAATCTGCTTCAGGCCTAAATGGATTGACCGTTGTCAAAATTGAGTGTGGACAGCAAGTGTGCGTGCATGCTTCTGTTGTTTTATGTGTGTGTGTGTGTGTGTGCATATACAGTGTGAGTGTGTGTGTGTGTGTGCTTGGCACATCGTGTGAATACGGCCCAGGCCAATTGGATTAGCAGATTACCACAAGATTTGCCCTATGACCCTTGGATGACACCCGGGCACACCCGCGAATTCGGCCGACAGACGCCGGCCCAGTTCGAACTGCACGACCTTGTCGTGTCTGAAAGGTCAAAGATAAACAGGAGACTATAACTTCAGGGGGATTACAAGTATGCAGCGAGATTAGGCCAACGGGACTACAACAATAATCAGCATTAAAGCCGCGCTTCCTCAAGAGCCAACTCTACCTGATTTGACAACGTGGAGCTTTCTTAGCTGGCTTGCTAGTCGAACAAGACAATAATATGAAGTTTGAATTTCAGCTTCAATTCTCATGTAACTGGTTCCTAGTCACGTGTACAGAGAGCATTTTTAGTTTTTTTTTTTTAATTATACAAAAATCTAACATGTTTGGTTCATTGTTAAAAAAAAAGATCTGAAAATTTGCAATAAATTACATATTTCATACACAAAGTTTGTGTCCTGTTTGGTCCATCAGCAAAAAAAAAAATAAAAAATAAAAAATCTAATTGCAAATTCAGTTGGAGAGTTAGTTGAGAGATGTTTTTACTTAAAGTTTTTGGGTCCATTGGAAAAAAATGGCTAAAATCTAAGGAAAATATGTTTACCATGGTGGCACGGTGGACGACTGTTTAGAGCGTCTGCCTCACAGTTCTGAGGACCGGGGTTCAATCCCCGGCCCCGCCTGTGTGGAGTTTGCATGTTCTCCCCGTGCCTGTGTGGGTTTTCTCCGGGCACTCCGGTTTCCTCCCACATCCCAAAAACATGCATGGTAGGTTAATTGATAACTCTAAATTGCCCGGAGGTGTGACTGTGAGTGCAAATGGTTGTTTGTTTATGGGTACCCTGCGATTGGCTGGCAACCAGTTCAAGGTGTACCCCGCCTCCTGCCCGAAAATAGCTGGGATAGGCTCCAGCACTCCCGCGACCCTTGTGAGGAGAAGCGGTTCAGAAAATTTATGGATGGATGGATGTTTCCCATGTTTTTTTCTTAGTACAACCTCAAATATTAATATAATAGCCAGAAGAACCCTTCCTTGAGCTGTCACCTTATCGTGGTGGAGGGGTTTGTGTGTCACAATGATCCTAGGAGCTAAGTTGTCTGGGGCTTTATGCCACTGGCAGGGTCACCCATGACAAACAGGTCCAAGGTGAGGGACCAGACAAAGCACGGATCAAAGACCCCTCATGATGACGACAAACAATGGACTTCGCTTTCCCTTGCCCGGGCGCGGGTCACCGGGGCCCCCCACTGGAGCCAGGCCTGGTGGTGGGGCTTGAAGGCAAGCACCTGGTGGCCGGGCCTGCACCCATGGGCACAGCCCGAAAGGGTAAGGTGGGTCCCCCTTCCCATGGGCTCACCACCTTTGGGTGGGGCCATTGGGGTCAGGTGCAGTGTGAGCTGGGCGGTGGTCGAAGGCGGGGACCTTGGCGATCCGATCCCCGGCTACAGAAGCTGGCTGTAGGGACTTGGAATGTCACCTCTCTGGCAGGGAAGGAGCCCGAGCTGGTGTGTGAGGTCGAGAAGTTCAGTCTATATATAGTCGGACTCGCCTCCACACACAACTTGGGCTCTGGTACCAGTCCTCTCGAGAGGGGTTGGACTCTCTTCCAGTCTGGAGTTGCCCACGGTAAGAGGCGCCGAGCAGGTGTGGGTATACTTATTGCGCCTGTACGTTGGGGTTCACCCCGGTGGACGAGAGGGTAGCCTCCCTCCGCCTTCGGGTGGGGGGACGGGTCCTGACTGTTGTTTGTGCCTATGCACCAAACAGCAGTTCAGAGTACCCACTCTTTTTGGAGTCCTTGGAGGGGGTGCTGGAGAGCGCTCCCGCTGGGGACTCCATCATTCTGCTGGGGGACTTCAATGCTCACGTGGGCAATGACAGTGAGACCTGGAAGGGTGTGATTGGGAGGAACACCGAGCGGTGTTCTGTTATTGGACTTCTGTGCTCGTCACGGATTGTCCATAACGAACACCATGTTCAAGCATAAGGGTGTCCACACGTGCACTTGGCACCAGGACACCCTAGGTCGCAGTTCGATGATCAACTTTGTGGTCGTGTCATCGGACTTGCGGCCGCATGTCTTGGACACTCGGGTGAAGAGAGGGGCGGAGCTGTCAACTTATCACCACCTGGTGGTGAGTTGGCTCCGATGGTAGGGGAAGATGCCGGTCCGGCGTGGCAGGCCCAAAAGTATTGTGAGGGTCTGCTGGGAACGTCTGGCAGAATCCCCTGCCAGAAGGAGTTTCAACTCCCACCTCCGACAGAACTTTGCTCATGTTCCGGGGCAGGCGGGGGACATCGAGTCCGAGTGGACCATGTTCCGCGCCTCCATTGCTGAGGCGGCCGCGCGAAGCTGTGGCCGTAAGGTGGTCGGTGCCTGTTGTGGCGGCATTCCCCGAACCCGTTGGTGGACACCAACGGTGAGGGATGTCGTCAAGCTGAAGAAGGAGTCCTATCAGGCCTTTTTGGCCTGTGGGACTCCTGCGGCAGCTGATGGGTACCGCCTGGCCTAGCGGAATGCAGCTCTGGTGGTCGCTGAAGCAAAAACCCGGGTATGGGAGGAGTTCGGTGAGGCCATGGAGAAAGACTTCCGGACGGCTTCGAGGAAATTCTGGTTCACCCATCTGGCATCTCAGGAGGGGGGAGCAGTGCACCATCAACACTGTGTATAGTGGGGATGGGGCGCTGCTGACCTCGACTCGGGACGTTGTGAGTCAGTGGGGAGAGGTCACCGAGGTAATTAAAAAGCTCCTCGGTGGCAGGGCCCGGGGGTGGATGAGATTCGCCCAGAGTTCCTAAAGGCTGTGGATGTTGTGGGGCTGTCCTGGTTGACACGCCTCTGCAACATCGCATGGACATCGGGGACAGTACCTCTGGATTGGCAGACTGGGGTGGTGGTCCCCCTTTTTCAGAAGGGGGACCGGAGGGTGTGTTCCAACTACAGGGGGGATCACACTCCACAGCCTCCCTGGTAAGGTCTATTCAGGGGTGCTGGAGAGGAGGGTCCGTCGGGAAGTCGAATCTCAGATTCAGGAGGAGCAGTGTGGTTTTCGTCCTGGCCGTGGAACAGTGGACCAGCTCAACACCCTCGGCAGGGTCCTCGAGGGTGCATGGGAGTTCGTCCAACCAGTCTACATGTGTTTTGTGGACTTGGAGAAGGCATTCGATCGTGTCCCTTGGGGGGTCCTGTGGGGGGTGCTTCAGGAGTATGGGGTACCGAACCCCCTGATACGGGCTGTTCGGTCCCTGTACGACCGGGGTCAGAATTTGGTCCGCATTGCCGGCAGTAAGTCGGACTCGTTTCTGGTGAGGGTTGGACTACGCCAAGGCTGCCCTTTGTCACCGATTCTGTTCAAAACTTTTATGGACAGAATTTCTAGGCACAGCCGAGGCGTAGAGGGGGTCCGGTCCCCTCAGTATTGCATCTCTGCTTTTTGTTGATAATGTGGTTCTGTTGGCTTCATCAAGCCGTGACCTCCAACTCTCACTGGAGCAGTTCACAGCCGAGTGTGAAGCGGTGGGGATGAGAATCAGCACCTCCAAATCTGAGACCATGGTCCTCAGTCAGAAAAGGGTGGCATGCTCTCTCCAGGTCGGGGATGAGATCCTGCCCCAAGTGGAAGAGTTAAAGTATCTTGGGGTCTTGTTCACGAGTGAGGGAAGAATGGAACGGGAGATCGACAGGCGGATCGGTGAAGCGTCTGCAGTGATACGGACTTTGTATCGGTCCCTTGTGGTAAAGAAGGAGCTAAGCCGAAAGGCGAAGCTCTCAATTTACCGGTCGATCTACGTTCCTACCCTCACCTATGGTCACGAGCTGTGGGTCGTGACCGAAAGAACAAGATCCCGGATACAAGCGCCCGAAATGAGTTTCCTCCGCAAGGTGTCCGGGCTCTCCCTTAGAGATAGGGTGAGAAGGTCGGTCATCCGGGAGATCTCAGAGTAGAGTCGCTGCTCCTCCACATCGAGAGGAGCCAGATGAGGTGGCTGGGGCATTTGATTCGGATGCCTCCCAGACACCTCACTGGTGAGGTGTTCCGGGCACGTCCCACCGGGAGGAGACCCCGGGGACGACCCAGGACACGCTGGAGAGACTACGTCCTTCGGCTGGCCTGGGAACGCCTCGGGATCCCCCCGGAAGAGCTGGATGAAGTGGCTGGTGAGAGGGAAGTCTGGGTGTCCCTGCTAAAGCTACTGCCCCCGCGACCCGACCCGGATAAGCGGTAGAAAATGGATGGATGGATGGAAGGCCAGAAGAAAAAAACAACAACAACACATGGTTAAAATTCCTTTGCAGAAACCTTTTGTGTTTATGTGGTTAACCACCAAAAGCAGGAAGTTAAAATGTGATTTTTTTTTCCAGAATATATGCAAAAATCATCCCATGTCAAAGGTTTCTCCAAGGGCCGTTTAAAGGGATAACTAAATTTCAAATTAATCATAAATGGTTAGCTACATTCTTGCCGAGTCACCGCTCTTGGTGGTCACGTGGCATGAACGGATCAATTCTATTGTGCGCTACCGGAGCGAGTGAGGGTATCGATACTTTTTGAGTGTAGCTGATACCAAATTCATACTCGTGAGAGTATCGAGATATCCCTCATCCATCCATTTTCTGTGCCGCTTCTCCTCACTAGGGTCGCGGGCGTGCTGGAGCCTATCCCAGCTGTCATCGGGCAGGAGGCGGGGTACACCCTGAACTGGTTGCCAGCCAATCGCAGGGCACATAGGAACAAACAACCATTCGCCCTCACAGTCATGCCTACGGGCAGTTTAGAGTCTCCAATTCATGCATGTTTTTGGGATGTGGGAGGAAACCGGAGTGCCCGGAGAAAACCCACGCAGGCACGGGGAGAACATGCAAACTCCACACAGGCGGGGCCGGGGATTGAACCCGGGTCCTCAGAACTGTGAGGCTGACGCTCTAACCAGTCGGCCACCGTGCCGCCTTATCGAGATATCATTACCATGAAATCGATATGCCCATCACTTGCAGCAACTCACCCTACAAACGAAGAATTGTCACAAGATGTGGCACTGAAAAAAAAATGTAAAACTCAATCAATGAATACTATATGTGACTCTTTCCGTTGACGTTTTTATAATTTCAGTTTGTGTTACGACGCTGTTGTTAGTGTTATTATGTTGGTGTTTTCCCATTCCCATTGTTGAAAGTGTAGCTTCTTCTTTTCCTTTCGGCTCGTCTTGTTAGGGGGTCGCCACATCCTTTTCCATGTAAGCCTATCTCCTGCATCCTCCTCTCTAAGACCAACTGCCCTCATGTCTTCCCTCATGACATCCATCAACCTTCTCTTTGGTTTTCCTCGAGCTCTCTTGCCTGGCAGCTCCATCCTCATCATCCTTCTACCAATACACTCACTATTTCTCCTCTGGACGTGTCCAAACCATTGAAGTAACCTCTCTAACTTTATCTCCAAAACATCTAACCTTGGCTGTCCCTCTAATGAGCTCATTACTAATCCTATCCAACCTGGTCACTAGAGAGAAACTCAACATCTTCATTTCCGCCACCTCCAGCTCTGCTTCCTGTTGGCTCTTCAGTGCCACTGTCTCTAATCCGTACATCATGGCTGGCCTCACCACTGTTTTATAACCTTTTCCCTTCATCCAAGCAGAGACTCTTCTGTCACATAACACACCTGACACCTTCTTCCACCCATTCCAACCTACTTGGACCCATTTCTTCACTTCCTGACCACACTCCCCATTGCTCTGGACTGTTGACCCCAAGTATTTAAAGTCCTCCACCCTTGCTATCTCTTCTCCCTGTAGCCTCACTCTTCCCCCGCCACCCACTCTCATTCATGCACATACATTCTGTCTTAATCTTCATTCATCTCCTTTCCAGTGCATGCTTCCACCTTCCTAACTGTTCCTCCACCTGCTCCCTGCTCTATCCATCATCGACTGCAAACAGGAAGGGGCTCTGGGCTGAACCCTGATGCAATTCCAACTCCACTTTAAACGCCTCTGTCACACCTACAGTACACCTTGTCACTGTTCTGCTCCCCTCATACATGTCCTATACTATTCTAACATACTTCTCTGCCACTCCAGACTTCCGCATGCAGTACCACTTTTCCTCTCTGGGTACTCTGCCATAGGTTTTCTCTAGATCTACAAAGACTCAATGTAGCTCCTTTTGACCTTCGCTGTACTTCTCCATCAACACCATCAAGGCAAATAATGCATCTGTGGTTCTCTTTCTTGGCATGAAACCATACTGTTGCTTCCAAATACTCACTTCTGCCCTGAGGCTAGCCTCCACTACTCTTTCCCATAACTTCATTGTTTCATCAACTTCATTCCTTTCTAGTTCCCACAGCTCTGCACATCACCATTGTTCTTAAAAATGGGCTCCAGCACACTTTTCCTCCATTCCTCAGGCATCTTCTCACCTGCTAGAATTCTGTTGAACAAGCTGTTCAAAAGCTCCACAACCACCTCTCCTAGATGCTTCCATACCAACACAGGTATGTCATCAGGACCTTTCTCCTCTCCTCACTCATCTCAGTGTCCCACTTTTTCTTGGCTAATCTCTTTCCTGGAATGATTTCCTGTATTTTAAGGTTCTAACACCAAGTCTGCTTCTCCCGTTTCCTACCAGAAGACACACAAAGTTGATAAGAGGTGAAAAATGGGAGTTCCCAACATTTAGAGGCTTTTCCAAATGTGTTATTTTTTACTTTTTTACTTTTTTGCAGTATAAAGTTACAAGTCCTTTAAAGGCACAGATACCAGGAATGCCATTTAAAATGTCTCTATACGGCATCACTCAATCATCAAGTCCATTTCTAATACAGCTAACGTACACAGCCTATGTTGTTTCTAATCCGTGACCCAGCTCGCATGTCCGTGTTTGCCAGTAGTTGCTCCATAAACAAGCAGAAAAGACACGACCCCGCAGCTGCCAAAAAGCCTTTGAAGCAAATTACTTCCTCTCAATCGCTAGCGCTTTAATAGCGTGTGTGAGGACATAAAACAGGTTGGATAATTTCTAGTGGGGAAATCATATTTCCATTGAAAACATGACCACTGATTTAAAATAAGGGGATTTGTTGGGAACGTCGTAATTATTTTTTTCCCTCTCCCGTTCCGAGGATTGGGTTGCGGCTAATCGACGCAGAGCTGAAAGCACTAATTAGGTTTTGTAGTGGAGTGACATGGGCGAAGAAAAGCAAAGGTGCCGCAATAAATAAGTTCTCACCATGTAACTCAAAGCCTGCAATTTGAGACCACGTTTATGTATTAGGTTGTGGGAATGATAAAGGTCTCAACAAAATTCATAAGTCATTGCGTGCTGTAAAATTAATAATCAAAAGAGTATGCTTTTACTCTACTGTTGCTGTTCTATTAAAAACAAGCTAAAGTCTCATACATTTAGATGGTGTTCTTGCTTTTTGCTCTCTTGTTTTCCCTTGTTAATCTCCAGGTTCTACAACAGGTATTTTTGTTTTTGTCTTTTCTTTTTGCTGCATCTTGTCATTGTCTATTCCTAGGTTTCCCAACTCGGTCCCAAGAGTGACTTTTGCTATCTTTTATTGCTTTCTTTCTCTCGCTCTCTCACCTCTTTGCTTATCCCAAGGTTCCCCAAAGAGGTTCCAGTAGGTTTTGTTGATGTTGTTTTATTGGTTTTACTGTGGGTCTCTTTTTTCCTTGTCTCTCCCCAGGTTTCCTAACCATGTGTAAACAGATTTTGGTGTTGTTGATATTGCTCTCTGCTCTCTCTTTTTGCCTTATTTATTCTCAGGTTCTTCAACCAGATCCAAACAGGTGTAGTAGTTGTTGTTGATTTTTTAAATGGCTTTTTGCGCTCACTCTTCTCCTCGTCTAGTCCCAGGTTCTCCAGCCATGTGCAAACTGATTTTGTTGTTGTCGATGTTGATGTTGCTATCACTCTCTATTGTCTCCTTATTTTTAGCCCATGTTCCCCAAACAGATCCAAATAAGTATTATTCATCCATCCATTTTCCATACCGCTGCTGGCGTGCTGGAGCAGCTGACTGTGCAACCCTAAACTGGTTGCTAGCCAATCGCAGGGTACAAACAACCATTCGCACTCACATTCACACCTACGGGCAATTTAGTCTTCAATGAACCTACCATGCATGTTTTTGGGATGTTGGAGGAAACCGGAGTACCCGGAGAAAACCCACACAGGCACGGCGAGAACATGCAAACTTCACACAGGCGAGGCCGGATTTGAACCCGGGTCCTCAGAACTGTGAGGCAGATGTGCTAACTAGTGCCACCCAGATGTGTTATTCTTGTTGTTCATTGCTTTTGCTCTCACTTGTCTACCCACAGGTTCCCCTACTATGTGCAAAGTTTGTACTGCGAACAGATTTCGTTTTTGTTAATGTTGCCATCTTTTCTTTGCCTTTTCTCCTTATTTATTCACAGGTTCCCCAAACAGCTCCCAACAGGTGTTGTTGTATTTGTTGGCTGCTTTTTGTTGCTTCTCCTTGTTTCCCCCGGTTGCAAACTGTGTTGTTGTCTTTTGTGCTCTCTTTTTGCCTTGATTTATTCCAAGGTTCCCCATTCAGCCCCCCTACAGGCGCTGTTATCTTTTATTACTTTTTTGTTCTCTCCATTCTCATTGTCTACCCAACCAAGTTCCAACAGGTTCATTGCTTTTGTCTTTTGTCAATGCTTTTTACGTTCCCCTTTCTCCTTGTCTAACTCAGGCTCTCAACCAGTTCCCAAAAGATGTTGTTTTCTGTTTTTTGTTTTTTTTGTGCTCTCTATCATCTCCTTGTCTACACTCAGGTCCCGCAACCATGTGCAAACAGATTTTGCTGTTGCTGCTGCTCTCTACTCTCGCACTTATTTTAACCCAATCTATTCTGAGGTTTGCCAAAGAGTTTTTTTTTTTGCTGTTTTTAAAAAAAAATCTCTTCTCCTTGTTTATTTCAGGGTTCTCCAACCAGGTTCGAAATAGCGTTGTCTTGTGTTAATTGCTTTTGTACTCTCTTTCTCCCTTGTTTATTTACATATCCCCTAACCAGCTCCCAGCAATTTGTGATGTTGCTGTCTATTGTTGTTGCTCTCTGCTTGACTTTTTCTTCATATTTATAACGAGGTTCATCAACTACATCCCTATAGGTGTCGCTGTTGTCAATTATTGCTTTTTGCTCTGTCTGCCCACAGATTTCCAAACCAGGTTCCAACAGGCATTTTTGTCGTTGCTTTTGCTGTATTTTCTCTTTGTCTATCCGGAGGGTCACCAACCCCGGTCACAAAGGATGTTGTCTTTTATTGCTTTTTGCTCTTTCCTCACCTTGTCTATCCCTAGGTTGCCCAAACAGGTCCAACGCGTGTTGTTGTTTTTTATTGTCTCTTCTTGCTTTTTTACTTTCTTTGCTTTTTTTTAAAACAGTGAATCTACTCTGGCAGAATAAAGTAAAAAAGTCATTCATACTGCACAAAAAAAAATGTATTTATAAATTAGAGGCCATGTACTTGAGAGGGTTTTAAATTACCACATTGCTTAACCACCACACATAAAATGTGGATATTTAGACGCCCCCGTTCCTCTCTTAGGTTACAATGGAGATATTTCTGAAGGAAACCGAGTTGCCGCGTAAAGACAGATTGTTCATACTAGTCCAAACATGGTATAAATCACGCAGGCAAATGTTGTTTTTCCTTTCTCGGTGCCTTGACATAAAAGCTATAAAATTATATAAACAGAGACTGTTACCTTTTTCTGTCTGCCATGCGCAAACAAAAGATGTCTGACGGGTGACCTACGAGCTTTGGAATTTTCCACATCTCCTTTTTTTTTTTTTTTTTTATGAAGAGAATTGAACATGACAATCAGAGGGCAGATCACGTGATCACATGGGCCTGTGGCAATCTGGCATGTTAAGCTGTGCATACATTCACAAACTGGCCTTTTGGATGCTTTTTAAGATGCAGCCAGGTGCTCTCAGCAGGTCTGACCGCCACCACTGACAAACAACACACAGCCTGCTCCCCCACTGACACTGATGGCTTATGTCACTCATGCGCTGGTAGTATTCTCTGCTTCTGGACAGCAAAGCAGCTGTGCAGGCCAGGAAACCTGATGGCTGCCAGGTTGAATGCTTGCTACCAAGAACCAACAGGGAAACATTTTAACAGCAATTGAAATGACAAGTTAGCAAAGCCTCCAAAGTTGGGGTACAGCGTTTCCATGCTATATTCCAGTTTATTGTTCCTGCCCCGGTATATTGTGAATTTTCATGGGAATTTACACTCCCCATACTAATGAATATTGTCTGCCGAGCATTTCTGACACTTCTGTGTTAGTTAAATATTTTTTGTTAAATACTTCCACAAGTCTGAATTTGGAGTTTTGCAAAGATATGCAGCATGTAGTTGAGAGCAAGAAAAAGAGGCACAATAGTTCCCCAACTCAGCTACAGTAATAGTTATTGTTCCCAAAGAGCACAGAGAATACAGTATTGCTGTTTGTCCGTTTATACAGTGGGAAAGTTTTCAGACCCCCTTAAATTTGTCATTTTTTGTTATATTGCAGCCCTTTGTTAAAATCATTTAACTTCATTTTTTCCTCATTAATGTAAACACAGCACCCCATATTGACAGAAAAAAAAATGTAATTGTTGAAATTTTTGCTGATTTAGTAAAAAAGAAAAACTGAAATATCACACAGCCATAAGTATTCAGACCCTTTGCTGTGACACTCATATATTTAACTCGGGTGCTGTCCATTTCCATTTCATCCTGGAGAAGGTTCTACACCTTCATTGGAGTGCAGCTGTGTTTGATTATACTGATTGGACCTGAAAGCCACACCCCGTCTATATAAGACCTTACAGTTCACAGTGCACGTCAGAGCAAATGACAATCATGAGGTCAAAGGAACTGCCTGAAGAGTTCAGAGACAGAATTGTGGCAAGGCACAGATCTGGCCAAGATTCCAAAAACATTTCTGCTGAACTTAAGGTTCCTAAGAACACAGTGGCCTCCATAATCATGAAATGGAAGACGTTTGGGACGATCAGAACCCTTCCTAGAGCTGTCTGTCTGGCCAAACTGAGCAATTGGGGGAGAAGAAAACTGAAAACTTTCCATACCCACTGTATGTGAGTGTTAAAGTAACAGTTGTTTGAAGGTTTATAAATTCTTGTTAGACTTGCTATAGCATTTCTCATTATATGTTATAGGTTATAGCATTAAACTAGCAGACTTTCGTTAGACAAAACAATTTGGTTTGATTGAAAGTTGATGTTTAATTCTCTTTTGTTTTCTGTGTCAGTTTTATCGTAAACTTCAAATGGGATTGACGCATAAACAGCTTGAAGAAAGCACGCTTTTGCTTTGCCTTTTATTTGGAGAACTGTACGAGTGAGAGAGTGACAACAAATGGTAAGAAATATTTTAAAAAGTGTGTTATTAAGTGTGTTCATTCAGTTGAATTGTGTTTAAAGTGTGTGGTAGGGGTACATGTATGACTTTTTTTTTAATCTGGTCTCTCTATATCATGGAATTTCACCTATTGCAGGTAAAGGCTTCTTTATATTCCAGCGGTCGCGCGGCCTACATCGCCCGAATTGCATCACGTGACCGACGAATTCCCCCGCGCGGCCCCTCTGCGTAGCTTGATGCACACATGGCAAAAATAGTTGCTGCGTGTCAAATGCAGCAGACATCATCTCTCGTGATTGGTCCGTTTTAGTCACATGCTGTGATGACATACTCGGCATGCCCCTTGGTTCTACATACCATCTCCGCCGGCGCCTTCTCAATCAATTTTGCAGCATAATTAAACGTATCATCTGGTCAACTAGGTCATTTTGTTCTAGCAGACACTATTCCAGAGTCAACGTTGTTGCTTTCTTCCTTGTTACTGAAAGGAAAGTAAAAACGACTACCGGAAATGCCCAAAAAAATGCAGAGTAAACTCCACCCTGTGGTGTCCTAGCCAATACCACCCGTAGCGACACCCCCGACATTTAAAAAACTGCGCGCGTGGGTTGCGCTTGAGTATAAAGTCAAACTACGCGAAGGACAGCCGCAGTGACGTCAGTGGGGTCGCCGTCTGCGCAAGTATAAAGAAGCCTTAAGGATCTGGAACATATCTGGCGGGGATTGGCTGGGAGGGTGGCATTGGGTCCCTGCAGCCCCCACCGTGTGGCCAGTTGTTGGGGCGCCTCGGTGTGGCTGGCGGACCGCCCTGGGTCCCTCGGTGTGGGACGTGTGCCGTCCACCGGGCTGCTCTCGGGTGGACCCCTGGGCCCCCTCCCGCCCCTCGATTGATTGGGTGGGGTCCTCAGCCTCCACGATGCGGCCACAGCAATTACAGGACACTTCTGTCAGTCTTTGTGCATGTAAAACAGTGTCAATTCACTTGTGTGTGTCAAGATAATGTAATGACTTACTTTTCTCATCCTGTTTACAATTAGTGCTTTATCTTTTGTCTTTGTTTCTCTCTCCCCTCTAGAAACTTTGTTCTGTTCGACTGATCGACTCTGATTCTCAATAAACTTCAATTATAATACAACCCCAATTCCAATGAAGTTGGGACATTGTGTTAAACATAAATAAAACAGAATAAAATGATTCACAAAAATCATGTTCAACCTACATTTAATTGAATACACTACAAAGACAAGATATTTAATGATCAAACTGATAAACCTTATTGTTTTTAGCAAATAATCATCCATCCATCCATCTGTCTTCGGGCGAAAGGCGGACTACTTCCTGAACTGGTCGCCAGTCAGTCGCAGGGCACATATAGACACGGACAACCATTCGCACTCACATTCACACCATCACTGAGTGGGAACTGAACCCACGCTGCCTGTGCCAAAGTCAGGCGAGTGTACCGCTACACCATCAGTGACTCCAAATAATCAATAACTTAGAAATTTATGGCTGCAACACGCTCCAAAAAAGCTGGGACAAGGTGGAAAAAAAGACTGAGAAAGTTGAGGAATGCTCATCAAACACCTGTTTGGAACATCCCACAGGTGAACAGGCTAATTAGGAACAGGTGGGTGCCATGATTGGGTATAAAAGTAGCTTCCCTGAATTGCTCAGTCATTCACAAGCAAAGATGGGGCGAGATTCACCTCTTTGTGAACAAGTGCGTGAGAAAATAGTCGAACAGTTTAAGGACAATGTTCCTCAATGTACAATTGCAAGGAATTTAGGGATTTCATCATCTACGGTCCATAATATCCTCAAAAGGTTCAGAGAATCTGGAGAAATCACTGCATGTAAGCGGCAAGGCCGAAAACCAACATTGAATGCCCGTGACCTTCGATCCCTCAGGCGGCACTGCATCAAAAACCGACATCAATGTGTAAAGGATATCACCACATGGGCTCAGGAACACTTCACAAAACCAATGTCAGTAAATACAGTTCGGCGCTACATCTGGAAGTACAACTTGAAACTTTACTATGCAAAGCAAAAGCCATTTATCAACAACACCCAGAAACACCGCCGGATTCTCTGGGCCCGAGCTCATCTAAAATGGACTGATGCAAAGTGGAAAGGTGTTCTGTAATCCGACGAGTCCACATTTCAGATTGTTTTTGGAAATTGTGGACGTCGTGTCATCCGGGCCAAAGAGACAATAACAATATAGAGCTGAATTCTTGAGATATAGCTTAAGCATCTTTTTCAGCATTTGAATTTTCCTGATTTTGAGAGTGGGGTTAAAACACAGCCTCGTGACATCACGAGGCTGGGGCATATACTTTCTAGTGCGAGTTCCCCCCCCCCACTGTATCAGGACATTTCGTTTGGCTATGCTGCTCAGTTGTGAGTTAGCTGTGCTTAGCTTCCTTAACAAGGCCCATTTACCACTCCAGCTTGCAGTGAGCAAGCTAGCAATTGCTACACCCCGAAAATGCATCTTCGCTGGATGCTTCACTTTACAGGACAGCTCGGTGACGTTATTTAAGCTCCCCAAAAATGAGGAAATAGAAAAGGGATGGATTGACTTTTTGAAGACACGCAGAGGGTGAGCTGAACATCAAAACCAACATCTGACTCTGCAGTGCGGATTATACGACTGATAGTTTTGTAAACTTTCACAAGAGACAACATGGCTTCGTGGGTAACTTCATACTAGTGAATGGGGCAATGCCGACTGTCTAACTACCTTCATCCTCCCGTCCCACTGTCGTCAGATGCCGTGTTCGGCTGTGACATTACGTCACCAACAACGAGGGTAAGTTGACTTGTGTGCTTATTTTTATGATTATAGTCGACAATAACCATTCAATTTTGAAGTGGAGCCTCCTAACGTGATTTTACATCGTATGAGTGATCACCCCCTCATTATATTTGATTTGACATACATTCGACACGCCGACAGCGTCTGAGAGCTGAGAGGTGGCCATTATTATTCAAGGTTTGAAACCTTATTTTATATACTTAGCGATTTGTTTTATTCATTCAAATTTGGCAGGCTTGTTAACATTACTCTTCTCTGTTGTGTGTCAAATTTGCATGCCATTTTTTGGGCCTACTTAGTGCCATTTTCAGCTCCTTGAGCAGCTAAGAGAGTATGTTTTCATACCAGAGAATGGTACCAGAACCCATAAACCTCAGAAATGTGAGCTAGCAGTGCAAGCTACGGACATTAAACCGTCACTTAAAACATTTTTAAGAAAGCTTTTCCTTTTACCATTATATTTTTTTCTTGGTTCCAAGTGCAAAAAAACAAGGCCTATCAAGGCATGCATGGATGAGTTTTATGTGAACGAAGCCCATTAAAACACTTTTGGCAAACCCTAGAACCACATCTCTTAATATTTCCTTCCATTTTGTGCAATGGCCACGTCCCAATAAATTTTTCCATAGTGATTTTGTTATCCGTGCTGCTCAATGACATTTTTGGCAACAAAGAGGCAACAATCCAGCACAAAGTGGAGCCTGACTTGCCCCCCGAGCCTGTACACAGGCTCTCAAAGTCTTCATACACCCACAAAGACATGGTGGCATTGTAAATACACACACACACACATGCACACGCACACACACGCACGCACGCACGCACGCACACACACACACACACACACACACACACAGACGGCTAACTTGGCTGCGTTTGGACGGGTGCAGCCGAGTCATTGAATAGTTTACAAAAGCTCAGTGAGGCAGACATGAGGTCACTGTGCATTAGAAGGTAAAAAGCATCCGAGCGGGACAGAATACTTATTAACCCGCTCAGGGGAGTGTTGCTATTGTGTCTCTATCAACTAGTGATGGAGGGTAGAGGCATCTACAGTATTGGGGGGGAGGCCATTATTTAAGTTTAAAATTAAATGGAAAGCACTAGGATGGAGAAATGAAGCGAAATTAATTGAGCGGAACACAATATGGTGGAGCGATCACACATCGCAAACTACAGGAAGGCTAATTGGCTGCACATAATGTAAAATCATTTCTAATGGAACTTGTTTGCTGCCAGTCTCCAAAACTTTCATTGTGACAGTTTACGTGCTTTGGTGCTGCTGTTTTTGTTAGTAACAAAGTTCAAATGGGTTCAGCAGTTAATGTAGTAGAACAATTGTAGTACAAGTACACCCAAACAGCGTGTGAACACTCGCTCTATGTACACATAAACACACACACGCTCATTCAAGCCGGCTTGCTTAGTCAGAGTGTGAGGTTGCTGGTGTATGAAATGAGGGGAGAACCTTTCATTTCCTCCCCAGCGTGGTTCTCTTGCAGCGCCCCCCACACACACCTCGGGAACGCTTCGCCGCTTAATGCCTGTGAGTTAGAGATGAGAGAGAACACAGGAAGACAGTCAAACACATGTATAGTCACACACATATAGAAAGAATGTAGTCACTGGAGTCGGAAGTCATTAAAAAGGTTCCACTTGCTGGTCATTGTCAACGAGTGGGCAAACATTAGCCACAAGTGGATGTGGATGTTGCCATAGGAACAATTTTAGCGGAATAGTACAAAATTACAACAACAACAAAAGAACGCTTTTTCCGCATTTCTGAATGAATTTGTGGACAGTTTGTATTCATTAATTATAATACTGTCATACTGTCATAAGTTTTTACTCTGACCTAAATTGTAATTAGTTCTTCCAGGCCAAAGCTACACCACAGAACATGTTTAGTGAATATTAATATTTCATTCCATCCTTCCATCTTCTATAGTACTTATCTTCACTAGGGTCACAGGTGAGCTGGAGCCTATGCTGGCTGACTTCGGGCGAGAGGCGGGGTCCATCCTGGATTGGGCAACAGACAATTGCAGGGCACATATAGACAAACATGCATTCACACTCACATTCACACCTAAGGACAATTTAGAGCCTTCAGAACTGAACATACGTGCATGTTTTGGAATGGTTGAGGAAACGAGAGTACCCACAGAATACCTACGCAGACATAGGGAGAACATACAATCTCCACACAGGAAGACCAGAGCCCGGCTACGAACCCACAACCTGTGAACTGTGAGGCGATCGTGCTAAGCAGTATTTATTTATTTATGTATGTATGTATACTCATTTATTGTATGTATTGCATTCATATTTATTTTGATGTGTTTTTCTTTTTCTTTGTAATTACCATTTTGTTTAGGTTCATATTTATAAGACAGGCAGACAGACACAGCTACTTAATGCATCCCTGAGAAATTAGGAAATTAGATTGCCACAGTGGCAATGCACAATGACATCAAAATTTTACAAAATATTTTGTAACAGAAGCCACATGGCTTCCAGTATACATTGCAACATAAAATGTTTGAAACTGTTGTCGTAATAAAGTTATAAAATCTAAATTTGCAAAAATTTCAACAATTCTGTTTTTTGTCTGTCAATATGGAGTGCTGTGTGAACATTGTGGAAAAAATTAACTTAAATTATTTTAGCAAGTGGCTGCAATATAAAAAAGTGTGACAAATTTAAGGGGGTCTGAATACTTTCCGTACCCACTGTGTATAGAGAGAGAGAGAGAGAGAGAGAGAGAGAGAGAGAGCGAGAGAGAGAGAGAGAGAGAGAGAGAGAGAGAGAGAGAGAGAGAGAGAGAGAGAGAGAGACAGAGAGAGAGATGGTTAAGTGGTACACTCGCCTTACTTTGGTACGGGCAGTGTGGGTTCAGTTCCCACTCAGTGACGGTGTGAATGTGAGTGCGAATGGTTCTCCGTGTCTATATGTGCCCTGCGACTGACTGGCGACCAGTTCAGGGTGTAGTCCGCCTTTCGCCCGAAGTCAGCTGGGATAGGCTCCGGCACCCCGCGACCCTAACCAGGATAAGCGGTGTTGAAAATGGATGTGTGTGTGTGTGTGTGTGTGTATGTATATACATATATAAAACATTTTTATAATTATTTATTTATTACATTTATGTACACTTGTTTAATTAATAATATTTTGGTCACACCTGGGTATTTCCAATTTCCCCCAGTCTCTCAAACGTACCACAAGAGTGTGGCTGATATGCATGCTGGCTGTGTTAGACGAGTGCATGGAAGTAAACAGAAAAACACAGAGACAGCCATGTTGGGCACACAAAGCATGTTTTACGCTCGCTGTCTGTCCCTGTCAGGTCGTGGGCCGTTGTGACGACGTACGAGGTCGGAATGGTTAGCGGAAGGATGACGGTGAGACAAGATGGAGGGACGAACAGAGCCTTCGGTGGTGTCCGATGCCGTCACTCACCCTCATCTTCCCCACCTGGTCACTTTTCTGTCACCTCCATCGCCATCACCTTGTCGCCCACTGTCCGTGCCACCGTGTCACCTATCCCCTTAGCCAGCCAACCTGTCAGCCATACTGTCATGTGACCCCCCGCTCCCACCACCTCAGAACGCAACCCCCCCTTGACCTTTTGCCTCTCCAGAGGCCCTGCAGGGAGGGCGGCGGTGTCCAGACATGCCTATCAGCAAGGATCACAGGGCCAGAGACATAAATGCTATAAGGGGTCTTAGATTTATGATGCTGCGTAATATTGTGGTTAAAGCAACCCACCCACTCCTGTTACCGACACGGGGGGAGGACGTCTACTCATGTTTTACGTAAACACACGTGCACACACGGATGCATGCACACATGGATGCACACACAAAATGCACACGAACTGTATAAATATCATTAAGTCAGAAACAGACTTATTTGGCCAGAAGTAAGACCCTCATTAATTTGTTTACTTCGTTTATGTCAAAATCGCCCTCAAAATTGGTTTTGCTACCTCCCAAATCTTTCTAGTCTAGTGTTAAATGGATGCAATGTCAAATTTGTTTATCTTTCGCTAAGCCACATCTCGAAATATGCAGACTGGCCAATCACAGCACAAAATATACACGTTCCTGGCAGCAAGTAAACAGGTACACTTTGAGTCTGGTCGAAGGTAACTTCAGAAATGGACTTGTCCATCCATCCGTCCATTTTCTACCGCTTATCCGGGTCGGGTCGCGGGGGCAGTAGCTTTAGCAGGGACGCCCAGACTTCCCTCTCCCCAGTCACTTCATCCAACTCTTCCGGGGGAATCCCGAGGCGTTCCCAGGCCAGCCGAAGGACGTAGTCTCTCCAGTGTGTCCTGGGTCGTCCCCGGGGTGTCCTCCCGGTGGGACATGCCCGTAACACCTCACCAGGGAGGCGTCCGGGAGGCATCCGAATCAGATGCCCCAGCCACCTCATCTGGCTCCTCTTGATGTGGAGGAGCAACGGCTCTACTCTGAGATCCTCCCGGATGGACTTGTGTCATCTGTAAAATAATGACATTAGCTCTTTACCCAAAATGCTAACCTTATGCTACTGACGTGAGGTCTAGCTACTAGCTGCGGTGCTAATTTGGCAGCGGTTGTATTTCATTGAGTCCATTCAAATGGTCTTGTTGAAATCTTTGTCATATTTTTCACTAGTTTATACTTATTAGCCATTTCCAACATTCCTGTATGAAAAGCCAGTATGGGGAATCGGTTTGGTCTCATGCAAATGAGCCACTCCTCAACCCAACCCCATCGACTGAGGGTTGTGCCATCATGTGTGCGGGTTTGCGTTACCATGACGACCAGGGGCAGTGATATTGTGAACCCCAAATCTGAATTTTACCCAAGTCCTCATAATGTTAGCAAAAGCATGGATTGGAGCTCAGCTTTGCATTTGACTTTGACGTGACTAGGGTTGGACATTGAGAATTGAGAACCGATTGGAACCGGGACAAACGTTCCGCTTCTCACGGACGGATGTGACCGTGCTTCCATGTACATGACATGGAACAACATGTACATGTTTTCAAGATCGCTGCTGAGCCATGGCATATCCCAGCTGAGTTTGGTGCGCGAGGCAGGTGTACCCCCACGGACTGGTCACTAGGGGTTCAACTGCTCTGCTGCAACATGACTGGCTGCAGGAATTGCATCACTGCAGCATTGTTACGATTCCCACATAGTTTCTAGGCACGACACGCCTAGATAAACGATGCAAATGACGCGTCACTGCAATATGATTGGCTGCTATATCCGGGTAGGACATGCTCTCCTTCTTCCAGGCGAGAAAAGAAGTATCTGACTTCAGTGTGGCGATGTTGTTATAAATCCCACCAACCCCAACCCATTCTAACACTATTTAACCTCACCCACACTATCACTAGCCCAACCCTAACCATAACTAACTAACACTCGGGTGGGATTCATAATAACGCAGGACTGGTGGTGAGGAACGAGGGCAGTGGCACAAAGTGAAGCTCCATCTTTGTTGACAAAATATTATGTCCAATAATGCACGGACAACAACTGTGTGCCAACGAGAATTTCATTCAGAATAGAAGTTGTAGGGTACACCAACACCAACCAACATCACAACACTAAAAATGACACTTGTGTCGCTTTACGACACAAACATCAGTGTATACAGCTGACGTATGCTACAAGCGTGTGGAAATATTTGACCAAAAATGGGACCAGTAGCACAGTCACTTGCAAACTATGCAAGTCTATCCTTAAATACAATAAAAGCACAAGTGAAATAGAAACAGAGAAAGGCAAAACTTTTTGGAGCCTGGCACGTTATGCTATGGATCCTTATGATGGGACCGGTCGGCTCGTTGAGTCTTTATAAAAAGTCTTACTATTACTAGCCTCGAAGAACCCTTAGGGGAGGTCCTGTTCTGTATATTGCATCGGACCACATGTTAAAAATGTCTCCACGCAACATTACCCATAATCCTGTGGACAAATACGAGCATGTGATACCATAACAACCCTGTGCTGTCACTTGAGTGTGGGATGCATGCGTAGCAACAGAAGCATAATTACACATTGGCTGACTAAGTTCCGAAGGCCCACTAAGCAACCCTTCTTCTTCCCTCCCTCCTCCTCTTCTTCTTCACAAGCTCCCACACTGATATTTAACAAAACATTAATCTTCTTGCCAGTGCCTCCGAAGAATGGGCGCTGATCGAGCTTGAGCGCTGAGGCCCGGCTAATAGTCATTCCATTGTCGCGCTCTTTTATTTACGCCTTGGCTCGAGCCGGCAGATGAGGTAAGTCTCCTTTTTTCCCCCCGTTCTTCATGTTATTATTCACAAGTGGTGATACATAAAGCCAGATTACACAAATGTCTCTCTGTTTCAGCCACCTCGTACCCCCCTTTGCTTAATGTCCACCACCTTCTTCCCTCCAATGGCTTTCAATAGCACATCTCCCCCTCTCTCCCTCCCCCGTTTTTCTAAATCACCCTGCACATTTGCATGTGAATCGCTTGTATATCTTCTTTTATATGATGCACCCACAACAGTGGCAAAAAAAAAAAAGAGAGGACCCCCATCCAACCCTGAACCTCCCACCCCCCTCCAACACAGACACATACATACATGGACACACTCAAAAAAAAAAGAAAAAAAAAAAAAAGAAAAAACAAGATGTTACTCTGCGACTCCCCTCCCTGCATTGGGAACAGAGCAGGTTTTATGATATGGAGACAAGTCCTTTGTGCTCTCCCCAGAGACGAGCCCTCTGTCTGCCCATGTTACTGGGGCGATAATCCTGCTGGAATTTCTCCTAAGCACTTTTTACTGACATTTTCAATTACCGCCATGCCAGCCCGTGCTAAATGCCATTTAAGGGGGGGGGGGGGGGGGGGGGGGGGGTCATGTCATCTGCAAGCTGAATCATATTTGGGAATCAGACATTGCAGTTGGCTGACCCCCTATCCATGGATGGTCACATATGATTGATGGGAAGAGGTGGTGTCCTGGAGATGAAACTTTTCCTTGCTTAGAAAAACATCAACAATAAAACAAATAGAAATATGCCTCCTCTTGTGACATAATCAAAAGAAAATGCTAAAATAAAAATCTTTCTAAACTTGCGCTTTGTGTCATATATGTCCACACTTTCTGGTGTTTAAGGTCACAATTTGTAAAGCAAGCTTATTCAATATCTATCAAAAATTAATAATTAAAAAAATGCTGAAAAAAAAAGTCAAAAATATTATTGTTATTATTGCTCTGAAAAATACTTCCTGGTGTTTAATGTCCCAATTTTGGCAATCAAGCTAATTTCTTTTCTCTCTTTCTATATGGAACAGTAGATTTTTTTTTCCCTTAGTAACCCCTCCAAATTTTTCCATTGAAATCAAATTTTCTGGTGTTTAATGTCCCAATTTGTCAGAGTTTATTCAATATCTCTTTTTCCATAAAAAAAAGCAGAAAACCCCAATTGAAAAAAAAGAAATAATAAAAAACGTTTTTATTGAAATCACGTGTTGCATCTATTTCATTCAATGTCTCCACAATAGCTGAAAGGAAAGTAGGACTTCGACAGAAAGTCGCAGTAAGAGAGATCTGCCAACTGAAACACTTTTTATAATTCTAAATAGCACAATATTTGTGACGCATTACTGCCCCAGGTTAGAGATGCACTTACAGACGATTCAAACCCGCCTTGTAATTTACAACATCCACATGGCCCTGCCCCCGTTGGCAAACAGAGCATCCAGAGATCTAGACGAGCAAAAACAAACAGGCACGCTGACTTCGACAGTGTACCCGGTTGAGCTTGTTTTTTTGCCTCAACCTCTACGCCGAGTCCGAAAAAGCTCTCGTTTACCACGTTGTAATAATTCATACATGGATCGTCGGTTGCCCCCGCGTTCTTCGTTTCGGTGGACCCACTTTAAAGTGTGCGCTTCGGCAGATTTACAGCCATTGAAGACAAACATTATAGTTCATAAGAGATCGCTCTAATGGAAGTGTTTGGTTTAAAACAACCCAACTGCTGCTATCCCCAAACTGTCAACACATTTGTTTAGCCGAGTTGCGTGATGGTCTTGTTGAACTGCAAAGGCGCCAATTAAACAGGTCAAACACACACACTGCACTCGGGCACACTGCGATAAACATGTTTGATACCCCCCCATAAACCCCCTTGCCGTCAATGATGAGCCAAGAACAGCTGTTTACATGCTTTTTCTCTCTGCCGCCAAGCTGACATCATCCATTGGAGCGCCTCTTCCTTCCTGTCTCGCTTTCGGATGGCCTTTGTTATGACATGTTTAATTGAGGGTTGTCAAGGCATAACATTTTTGTAAATATCACACGTGCCAAGAGAGAGCATCAACGAGAGGAAATGGCCCGCAACACACACGCGCATACACACAGCGGGTCTTGTTGGTCCTGCACGAGCGACAATGCGCACCATTGTACGCGTATAGAGCGCCGAGAGGCATTTTGATACTTAAGAGTCCACATTAAAATGGACGCCCTTAAGATAACAGGACAATTTGTACTCAGTGTTTCCAGCCTTTATATGCAGTGATACTTTGACTAGCAAGTGCACCAACACACAAATACAAAATGAAAACACTCGCAAGGAGCATGGCGTAGACACTCACACTGAACTAACCCACTGTAAACGGCCAACCGCAGCTTGAGTCAGAACTCCTGATGTGAATTCAAACATTTTTTTAAAAACTCATACGTACAGTAGAGGAGTATTTAATTATTCTGTATGTCACCATAGGTCGTTGGCATACAGAGACCAAAGATATATTATTTGTCGTCAATAATAATCCCATCCCACCTACTGCTAGGCCAATGGCGAGTACAGTTTTGTTACCATGACGACTTGGGGTGGCGCTATGGGTGGCTGCACTTATAGCCTTAAATCTATCAAAAGTGACTTAGAACTGTGACGCACGTGCAAAGCCACATTAGGACAACATGGATTGCATAAAGAGGATTCTGATTTTCATTCGTGGAGGCAGCGCTTCATCACCAAACTGCCGAATTACACTCAGTGCATGGGGTGCACGCAGCGGACACATCGCTAAACATAAAGGCGTCACCACCCCCACCGCGTTGTCACAACACAAGCAATCAAGTACAGTGGTACCTTGACTTAGGAGTTGAATTTGTTTGGTTTACTTTGAATGCAAATCTGTGCATCTAACAAATGACAGTGCAGCTCTGCTTACATGTTGCCTTTAATGTGGTGTTTCACCCGTCTGTGTCCAGATTGCAAATGAATGGCTCTGATGTGAAGCCCCCCTTGGTAATTTAAGCATGTATCCACCCCCACCTCCAAAAGCAAGTGGTTTGCATTTTCACTCGTGGAAGTGGAAATTGATCAGCAAGCCGAATTACACTTTGTCAGTTAGTGTTAAGGATGTGGCAATGACATCGGGAAACACAAAGCCCCTGTCTCCCATCCCCATGCCGACAATTTAGCTGAACATTTGCGTATATGCCGCTTATCAGATGTTAAGGGTGGCAACATTGTTATTTTACGTTAATCTGTGCTAACACTGCAGCGCTGCTTAGCTTTTGGCTTTGACTTGATTGTGCTTGTGTGGAGTTTTCCGGGTAGTCAGGCTCCCTCTTACATTCCAAAAACATGCTTGTTACCACAATAACAGTACTCTACACTGTATTTCCATCCATCCATTTTCTACCGCTTATCCGAGGTCGGTCGCGGGGTCAGTAGCTTTAGCAGGGACGCCCAGACTTCCCTCTCCCCAGCCACTTCATCCAGCTCCTCCCGGATGACCGAGCTTCTCACCCTATCTCTAAGGGAGGGCCCGGACACCCTGCGGAGGAAACTCATTTTGGCCGCTTCTATCCGGGATCTTGTTCTTTCGGTCAGGACCAACAGCTTGTGACCATAGGTGAGGGTAGGAACGTAGATCGACCGGTAAATCGAGAGCTTCGACTTTCGGCTTAGCTCCTTCTTCACCACAACGGATCGTCACAAAGTCCGCATCACTGCAGACGCTGCACCGATCCACCTGTCGATCTCCCGTTCCATTCTTCCCTCACTCGTGAACAAGACCCCAAGATACTTGAACTCCTCTACTTGGGGCAGGATCTCATCCCCAACCTGGAGAGGGCACGCCACCCTTTTCCGACTGAGGACTATGGTCTCAGATTTGGAGGTGCTGATTCTCATCGCACCCGCTTCACACTGGGCTGCGAACTGCTCCAGTGACAGTTGGAGATCACGGCTTGATGAAGCCAACAGAACCACATCATCTGCAAAAATCAGAGAAGCAATACTGAGGCCACCAAACCTGATCCACTCTACGCCTCGGCTGCGCCTTGAAATTGTGTCCATTAAAGTTATGAACAGAATCTGTGACAAAGGGCAGCCTTGGCAGAGTCCAACCCTCACCGGAAACGAGTCCGACTTACTGCCGGATATGCGGACCAAACTCTGACTCCGGTCGTACAGGGACCGAACAGCCCGTATCAGGGGTTCGGTCCACCATACTCCCACAGGACCCCCCCCCCGAGGGACACGGTCGAACGCCTTCTCCAAGTCCACAAAACACATGTAAACTGGTTGGGAGAACTCCCATGCACCCTCGAGGACTCTGCCGAGGGTGTAGAGCTGGTCCACTGTTCCACGGCCAGGACGAAAACCACACTGCTCCTCCTGAATCTGAGATTCAACTTCCCGATGGACCCTCCTCTCCGGTCCCCCTTCTTAAAAAGAACCACCCCAGTCTGCCAATCCAGAGGCAGTGTCCCCGATGTCCACGCAATGTTGCAGAGGCATGTCAACCAGGACAGCCCCACAACATCCAGAGCCTTTAGGAACTCTGGGCGAATCTCATCCACCTCCGGGGCCTTGCCATCAAGGAGCTTTTTAACCACCTTGGTGACCTCAACCCCAGAGATAGGAGAGCCTGCCTCAGAGAACCCAGACTCTGCTTCTTCATGGGAAGGCGTGTCGGTGAAATTGAGGAGGTCTTCAAAGTATTCTCCCCACCGGCTCACAACGTCCCGAGTCGAGGTCAGCAGCGCCCCATCCCCACTATACACAGTGTTGATGGTGCACTGCTCCCCCCTCCTGAGACGCCGGATTGTGGACCAGAATTTCCTCGAACCCCTCCCATACCCGAGTTTTTGCTTCAGTGACCACCAAAGCTGCATTCCGCTTGGCCAAACGGTACCCATCAGCTGCCTCAGGAGTCCCACAGGCCTAAAAGGCCCGATAGGACTCCTTCAGCTTGACGGCATCCCTCACCGTTGGTGTCGACCAACGGGTTCGGGGATTGCCGCCACGACAGGCACCGACCACCTTACGGCCACAGCGCCGGTTGGCCGCCTCAGCAATGGAGACGCGGAACATGGTCCACTCGGACTCGATGTCCCCCGCCTGCCCCGGAACATGAGCAAAGTTCTATCAGAAGTGGGAGTTGAAACATTCTGCCAGACGTTACCAGCAGACCCTCACAATACGTTTGGGCCTGCCACGTCGGACCGGCATCTTCCCCCAACATCGGAGCCAACTCACCACCAGGTGGTGATCAGTTGACAGCGCCGCCCCTCTTTTCACCCGAGTGTCCAAGACATGTGGCCGCAAGTCCGATGACATGACCACAAAGTCGATCATCGAACTGCGACCTAGGGTGTCCTGGTGCCAAGTGCACGTGTGGACACCCTTATGCTTGAACATGGTGTTCGTTATGGAGAATCCGTGATGAGCACAGAAGTCCAATAACATAACACCGCTCGGGTTCTGATCGGGGGGGCCGTTCCTCCCAATCAAGCCCTTCCAGGTCTCACTGTCATTGCCCACGAGAGCATTGAAGTCCCTCAGCAGAACAATGGCGTCCCCAGCGGGAGCGCTCTCCAGCACCCACTCCAAGGACTCCAAAAAGGGTGGGTACTCTGAACTGCTGTTCGTTGCATCGGCACAAATAATAGTCAGGACCCATACCCCCACCCGAAGGCGGAGGGAGGCTATCCTCTCGTCCACCGGGGTGAACCCCAACGTACAGGCGCCGAGCCGGGGGGCAATAAGTATACCCACACCTGCTCGGCGCCTCTCACCGTGGGCAACTCCAGAGTGGAAGAGAGTCCAACCCCTCTCGAGACGACGAGTACCAGAGCCCAAGCTGTGTGTCGAGGCAAGTCTGACTAGATCTAGTCTCAACCTCACACACCAGCTCGGCTCCTTCCCTGCCAGAGAGGTGGCATTCCAAGGCCCTAGAGCCAGTTTCTGTAGCCGGGGATTGGATCGCCATGGTCCCTGCCTTCGGCCACCACCCAGCTCGCACTGCACCCGACCCATATGGTCCCTCCCACAGGTGGTGAGCCCAAGGGAAGGGGGTCCCGCGTTACCCTTTCGGGCTGTGCCCGGCCGGGCCCCCTGGGTGCAGGCCCGGCCAACAGGCGCTCGCCTTCGAGCCCCACCTCCAGAGGGGACCCGCGTCCGGGAAAGGGAAACCTAGATCCATTAATAGTTTTCATCATAGGGGTCTTTTAGCCGTGCTTTGTCTGGTCCCTCACCTAGGACCTGTTAGCCATGGGTGACCCTACCAGGGGCGTGAAGCCCCAGACAACTTAGCTCCTAGGATCATTGGGACACACAAACCCCTCCACCATGATAAGGTGGTGATTCATTTAATGCCATTAAAAAAGTGCTTTTCTTTCAAAAATAAGGACATTTCTAAGTGACCCCAAACTGTTGAACAGTAGTGTGTATGTTTGTCATTTCTTACACGTCTCTACCTCTTGCTGCATTTTGCAAATGCAATTTTATTAGCGCCTGAGCAATTTCTTTGTTTCAGTGATGACGCACTCTGACTTAGCCGGCTTCCCCCCTCCAAGCTCCAAGCCCCCGCCCTCTCTAAGGTGAGTCAGTCCTCCGAGTGTCGCTTACCGGAACACGCTCAGCCTCGACACAATGGAGGCCTCACGGAAAGCACCGACGCGCATGTTAACACGCAGCAAGGCGCTCGCTAATGACTCACAGGGCTACTTAATGAAGACAGCATACGAATGGCTCGCAAAGGAGCTGAAGTGTGCAATGCCGACCGGGTGCTCTTTGAAGCCTGTCACACGGATGACAATAACACAATAACACATTCATCTTCACGCCTGTCATCGCAGGCTGATGGACGCACATGCAGGACAGATGAGCTCAGCTTATTGCGAGTGGCCTCACACACACACAACTGTATTGTCATTTAGATTTAATACTGAAAAATAAACCACAAATGGTTAACGGCATGTGTGGTTTGCTTATTCATCAGCTTTTGTGTAACATGGTCAGGTAACCTATCACATTGAAGTTGCACACAATTTTGGAGGGTTCAAATCACCATCCTTGATGACAGCGTACACACGCACACAACTATAATTAGGTGTGATTTAATAGTAGAGTTAAAACTTAAGTCCATGCATTTTACAATAAATTAGTGCATAAGTTGCACAAAACCCTAGTGTTTTTAAAAAAAATGTATAAATTACTTGGACAAAACTATAATAATAGCAAAAAACTACCAGTAGATTTTGGAATGATTTAATTGCAAAGTTTATGGTTGAAATGGAAGTTTTTTTAAATTAAATCATATTAAATAACAAAAAAAAAAAAACACTAGCATTTTTGGACATCAGTTGAGACAATATCAAGTCTTGTGAAACCACAGTTTGCCGAGCAACCAAGACCGTAATTCTTTGATGGTTTTTTTTTCGCGATACTGATTTTCAGGAAACATTCACCCAAAATATTTATATTTAAATTTAGTGGATTCACTGTACAAAAGCTTACTTAATAACAAATATGATATAATTTGGTAGGATTAAATTGGAGAGTTAAGGATTGAAGGGTAAATTTTCGGCCACATTTTGTGCATTTTCGACTAAACTTAGTACATTATTTGTTCAAAATCAAAAAAAAAAAATAAGATCAACCCTATAACCGCACACTCCTGCTTTGTCTAATCACTAAAGATTGAATATCCATGACACAGAGAGAGAGTAAACATACATCCTTATTTACTGTTGGAAGTCACTTTATAACAATGGAGTCGATGGGATGAATTCATTCCAGAGGCTCTTTAACGAGATTCCGAGATGGCGATATAACTTCGCACCCACGCCCGCTAAGAGACGATGAAACATGAAAATTGACAGCGCCGCTGGGCTGCCGTTTACGAGAGGCCCTCTTAAACTGGATGCCCCTGTCCTCCATAAGTCATCGGGCGCAGTGCTCATCACTGACGAGGAGGGATTTACGAGGCGGGAGTCTGCATATGTGCCAAATGCACACCCACCATCACCCGCCATTTAGATCAGGCCTCTATGAGCGTCATAGACTCACTCGCGGCATATTATCCAGTAAAAAAGAAGGGCCACGACATGCTGGTCAAGTCGACTTCCAATTACATTTTCTTCAAAACTGAGTTTTGGCACGATTTAATTGATGTAAGGTTTGAAAGGTAATTAGTGTACAATATTTAGTGCATTTCCAACAAAGTTTAGAACAATAATAATAATACACAAGCCGACTAAGAACAAAAGCAACAAAACTTTGGCACGATTTAATTGAAGACGAGGTTTGAAAGGTACGTTTTGCGCTACATTTTGTGCATTAACTGTACAAAATCATGCAAAAAAAAAAATCCAAACATTTCGACTTGGGCGTGACTTATGTAGAAAGTTAGGATTTTAAAGGTAAATCTTATACTAAATTTAGTGCATAAATTGTACAAAATAATAAAATAATAAAATAAAAAGAGTTCAATTTTGGTGTGCTTTAACTGGAGGGTTTGTCAAGTTTAAAAATACATTCACTTGTAAAATAAGTAGTTTGCAAAATCAAAGTCAAAGGTTATCCTTTATAAAAAAATTTCAGATCAGCATTTTTAGCATTTTGAAGGGAAAGGTAATGTCATCGTTTAGGCTTCAAAATCAGCTGAAGTTGAAAAATGTGGCCTGCATCCAAAGCACCGCAGGTTCGATTCCCTTGATCAGCATGTATCAAAACCAAAATGCAGTCAGAATAGTTTTGTTGAGCATTACAAATGTGAGCTGCCTGTGCCGCTAAGCGTGCTCGACTTTGCTGTTTGTTAGCATATTTTTTGCACACAGAGAACACCTACACACACACACACACGGACACACACACACACACACACGCAGAGGGAGTCAGGTGGTCAAGGGAAGTGCCGAGGGCCGTGAGCCAAGTGGGACCAGACAACAGCTATGACAACAGGGGAGGCTGAGGATGAACACTGTACTATGCTGCTGCTGCTGTTGCTGCTGGTCATGTTGCCTCCGGGCTTGCAGCAAGGGCAACACGACCTGGATGTGAAGCAGAAGCACACATCCCAAGCTTGG
Organism: Phyllopteryx taeniolatus; assembly: GCF_024500385.1. Lineage (NCBI taxonomy): Eukaryota > Metazoa > Chordata > Actinopteri > Syngnathiformes > Syngnathidae > Phyllopteryx > Phyllopteryx taeniolatus. The sequence continues at coordinate 26,668,367 of NC_084503.1, forward strand.
ACTTCTCAAGCACAACTAGACAGGAAAGACAGAGCAGCAGGAGGGATTCCAGCTATGTTCCAGCCAAGCTGGAAGCGGGAATTTCAGACATGGAATGTGGCGCAAAGAAATGACACTTGTCAATGACGCATTTTAATGTCGAGTAAATAATAATAATAGTAATTCAAGCTGCAAGCTGCAACGAATGGGTCCTCGCATCGTCTTTTTCAAATCCCTGAAATGATTATCAAACTTTGACACCGTGCTCCACCCACATTAGTTGGCAAAGGAAAAAAAAGTGGGGTCCATCTTTTGCTGGATAACTGCTTCTGAATGGGACTCATTTCAAGCTTGTCAAAAAATTTGCCCCAAAAAGCCTGTTTCAAACCAAAATAGTTCACTTCCTCTTACATTTCTGATGCGTCCTGTTATGATAAACATGTCCACTCAATTTTGTGTTGATTGGTGCAACTGTTGGTCATGTTTTTCTCACATCCTGAGAAACTTCAAAATGATCATCAAACTTTAGCGTGCTCCATCCGCAGTAGATGGCGCAGGCAAAAAGGCTTGGCAACTTAGTGTCACCCACCTGTCTAGAAAACGTGCGTCCAATCGGGGCTCGTTTGGGCAAATTTACTAGTCGGAGTTTGTTGAAGTACAAGTACAGTGAAGAAATTCACCCCAAAATGGCTGCTTCAAACCAAACTGGTGTCTGGCGATGTTTTCTAACTTTCCACGGGGCACTACTGAGTGAGTTTTAGGGAGTCAAAAATACATACAATTCCAACTAAGTACACACATTTTCAAAAATCTGTGACTTTCTGGGCATGCTGAGACCGCCATAAGGTCATTCATTTGTCAGCATGATAATAATGAACACACGGGTTCCAAGAATAAATTTGACTGTGGTGAGACCTACAAATAAAAGTCTCTGTACCCCAGCTTCACCAAAATGCTGTAAATTGGCATCACACAGCAACACAATAGACCGCATGAACTACTGAATATCTTTCCGAGTGGCGGTGTGCATCTTTTTAAATATTGTAGTAGTATGTTATAATAACAGGAGAAAGTAGGGAGTGGGGCATTGCTGGTGATTTCTAGAAAACTGGAAAGCGGGACAATTCAGAATGTATGATGATGAAAAATACCCAAAAATACCAACTCGCAATTTGGGGAAAATTCTTAAAAAACAAAGCATCTACACATTGAATTTCCTGAATTTAGTTCCTCTAAGTTACAAGAAAAAATAAATCTCTCTCCAACACAGTAGATTCTTTTGTTTCCATCCAGGCCTTTTCGATAGAGCTTCCACATTGGTTGTGGGTGAGTGAGAAATGTCCCAGCTGATTTTGGGCGAGAGGCGGGATACACTGTGAACTGGTCGCTAACTAATCGCAGGTGACATACTGTATAGGCAAAAACTATTTATACTCACATTCGCATCTATGGACAATTTAGGGTCTTAAATGAGTGCATGTATTTGGAATGTGCGGGGAAGCTGGATTATTCATGCAAGAATGCTGAGAACATGCAAACTCCACACAAGAGGGCTGAGATTTGAACCTGAAATCTTAGAACTGCAAGGCAGACAAGCTAACCACTTTATGCGCCATGCTGCCCACCTCCTTTTTCCCCATCATGAAAAAACAAGTATTAACTGTTATTTTCTCAGTTCATAGACATGTTCATTCACACATGGTCATTAACAAGTTATCTCCTGAGCCCATTTGAACTTTGTTGCTAATCAAAAAAGTAGCACAAATCGAGGCATGTAAACACTGTCTTCTATAACAGTCCTTTTAATTATTGTTTAAACTCCACTTTTACTTGATATGAATTGTACAACCCCAATTACAATGAAGTTGGGACGTTGTGTTAAACATAAATAAAAATAGAATACAATGATTTGCAAATCCTGCTCAACCTATATTTAATTGAATACACTACAAAGACAAGATATTTAATGTTCAAACTGATAAACTTGATTGTTTTTAGCAAATAATCATTAACTTAGAATTTTATGGCTGCAACAAAAAGCTGGGACAGGTGGCAAAAAAGACTAAAAAAATGGGGAATGCTCATCAAACACCTGTTTGGAACATCATACAGGTGAACAGGCTAAGTGGGTGCGATGATTGAGTATAAAAGGAGCTTCTCTGAATTGCTCAGTCATTCACAAGCAAAGATGGGGCAAGTGCGTGAGAAAATAGTCGAACATATTAAGGACAATGATCCTCAACGTATATCCATCCATCCATTTTCAACACCGCTTATCATGGTTAGGGTCGCGGGACGCTGGAGCCTATCCCAGTTGACTTTGGGCGAAAGGCGGACTACACCCTGAACTTGTCGCCAGTCAGTCACAGGGCACATATATAGACACGGACAACCATTTGCACTCCCATTCACACCGTCACTGAGTGGGAACTGAACCCATGCTGCCTGCAACAAAGTCAGGCGAGTGTACCACTACACCATCAGTGACTCCCTCAACGTATAATTGCAAGGAATTTAGGGATTTCATCATCTACGGTCCATAATATCATCAAAAGGTTCACAGAATATAGAGAAATTACTGCATGTTAGGGACAAGGCCGAAAACCAACAGTGAATGCCCGTGACCTTCGATCCCTCAGGCGGCACTGCATCAAAAACTGACATCAATCTGTAAAGGATATTACCACATGGGCTCAGGAATACTTCAGAAAACCTATGTCAGTAAATAAAGTTTGGCACTACATCTGTAAGTGCAACTTGAAACTCTACTATGCAAAGCAAAAGCCATTTATCAACAACACCCAGAAACGCCGCCGGCTTCTCTGGGCCCGAGCTCATCTAAGATGGACTGATGCAAAGTGAAAAAGTGTTCTGTCGTCCGACGAGTCTACATTTCAAATTGTTTTTGGATATTGTGGACGTCATGTCCTCCGGGCCAAAGAGGAAAAGAAATGCATGGGTAACTTACACATCTGTGAAGGCACCATTAAGGCTGAAAGGTACATACAGGTTATGGAGAAACATATGCTGCCATCCAAGCAATTATTTCAGCAAGACAATGCCAAACCACATTCTGCAAGTGTTACAACAGTGTGGCTTCATAGTAAAAGAGTGCGGGTACTAGACTGGCCGGCCTGCAGTCCAGACCTGTCTCCCATTGAAAATGTGTGGCTCATTATGAAGCGTAAACTACGACAACGGAGACCCCGGACTGTTGAACAGCTGAAGCTGTACATCAAGCATGACTGGGAAAGAATTCCACCTACAAAGCTTCAACAATTAGTGTTCTCAGTTCCCAAACGTTTATTGAATGTTGTTAAAAGAAAAGGTGATGTAACAAAGTGGTAAGCATGACCCTGTCCCAGCTTTTTTGGAACGTGTTGCAGCCATAAAATTGTAAGTTAATGATTATTTGCTTAAAGCAATAAAGTTGATCAGTTTAAACATTAAATATCTTGTCTTTGTAGTGTATTAGGCGGCACAGTGACCGACTGGTTAGAGCGTCTGCCTCACAGTTCTAAGGAACGGGGTTCAATCCCCGGCCCCGCCTGTGTGGAGTTTGCATGTTCTCCCCGTGCCTGCGTGGGTTTTCTCCGGGCACTCCGGTTTCCTCCCACATCTCAAAAACATGCATGGTAGGTTAATTGAAGACTCTAAATTACCCGTAGGTGTGACTGTGAGTGCGAATGGTTGTTTGTTTCTATGTGCCCTGCGATTGGCTGGCAACCAGTTCAGGGTGTACCCCACCTCCTGCCCGATGATAGCTGGGATAGGCTCCAGCGCTCCCGCGACCCTTGGGAGGAGAAGCGGCTCAGATAATGGATGGATAGATGTAGTGTATTCAATTAAATATAGGTTGAACATGATTTGCAAATCATTGTATTCTGTTTTTATTTGTTTAACACAACGTCCCAACTTCATTGGAATTGGGGTTGTAATTTACCTTATGCTGTACTTCATTATTTCAAAAAATGCTGACAAAGGCCTTTTCCAACTGCGTAACGAATCATAGTTTGTACAGTAGTGGTCAGCAGAAGCAGGCGGGCCGGGTTATCTTGGCAGCAACTCGGCCTCCCTCAGCTTGAGCTCGTGTCCCCGCCACTCGGGAGACTGACGTCCATGCAAATCATAACAGAGGCGAACGGCCGGGGTTCAGTAGGCCCCCGCCGGCCCCCGCCGAGCTGCCTGCCCTGCACCCGCATAGACAGACAGACAGACAGGGACAAATTGGGACAATCGAACCCTCCCCCCCACCAAACCTTCCATTACCACCCACTCTTCCTCTCCGTCGCAGGAGCCTCTGCTCAGGGGGCTAATTCCACCTTCAGATCACCATTTGTACTTATTATGCTGACATAATTAATCCCCTGTTGTGATCAGTGGGGGCATGAGTGGGGGCCTCTCCGGCTCATTGGACCACGCGCCTCCCCCGCCTGCACCAAACCTCCAAACCAACACCTCCCCTCTCTTTGCCCAACTTGTCTGGTGGCAGAGCTCTATCTCTTCATAATCTGCAGCGTAGCTGTCTGAGTTATTGATTGAGCTGGCGGCCCACCAACGCGCTCATGATGACATACTGTACTTAGCAAAGTGGGACAAATGTATGGCTGCTTTTTTTGTGTGTCAAAATTATGTTTATGTACATATTATTATGTATATTAAATTATTTTTCATTAATTAGTATTTCTGATTATGTATCATCAATTAATTGTACAGGATATAGGTGATTTTATGATTAATTATTAACATGTCAGATTAAGTTTCAAATGTTAATTAATTAATTACAAGGAAATGTTATAAATGAATACATTTCCCATTTGTTGTTGTCTTTTCTAATTGCTTTTTGTGCTACCTAGACCCAGGTGCCCCAACCAAGTTCCGACAGGAGCTTTTGTTGTCTTTTCTTTTCAATATTGCGTTTGTGCTCTCTTTTCTCTTTGTTTATCACCAGGTTTTGCAACCAGGTTACAACACGTTGTTGACCTTTTTTGTCTTTTTGTGCTCTCTTCTCTACTTATTATCCACAGGCTTCCCATCCAGATTCAAACAGGTGCCATCATCTTGCTATTGCTTTTTGTGCTCTCTTTGTTTATTCCCCGGTTCCAACAGGTGTCTACAGTGTCCTTTATTATAGCTTTCTGTGCTCTCTTTTCTCCAAGTGAATCTGCAGGTTCCCCAACCAGGTTCCGACAGATGTTATATTTTGGTTATTTTGGTGTTGTCGGTGTCCATTGTTATAGCTTTTGTGCTCTCTTTTCTAGTTGTTTATCACCAGGTTCCCCATAAATACCAAAAGCTATTGTTATTTGTTTACTTTTCTCATTATTTGTCCCCAGGTTCCAACAACAGATGTCAGTTTCTTTTGTTACTGCTTTTGCGTTCTCTTTTTGTTTATTCTCAGGTTCCCCAACTGGGTTCCAACAGATGTTGCCTTTTGTTAATACTTTTGTGCTGTCTTTTGTTTGTCTTTAGGATCCCAAACCAGGTTCCAACAGGTGTTGCTGTACTCTTTTGTTATTGCTTTTTTGTCCTCTTTATTGTCCTTGTTCATCCCCCGGTGCCCCAGCCAGGTTTCAACAGTTGTTATTGAGGTTTTTGAGGTCGTTTCTCCTCGTTCATTGCCATATTTCCCAGCCAGGTCCTTGCAGGTGTGAGTGTTGCTCTTCACTCTGTTCTCTCTCATTCACTACTCGGTGACATTCCAATATAATAATGAAGCAGACCAGTCGCACTGCATAGCTTAGCTGTAGAACAGATCAAGAACTTTTTTAATGAATATAATATTTAACTATCTCTATTTAACTGGATTTCTATAACCCATACAAATTTGTCAGAAGTCAACATCACACTCTTATTGAATAACGTGAACAGCACTTGATCGATAACAGCACTTGAGTTGTTGACACATTTTGATATGAGTGCGGCCTATATTGTGTTTTAATGTGAGTCAAGTTGAAGAGAAGCAGATATGGAAAGCAGAATAATGAGGGATGACGGGGTTTAGATTGGTGGGGGGTGGGTAAGGGTTGTGGGGGGGGGGGGGGGTCTCATCAAAAAACACCAGCTGGATTAATAAATCCACATCTTAAAGTGTCGGCCGGATTAAAAAGCGGGGTTGTCTCCATTGAGAAACATATGTTGACAAGACTGAGCAAACATTGTGGGAATAATAACATGCACAGATGATCGGTGCTGGGTGGACGAACACAAGCGCGCTTCTGAGAAATCAAAGAGGCCGATGCTTGGTTGAACTTTGATGCAACGCTGTGTATATGTATGAGAGAGGTGAAAGCTCGGTGGAAAAACACAGTTTGTGCAAATATATAATTCAGGGAAATTGCCTGCATATTCAATACCATCATGCAAGCTCGGTCAATAAAGAACAGGTTGCAACGAAAAGGCAAAAACAAAAAGGTAAATGTTTGCAAAATTGATCTCCTCTCAGATGAGGAACTTTAGACTTGTTTTGGCCTTGAGTCCACTTCATAACTGTATTTAGTTCACTGAAAAATGAACTTTTTTGAGAGCTGTAGCCAGGGTGAAGACTTTCCAGAACTTAGTTTTCTGCCATTTATGTACGGAGACCGGAAAGCCAAATAAATATTTTTTGCAAAACTGATCCCTCAGTACAGTAAGCTTTGAGTAGCTTCTATGGGCTGTCTCTTTTTCCACGTGTGTGGTATACTTTGGTATATCCTGGTGCTGATGTGTGTGCAGCTGTATTGCTTGACATGTGAATAAAACTAAACTGAACTGAAATGTAATTCTGTGAATATGTAAATGCTCTGACATCACTTTTCGGTTTTAACCCACTTGCATGGAGATTTCTATGATGTATGATTTCTATGATGTAATAACCAGTCCAGAATTATAGCTCTCAGTTTTTTGAGTTCACGCACGCACACATAAATCTGTTGTAAACATTATTTTGTTTATATGAGAATCTTTCATTTAATGGACAATTTATTACTAGCAATTGGCATTTTGTATGTTTAATTTCAAATGTCATTAAAGGTGTTGCTCTTTACTCGAAAGAAAATAACTTTCATGTTGAGCATTTTCTTCCCTTAGTGTATCAAATGTGAAACGGACATAAAATCCGGGTGTGTACTATGACTTTTGCCATACCGTTACACCCCTAATTAACGATCATGATCAGAAACTAAAGGAGTCACATTGAATCTAGATGCTAAATGCTAACAGAAGTCCTCTGTGTGACTGTCTGATCAGTTTAAAGGGCGCCAAAGTTCACAGGGAACTGCACACGACTAAACTGACGTGAAGCATGTGTGCTGGCTGGTCCACCACTATAACGGACCACTGACGTCGGTGATCTCCCTATTACAAGCCAGTGTACTTTCAATGTGATATTGAAGCCGTGTGAATATTAAGCCACTACTGACTTGTTACATCTTGATATTGATGCTTTAAAGATACTCACTGCCCTCCTCTGGCCTTCATTCTGATGGATTCCGATGAAACATTCCAAGCCTCAAGGTTGCGTCTCAGCGTTATTATGGATGCTATTTCCTGTCGCTTTGTGAACATTTCCGTGATCAGCCACTACAAAACCTTATTTGATCATCATTTGGCATTGCACCTGCTACAGCGATGGGAAGCTGCGTGTTATTTTCACCCTCAAAAGAAGGACGTGTACAGTCAACAGCTGCATGTACCACTGCAGGAATTTGTCGGAAAAAAAAACACTACATTTGCGGAGTGAAATCAGTTTATGTGACTCTATGAGTAACCACAATATGTTTTACCCCAAAAGCATTCTCCCATCAGACTTAGACACCACCCCACCTCCCCTTTCCACTCCTCATATTTACATAAAGGTTCAGCTGCATATTAAAAGGCGCTAAAATATTCACACTGTCAAAGGTGGTCAAAGGCTTCTGCATTCACACAGGAGCTGACAAAGAGGCGGTGCCCAGTGCTAAACCAAAAGACCACTGTTGAAATAAATCAGCGCATACAAAAGACACAGGGAGATAATGGGGCGGGGAAAAGCTGGGCCCGGTCCAGGAAAGAGGGAGAAAAACTCACATAGCGAATGAGCAGCTGGCTGGGAACAAAGTCTGCGCATAGATTAATATTTAGTTTGCGGCACAATTTGTCCGGGACATACAGTATCACAGGAGGGAAAACATCATAACTCCCACAGGGCTTCAACCTTGCTGTGAATCAAAATCAAACAAATAACACGAAGAGGGGGTGAAAAAAAAAATAAAACACACACACACACACACACAAAAAATTGGCAGATGGTTTGGAATGGAGGCTTGTAAGATGGGAACAGAGTAACCCAGACACATCCGCTGATGGGATGTGGAGGCTTTGTGCATGGCTGCGGTGTGAGCAACAATTGTGTGTCCATGTAAGAATGGACAGATTCATCCAAATGGGGGTCATATCCATTCCACAGTTGGTAAAACATATCTAAGGTTTGTCGAAATCACGAAAAGGTGAGTAAAATGTAACAAAGGTTAGTTGACTTTTCCAACAAGTGAGTAAAACATAAGGTTATTTACATCCCCAAACAATACATTAGCTAACATTAATTTACATTTACAGAAAATGGGTAAACCATGATGTTTATTTTCTCGACAAGTGAGTAAAACATAGCTAAGTTTTGCTTTGGTCCCCAACAAGAAAGTGAAGCGTAGCTAAGGTTCATTTATGTTCCTAACAAATGAGTAAAATATAGCTAAGTTTACATTCCAAACAATAAATCAACTGTAGCTAATAAACGTAGTCAAGGTTCACGTTCCTAAAAAGCGAGTAAAACGTAGCTAAGTTTCGCTTTGGTCCCCCAACAAGAAAGTAAAGCGTAGTTAAAGTTCAATTATGTTCCGTACAAAGAAGTAAAATATAGCTAAGTTTACAGTCCAAACAAGTAAATCAACTGTAGCTAATAAACATAGCAAAGGTTCACATTTCCAACAAGTGATGTAGCTATGGTTCATTTATGTTCACAAAATAGTGAGTAAAATGTAAGCTAGGATTCATCCTAAGAAGTGAGTAAAATGTAGAAAACATACATAACACGAGTAAAATGTAGCTGAGATTCATTTACGTTCCCAACAAGTGAGTAAAATGTAGCTAACGTTTATTGAGGTTCCCAGCAAATGAATAAAATGGAGCTACCGTTCGTTTATGTTCCTAACAAGTAATTAAAGTGTAGATATGGCTCATTAAGTTCCCATCAATTGATTAAAAGTTTGTTTACATTCCTGTTTACATAGTTGGGCTTTATTTACATTCCAACAAGTGAGTAGAACATAGTTAAGTTTACATTCCTGACAAGTGAGTGAAATGTAGCCAAGTTGACATTCCCAAAAAATTAGTCAAATGTAGCTAAGTTCTCGTTCCCAAAAAGTGAATAAAATGTATCTTAATTTACATTTCTAACAAGTGAGTGAAACAACAATAGTTGTTTAGTTCCCTAATAAGGGAATAACCCCTAGCTAAGATTTCTTTGTTCCCAACAAGTGAGTAAACCATAGCTAAGATTGGTTTGCACTGGCAATAAGTGAGCTGAACATACTGTAGCTAAGGTTTGTTTAATCTTCTGACAAATAAGTGAACTGTAGTAAAGATTTGTTGACTTTGACAACAAGTGAATACAGAAGAACATATGTAAGATTACGTTTCCAACAAGTGAGTAAAATGTAGCTGGGGTTCATTTACGTTGAAACGTAGCTAAGGTTCGTGTACGTTTGTTTTTATGGGGTAAAATACCTCTGACATAGTGATGCTGTTCGTTAACTGAGCTAGAATGTATGCATTCATTGGCCATTAGGACCCTAGCTGGAGTTGAGTTGACTTTTTATGGAATGCTTCTTTACATCTGTGCGTTTGAAGTGAGTGCTGCCTGCCCTCCTGTCATTTCCTGCTTCGGGTCAGCATGCTGGATGACCACTCATGACGTGTGTAATTTAACGCAACGTGGAACATCCCATAGAGCGGTCCACTCGGCTGATGTCACGCTGACATAACGCCTTGTTGGCATAGGTTCACTACCATTTGCCCTGCGGGGGCGAGGGTGCACAGTCCGTAGCCTTGTGAGGTTTATTTACATTTTGCTCTGGTGCAAATGTATTCACCATTTTTCATAGTGTGTTTTTTGCTACAAATTTTCGAGGGCACTTATAGGTAGAGCACAATTAATTGCAAAAGGAATATTAAACTGAATTCCGATGCACACGCGTCTGTTTCTGGTTATCATTAAACCAGAGTGGAGTGGTCCTCCGTGGCACATTAATTTCATAGCCCTATTGATTTACTGCCCTTTTTTTTCTTCTTCTTTTTTTAATACACATAGACGTTTCAAACAGAGGTTAAAGTCAAGGGTTAAAGGTCTGGCCTGCGAGGCCTAGCTGGAAACAAGAAACTGGCTTTTTTTGACACATATAGGCTGTTGAAAGAAAGTGACAAAGTTTGGACTAGAGTGTTGGGTGGGTAGGTCGGTCAGTCAGTCAGTCGGGAGGGAGCTTGGTAGGTAGGAAAGGAAGCAGGTTAGTAGGTAGGTAGGTAGTAGACCTGCACAACATTGGGAATATATATATATATATATAACATTGGAATATATATATATATATATATATATATATATATATGGAATAATATTTTGTACCTTTGCGATATATGTTGCGATGTGAATAAACAGGATACTTGCGATGTGAAAACCAGCACACATTTCTCTTTTTCCCTCTATGTATTGTTTGGACAGTTTATAATATAATAAAAATCATACAATATAATAAATAAAATAAACTATGCTCAGTAAAGCACAAAAGTATACTGAGTCATACTGTGCATGTGAAGTCTATGTTTATTTTAGTAGTATTGCGCAGGTAAGAGTCCAGCCAAACATGGAATTAAAATAATTTCTTTTCATGCCCAATTATACTGTACAGTCATTAGCACATTCCTAACACTATTCATTGTGGAGGAGGCGGGGTACACCCTGAACTGGTTGCCAGCCAATCGCAGGGCACACATAAACAAACAACCATTCGCACTGACGTTCACACCTACGGGCAATTTAGAGTCTTCAATTTACCTACCATGCATGTTTTTGGGATGTGGGAGTAAACCGGACTGCCCGGAGAAAACCCACGCAGGCACGGGGAGAACATGCAAACTCCACACTGGCGGGGCCGGTGATTGAACCCCGGTCCTCAGAACTGTGAGGCAGACGCTCTAACCAGTCATCCACCGTGCCGCCTTCATTTGGTTTTAATTAATCTATTATATTACACATATGTTTTAACATAATATGCATTAATATTTCTATATTTTGAGTGCATTCGTTTAAACAACACGCATTGTTGTGTGCACCTTAGGTTTGTCTCTTTAATGTACCAGTAGCTCTCCAACATGTAATCTGTTGCATTCGTTTGTTACATTCTGAAGAGCTATACTGCACATAAATGCAGGCGTGAAATTGTTTCCCATGTTCTCATTAATAGCTATCATACAAAAATCTAAGTATATAATTCTCTCTGTTTCTCCTTGTGTTGTTTTAAGGGTTACAATCTACCGTAACATTGGCGCTAATCTTATTGGCATGTCTAGCTTTTCATATCACTGTGTGCTCGCACTTTTGTTGTTTTTACAGTGGTTCGCTGCCTAAAGAGGAGCTTTGTCAAAATAGGATTATTCTACTCAATACAACACTAGCATGGAAACAGAAGTTCAAAAGATTCAAAGATAAGATTTTGCCATCCCATTAAAAATAAGGATTACTCAACGCTTTATTTCCCCCAATAGTCAAGCAAGAAAATATAGTATAATCTCAGACAGTCCAAATGCATCCTTGGCACACAGGTATGTATCACATTTATATCCTATAAGAGCACATCCTTGCAACACACACATGAAAATGAGGCTATAGTGTGTCAAAGGTTTAATGGCGCATTGTGCGGGTGTCAGCCAGAAGGCGCTGTGTGTAACCATTTCTGTCGTGAGCTGACAATTTGATAGTTTTTCACACTTCGCCCATGCCAAGGCTCTTCCCCATTTTTCCCTTTTTTAGACTTTGCCATTTCCGCCAAACTTAAAGCCACACACAAAATATTGGGTGTCTAATCCTTGGGCCTCATTAAGCAGGGGCCGAGCTGTGTATCAACAAATAGCTGAGTGTTCAGAATGAGTTGAAGGAGGCCTCTGTTTCCTCGGCATGTTGATCTAGAGGGCGAATAAAAAGAACGTAAATTTGCATTGTGGATTAACATTTTTTTGCTTGTTTCTCATCCACAGACAGCTCTGTGATTTTTGTGTTGGTTACACCTCAAGTATAAATATAAGTCTTCGCAGGCAAAACCCAAATCTGAAACAGACTGTAGACATTCAGCGCTATTTATTGTTTGAATCTTCTCTCATGTACACAACTACTTGTTTTTCACCCAGTCAGGTCACTGATCGTCAATTGTCAGCAGTGTTGGAAAAGTTCATTTTCTATCCAAACTAGTTCAAAGTTCAGTTCACATTCCAAAAATCAACTACTCCATAATTCAAAATTTAGAAAATCCAAAATTCTGAACTCAGTTTACCGTTCCGAAAATGAACTAGTTCATAATTATTTTTTTTCTCAATATGTTGCTGCAAGGGCACGGTGGGCGACTGGTTAGAGCATCTGCCTCACAGTTCTGAGGACCGGGGTTCAATCCCCGGCCCCGCCTGTGTGGAGTTTGCATGTTCTCCCCGTGTCTGGGTGGGTTTTCTCCGGGCACTCCGGTTTCCTCCCACATCCCAATAACATGCATGGTAGGTTAATTGAAGACTCAAAATTGCCCGTAGGTGTGCATGTGAGTGCGAATGGTTGTTTGTTTATATGTGCCCTGCGATTGGCTGGCAACCAGTTCAGGGTGTACCCCGCCTCCTGCCCGATGATAGCTGGGATAGGCTCCAGCACTCCCGTGACCCTAGTGAGGATAAGCGGCTCAGAAAATGGATGGATGGATGTTGCTGCAAGCTGTTACCCTCAAAATACTGGCATTTCCCCATTGTTGCCAGTCACTCCACATTAGTCGCCAGTTGCAGCTTTCACCTTACAGTCTCAAAAACATGAAGAAAAATGTGTTACTTGATTTTTTTAAAAAAAGGGCGAATTAAAACAAAAATAGTATTCTAGTCCTTAATGTGCACATACAAACACAATCTGACGTAGAAAAGTAGGCGTCACTGCAGCTATGTCCCTGTACGGCCTATTAGGGGAGGAACGGTTCACAAAATCCACAGTTCAGTTCGGTATTGTGGTGATGGTTTTTAGTTTGACTCTTAAGAAAATATAATTTAGAAAAATTTCTTATATATTTTGTATTATTATAATATTTTTTTGTCGTCTATCTATGCCAGCTGCGTTTAATAACAGGCAGAACAATTAAAGGATTTTGCATTGGATGGAAGGTACAATAAAGCTGTGTATCCACCTGTTGCTATTCATACAACAGAATAAGTTGGCTTGCTGCAAATGTCAGCTTTGTGTTCAAGTAAAGAAGTCCAGATTTCACACTGAGTAAAGTGCATTTGTGACTAAACTAGACAAGATTTCAGTATTCATACATTTTATGATATTTTTGTTTGGCAGTTAAGTGTGAGATTTTTCAAATAGGTGCCTTGGCTCAACAAAGGTCTCCTGATCATACATGAATGTCCTCGGCTTATGCATGAAGTTCACTATAAACTTTATCTTCATGTTACTAGCAGCATTGATATATGCTTCTAGTCAGGTCCGTAAATATTGGGACATGAACACAATGTTTTGGGCTAAAATAGCAGCACTACAATGGATTTGAAAGATGTGCTTGCTGCAGACTTTCAGCTTTAAATTGAGGGTATTTACATCCAAATCAGGTGCCCATACCTTACAGTTGCTTTCACAATGATGGAGTCACGGCTACAGCGTCTGATGTGATGTTTGAAATACTTGCTGGACATTGACTTTGTTTTCAACACAACAGGGCAGGAGAAGTGAGTGTCGGGTGTTAAACTTCACACCTTTCCGATGTCCTCTTTCACACAGCCGCAGTCCCACCTTGCTCCGAAGTCGTGAAATTTGCAACTTCTCTTTGATGAACCCCAATTCTATCTATGTCAGGTACCTTTCACACAGAACAGTGACAGTGGAACAAGCCAGGAAAAAGCTGGTGTGTGGCTTCAGCTACAAACTTTGCAACGTACACCCAGCTTTTTGCTCCTCCCTTTCCACCCGACTACACTTCCTCCAAAGTTGGGAAAATTGTGGGTTGTCATTTCAATGCACCTGTCATTTTGATCCCCCCAATCGATTGCAACCTGGTCCCGGATTTCCGCTATTCTGTTTCTCAAAGCCACAGTCCCACCATGCTCCAAAGTTGGGAAATTTGCAGTTTGTCTTTGAACTCACATTCCATGTCATTACCTTTCCCACAGAACAGTGACACAGGAAAAAGCCGTCTTTGACGGGTTGTGTGAAAGGAGCTAGTGTCACAATACCTTCAGCTAAACATTTGCAAAATTTTGATTGAAGATAGCTGTTTGGCAATTCATTATTTCGATGTTGACCTGGTTAAAGGTTGTTTTTTTGTGGCTCCTACAGTGGCATCTATTAAGGGCCAGGAGGTTACGTTGGACAGTCTCCAAAGCGGAGGGGGATTTATTGCGGCTAGGTCTGTATTGAATATATTTGCTCTAAACTAATAGACCGCGAGGGCAAGAGGCGCTGAATTAGGCAAATGGGGTCCAGGATGTGAAGTTGGACTTGATTTATTGCTTTCAATGCGACTCAAATCAATGGCTCCATTGCATTTCCCAGCTGAAATCATTGTCATGCCTAAGAAAAGAGAGATTAAGCGGCCCTAATGAGTTCCAGCGCTTGAATGTGTCGGCTCGCCATTCAGGGGCGAAATCATATTTAATGGCTGACACTCAGTTCATGGCAGGTCCTTCTTTTTCTCAGTGTTGGGTCACCTTCGACACCAGGAAGGCCCATTCAGGGATCGAAGCAGGGTAGGGCGTGGGGGTCGCCTAAATATATGCTGTGACGTTCATGAAAAGAGGTGTGTGAGGAAAAAGCAGCTGATTTTCAATCGGACAGATGACCTCACTGTGCCAAACCCCGAGAACTCGGCCGCTTTTGTTTCTACAAGAAGACCTTTTAATTTCATTTCAGGCCCGACACAGCAGTTGCCTTGGCTAAAAAATGCTGTGCGACACTAATAAATTAAGATGCTCTTTGGCTTCGCTTGTCCAGACAAGTCTGCTGTTATATCTGGGCATTCATTTGCAAATCCACTCCTTACAATTAATTCCAAGAGTCAGATAAATAAAGTGGAGGATGGCCATAATTTGGCTTTAGCCTGACAAGAACGCTCTTTTCCTGGAATTATTTCAAATGCTTCTCTCACAATCACCTGAATTGCTTCTTTAAGCTTGCTTGCAAAGACATGGACTGCGTAAAAACATATTTATTTCCATACGCCAATCAATGCAACGGCTGTAATTTCAGCCCCCCTGTCAATGGTAATATGCCCCGATGAGGTTAAAAGGCATTAGGGCCAGCGGGTATGAGATTAACAGTCATTGGCTGACAAATGGAAAAGAAGGGCTGTCCCGGCTTATTCCAGTTTAATAAGCACGCGATCCATCCCATTGATTATTCAAGCGCTAATATGCCGCAGCCAAAATCAATAGGTAGTGTAGCACTCATTTCAAAATGAATCCAATTACTGCTAATGCTGGAGAAGAAAATAATCAGTGAGGAAAGATGGTCTCGTTTTAATTTGTTCAGATGCTGACCACCTCGTCGCTCGTCAGACATAACATATTATTGTGTAACATGACATAACATAGCACAGTATAACATTACATAACATTATTATTATAATAAGTACATTTAGAGCATAGCAGGGACATAGCATCTCCCAGTATAGCGTAGAATCGCATAGTATGATGTAGCATGGCTTAGTGTAACATTATAAATACAAGTAGTGGTGACATCCATATAATAGCATCTTCTTCTTTTCCTTTCGGCTCGTCCCTTTAGGGGTCGCCACAGCGCGTCATCCTTTTCCATGTAATCTCCTGCATCCTCCTCTCAAACACCAACTGCCCTCATGTCTTCCCTCACGGAAGGGGGCGGGGTACACCCTGAACTGGTCGCCAGTCAATTTCAGGGCACATATAAACAAATTTATAGTCTTCAATTAACTTACCATGCATGTATTTGGAATGTGGGAGGAAACTAAAGTGCCCACATATATATATATATATATATATATATATATATATATATATATATATATATATATATATATATATATATATATATATATATATATATATATATATATATATTCATATTCTTGGCGGCACGGTGGACGACTGGTTAGAGCGTCAGCCTCACAGTTCTGAGGACCGGGGTTCAATCCCCGGCCCCGCCTGTGTGGAGTTTGCATGTTCTCCCCGTGCCTGGGTGGGTTTTCTCCGGGCACTCCGGTTTCCTCCCACATCCCAAAAACATGCATAGGAGGTTAATTGACGACTCTAAATTTCCCATAGCTGTGAATGTGAGTGCGAATGGTTGTTTGTTTGTATGTCCCCTGATTGGCTGGCAACCAGTTCAGGGTGTACCCCGCCTCCTGCCCGATGATAGCTGGGATGGGCTCCAGGACGCCCGCGACCCTAGTGAGGAGAAGCGGCTCGGAAAATGGATGGATGGATATATATTTTTCTTTTCCCTTCGGCTTGTCCCTTTAGGGGTCGCTACAGCGCGTCATCCTTATCTATGTAAGCCTATCTCGTGCATCCTCCTCTCGAACACCAACTGCCCTCATGTCTTCCCTCACGACATCCATCAACTTTCTCATTGGTCTTCCTCGAGCTCTCTTGCCTGGCAGCTCCATCCTCATCATCCTTCTACAAATATACTCACTCTCTCTCCTCTGGACTTGTCCAAACCATCGAGAGTCTGCTCTCTCTAACTTTGTCTCCAAAACATCGAACCTTGGCTGTCCCTCTGATGAGCTCATTTCTAATTTTATCCAACCTGGTCACTCCGAGAGCGAACCTTAACATCTTCATTTCTGCCACCTCCAGCTCTGCTGCCTGTTGTCTCTTCAGTGCTACTGTCTCTAATCCATACATCTTGGCTGGCCTCACCACTGTATTATAAACTTTTCCCTTCATCCTAGCAGAGACTCTTCTGTCACATAACACACCTGACACCTTCCTCCACCCGTTCCAAACTGCTCGGACTCGTTTCCTCACTCCCTTACCACACTCACCTTTGCTTGGGACTGTTGACCCCAAGTATTTGAAGTCCTCCACCCTTGCTATCTCTTCTCCCTGTAGCCTCACTCTTCCCCCACCACCGCTCTCATTCATGCACATATTCCGCTTTACGGAGAATTGGCTTTGTGACGCTGTACCCGGGTTCCGGGTTTTCATCTTCACCGAGCATACCGCATCACGGAGTTATCGGGGAAAACAAAAGGTGGCAGGATATGCTTCTATAGCAACGAAAAATGGTGTACGGACATCAGCACACACTGCAGCCCACATTTGGAGTCGCTGTTTTTGAACTCTAAGCCATTCTACTCGCCGCATGAATTTGCATCATTCATCCTGGCTGGCGTGTACATCCCGCCTCAAGCTAACACGAACACCGCACTGCTAATGCTTGCCGAACAAGTCAATGAAATTGAAAAAAAATCCCGGACTCACCCCTCGGGTGACTATTCTCGGGGACTTTAACAAAGCTAAACTCAACCAGAAACTCCCTAAATACAAGCATCACAATGACTGTCCTATTTTGGACCACTGCTATACTACGCTAAAAAAACGCGTACCGTGCTATACCTTGCGCAACCTTGGGCTCGTCTGATCACTGCTTAATTCACTTAATACCAACATATAGGCAAGAACTTACATGCCCGAAGCCTATGGTGAAAACAGTGAAGAAGTGGACCAATGAAGCCAAGATGGAACTTCAAAGTATTTTAGACTGCACAGACTGGAGTGTCTTTGAAAATTCAGCTGGCAGCCTGGATGAATATTCGATCACTGTCACATTCTATATTAGTTTCTGTGAAGATGTGTGTGTACCAACAAAGTCATTTCGCACATTTAACAACAGCAAGCCGTGGTTCACTGCCAAACTTAAGCAGCTTCGCCAAGCCAAGGAGGACATATCAAAGCGGAGATATGCCTTTGTCTTCCTAATCTTCCTCCCCACCACCAGAGTCATCTTACACACCACCATCCTATGCTGTCTTGCCACACTTTCCCCTACCACCACCTTACAGTCAGTAACCGCCTTCAGATTACATCGTCTGCACAAGATGTAATCCACTTGCGTGCTTCTACCTCCGCTTTTGTAGGTCACCACCCTATGTTTGTGCCTCTTCTGGAAAAGAAGTGTTCACTAGAGCCATTTCCATATTTTTTGCAAAGTCTACCACCATCTGTCCCTCCAAGTTTCTTTCCTGGATGCCGTACTTACCCATCACTTCTTCATCACCCCTGTTTCCTTCACCAACATGCCCATTACAATCTGCACCAACCACGACTCTCTCTCTCTGTCTGGGATGCTCAGAACTACTTCGTCTAGCTCCTTCCAGAATTTCTCTTTCACCTCTAGGTCACATCCTACCTGTGGGGCATAGCCACTAATCACATTATACATAACACCCTCAATTTCAAGTTTCAGCCTCATCACTCGATCTGATACTCTATTCACCTCCAAGACATTCTTAGCCAACTCTTCTATTAAAATAACCCGACTCCATTTCTCTTCCCATCTACACCATTTTAAAATAATTTAAACCCTGCGCCTAAACTTTTAGCTTTACTGCCTTTCCACCTGGTCTCCTGGACACACAAATCTATCAACCTTTCTCCTAATCATCATGTCAACCAACTCCTGAGATTTTCCTGTCAGTCCCAAAATTCAAAGTCCCCACATTCAGTTCTAGGCTCTGTGCTTTCCTCTTGTCTTTCAGCCAAAGAACCTGCTTTCCACCTCTTCTTCTTCTTCTTCGACTTCGACCCACAGTAGCTGAATTTCCACCAGTGCCCTGCAGGTTGACTGTGCCGGTGGCGGACGTTGTTAACCCAGGCCACGACCGATCCTGTATGGAATTCTTTGAATGAACGCTCATATATGTTTGGCAAAGTTTTAAGCCGGATGCCCTTCATGACGCAACTTTCTGCATTTATCCGGGCTTGGGACAGGCCTACAGTTTGCACTGGCTTGTGCCCCCCCATAGGGCTGCATTCATCCATATAATCCATCCATCCATTTTCTGAGCCGCTTCTCCTCACTAAGGTCGCGGGCGTGCTGGAGCCTATCCCAGCTGTCATCGGGCAGGAGGCGGGGGACACCCTGAACTGGTTGCCAGCCAATCGCAGGGCACATACAAACAAACAACCAGTCGCACTCACATGCACACCTACGGGCAATTTAGAGTCTCCAATTCATGCATGTTTTTGGGATGTGGGAGGAAACCGGAGTGCCCGGAGAAAACCCATGCAGACACGGGGAGAACATGCAAACGCCACACAGGCGGGGCCGGGGATTGAACCCGGGTCCTCAGAACTGTGAGGCTGACGCTCTAACCAGTCGTCCACCGTGCCGCCCCATATAATAGCATATTAATATAATAAGTGGTGATTACCTCATCATCCATTACTGCTAAATACTATTATGTTCTGTAAAACAGAGCATAACAGCATGGCAGAGCACTGCATAGCATAACATTATTAATACAATATGGGGGGATGAACTCATCAGTTCTTTGTGCAAAGTACATCCACAACATAGCATAGCAAAACGTAGTGGTGACGACCTTATCAGTACTTAATGCTAAGTATTTTCATCACATAACCTCATGGAGCATAGTATTTCATGACATAACATATATACAGTACACGCATGGAATAACTGGCGACATTGTCTTCCACTTGTTATGATAAGTATATCCAGCGCATATCATATCATAACATCGCGCACAATTTCAATATAACAATAAGTGGTGACGGACTCATCGCTCATTTGTGCTAAATACTTTGAACGTCTATAAAATAACAGAGATTAACCTTGCATATATCATAGCATAGCATAAACTATCCATGCAGTTTCAGACTACCAGAGCATTGGTAAAACATGCCTTATTGACATTTTAATTCATCCCTTATCTGCAACAATTTATTCAGGCTTCCTATGAATTGCATTTTGATTGGATGGATTTCTTTGGATTCATTCATGGGCTTGCTCCCAATTGGACACACAAAGTGAGCAAAATAAAAATCTTACATTCCTCTATTCAATCACCACTAAAGGCTCTCTAATCACTTGGCCAACAAATAAGACTGTTTGCTTTTTTTCCCCCTAATCATCCCTAGTTAGAGAGAGGGAAAGAATGAGCGAGGAAGAACGGGAGACAGACAGAGAGAGAGAGAGAGAAAGAGAGAGCTAGCGAGAGCGAGAAAGAGAGAGAGAGAGAGAGAGAGAGAGAGAGAGAGAGAGAGAGAGAGAGAGAGAGAGAGAGAGAGAGAGAGATCATTACATGGTAATAAAGCATCCATATGGTGTAAATGTTGAGTTGTTGCAAATCCCTTCAGCTTAGCTGCACGGTACCCTAGTAGGGAATGTCAGGCGCAAATGTGTCTGACCTGAGCATATGTTTTGTTTTGAGATATTTGGGAAGTTGCCATGCTACATGATATCGCCAACACCACAGAGCAACAAACAAACCTGAAGTTCCTGATCTGGTCCATAGAAAATGCCAGATGTGCTAGGTTTGCCACAGCAAGTGTATGGGGATGATACAATGTCACCATCACATGTTTTTGAGCAGTACAAGGTTTATAGAAGGATGCAAGGACGTGGAAGACGACCCCAGGAGCGGGCAGATGATGTGTGGAGATTGTCAGTTGACTGTTCGATTGATCGCAAATGAGCTGGGCATAAAATGAGACAGTCTGGAACATTATCACTGAAAATTCTGGCATGCGGAAAGTCTGCGCAAAGAAACTGCTGAACGATGATCACAAGGATCAATGCATTCAAACATGTCATCCTTGAAACAACCAGACTTGCTAGGGTGATTATCACCAGTAATGTGTCTTGGATCTTTGAGTATGACTCTGAGACCAAAGCCCAAAGCCTTCAGTGAAAGTGTCTGACATCACCAAGTCCAAAGAAAGCAAGACAGTTGAAGTCCAATGTCAAAGTATTGTTTATAGTGTTCTTTGATGTGATGGGCATTCTCCAGTTCTTGCCACAGGGTCACTACACATCGCTAGCATAGATAGATGAACAAAGATAAATTTGTAATTAATAAATAACAAGCGGCACGGTGGACGACTGGTTAGAGCGTCTGCCTCACAGTTCTGAGGACCGGGGTTTGTATGTTCTCCCCGTGCCTGCGTGGGTTTTCTAGGGGTTTCCTCCCACATCCCAAAAACATGCATGGTAGGTTAATTGAAGACTCTACAATTGCCCGTAGGTGTGAATGTGAGTGCGACTGGTTGTTTGTTTCTATGTGCCCTGCGATTGGCTGAAGATAGCTGGGATAGGCTCCAGCAGCCCGCAGGCCTGTTTTAAAAATGATGCAGCTCATTAATTTTGGGACATGGTGACGTACTAGGACTGTTGTAGAAGTGATCACTGGAAAAGTTGCAGAGATTTATGGAAAGAAATTGTTGCATATTGATAGTCATCTGTTTCTTTATTAAATCATTGTTGATAATCATTGTGTAAATTCATTAACATGATCGGTTTCTCCACATAGAAGCCATAAGAAGCAGCTCAGTTTTAAAAAGGTTGTTGACCCCTGGTGTAGATGCCGATACAACAGCTGTCGCAATGATACAATATTTGGGACTGAAGTCACACACACTGAGAAGTACCCCCCAACCCTCCCCAACACAAAAGGTCCGTTGTGCTGACAAGTCAACTGGAAGGCGGCTTCAACTTTGAACCCAGAGGTCAACTCATTAACACCAACGCTTAGCTGGGCTGTCATGCAAACTCAACAACTTGTGAATGATATGCACAAGTGTCACTATGTTACACAGCATTTCATTGACTGTGTGTATTTCATTGACTGTGTGTGTGTGTTCTTAGAACACAACTATGTACTGTAGCCTTATTGTATGATTTTGAAATACAAAACGTATACATTTGGAAATAGTGGCCTTGAAATTAGCATAGTGGACTAGTACTTAGCACCTCTGCCTCACAGTTCTGATGTTATTGGTTAGAATCTTCTATGTGGCCTTCCAGTGTGGAGTTTGCATATTCTCCCCGTGCTGGCGTAGGTTTTCTGTGGGTACTCCGGCTTCCTCCCATATTCTAAAAACTTGTGTCAGGCTCATTCACAAGACTCTTAATTGTCCATAGGTATGAATGTGATGGTGAATGGTTTATTTGAACATATGTGCCCTGAGATTGGCTGGCAATTGGTTAATTTTTTAATCATATCTGATGTGAGATGAAGTCTACAAGTCCCATTTCAGCCAACATTCTTCAAACTGTCAGGGATTATAGGGACCAAGCTGCTGGACCAAGCTGTCCAGAAAAGGCCTCTCTGACAGGTACTACTGTTGGACCCAGTTTTGTATCCGCTTTGTCCATATTGCACAATTGTCAAAAATAATAATAATAATAATAATAATTGTACCGGCATTACCAGATAACTAGCAACCCGTTATTGCTCAGTGACTGTTTTTCTCAATGTCTTAATGTCTCAAAAGTATTCTCTGTCAATTGACTGTCTGTTGTCGTACTAGAGCGGCTCCAACTACATACTTGGCAAATAAAGATGATTCTGATTCTGATTTGGCTAAGACTGCCCCGTTTCCTCTGATTGGTTGCCTCCGTGTAGAAGACCCACTTGTGAGAGCACGTGTTTGTGATGTTGACAGCGCTGGCTCGGGAGCAGAGAGGTAGGCGTAGATCTTTGCTTGTGATTGAGATAAGCTCAAGAAATTTGAATGAGCTGATTTCAGGCCTGTCGATCAGAAAAATGTCTGGAACACAGGAATGCGTGGACGATTTGAATTTATATTTCACATGATTACTGAGGCACCACAGAGACAATATACAGTAACATCCCAAATACTAGAAAAAGTTGGTTTGGCAAAATAAGGGACCTTTAAAATAAATGGCTCACAGTCACAGATTTGATTTTGAAAAAATGCACTCAAGGTGGCCCTGCAATTGGCTGGTGACAAGTCCAGGGTTTACTGTGCCTCCATGAATTACCCATGAACCTTACCCATGACCTTAATTTGCAAAAGAACAGCAGAAAATGGATGGATAGATGGATGGATGGCACCAGAAGTAAAAACAAAAATATCCATCCATCCATCATTTTCTACACCGCTTATCCTAATTATGGTAACGGGTATGCTGGAGCCTATCCCAGCTATCTTCGGGCAGGAGACAGGGTACACCCTAAACAACCATTCACACTCACATTCACACCTACGGACAATTTAGAGTCTTCAATTAACCTACCGTGCATGTTTTTGGGATGTGGGTGGAAACCGGAGTAACCAGAGAAAACCCACGCAGGCACAGGAAGAACATGCAAACTCCACACGGGCGAGGCCAGATTTGAACCAGGGTCCTCAGAACTGTGAGGCGGATGTACTCACGAATCATTCCCCGTGCCACACAAAAATACCAATTAATCCCCCCCCAAAAAAAGATTGACTGAAAAAAGCAAGTACACTTCTGATTTTAAAAATAATGCAAAACAAGATTTTTCACATTTTTCTTGTCACCAGTCTTAGACTGGTTAACTGTAGTGTTTTGGAGTCAGATACTCTACCAACCTGCACCCAACAGCCACTTTGTTTGAGACGCTTTTAAGTGCACACAGATAGTGCGTCAAAGTTCTTTTATTGCGCCATCTAGTTGTCCAGAGGTGGAGTCAGACAGGTGCAGCAGGAGCCATTGTTTACTTTTGACAGGATTATTTGTACCTCTCAAACGAGCATGTATCATCAGAGAGCAATGCGGCTATATGTTGACAATGGCCGGATTTCTCCCTGCGTGCAGGTCGTGTAATTAGAGCTGCTCTGTAATTAGGGGCTGAGCCGTTAGGACCTGGGGAACGTCTGTCGACGAAAGTGCAAGACCTCCTCCCGGAGGGGGTGGGGAGTCAAGTATCTCAGGTTGGCTATTTAATGGCCGTGTTTCAAGATGAGCAGTCTTTGCTGCACAATTTGTCCATTCATATGGATACTGGTTGAAATAAATCTAATTCTGTGAACCGGTGCGGCTGCGTCACATTTGTTGTTGCTTTGTGCAACTGTCTGTCCATTCCCATAGACATAATCAGTCAAGCTGTTTTAGGTGGGTCAACAATTAAGGCCTCGTTATATTACCGGGCTCGCGCGGCCGACAACGCTCGCATTGCATCACGTGACCGACGAATTGGCCCGCGCGGCCCCTCTGCGTAGCTTGACGCGCACACAGCAAAAATTGTTGCTGCGCGTAGAACGCCGCGGAGATCATCTCTCGTGATTGCTCCGTTTTGGTCACATGCTGTGATGACATACTCAGCGTGCCCCTTGGTTCTACATAACATCTACGCCGCCACCTGCTTTCTCCCCTGACAAATTAAGGAACTAGAATGTCAGTCAGTAGAGCGCAGACCTTCTTACAAGGCACCCATTTGTGGGTTACGCGAGTGCCTGCCCTACTATTTAGTTGAACTATATCATGTAATGTGTGTATTGTTATCCGGTGAGGCAATGCTGACTACGGGCTCAACTGTTACCAGAAAGATTAAGGGCGTGTTCCTGGACGTCCTACTCCTTGTTCCTCCTTGACTGGGCATGAAAGAGTGAGCAGGAGCACACAATTAAAGCTCTTACTTAGCATTTGACAAGTCACGACCTTTATTTCAACGACATCACTACTCCATAACGTTGGTTTTGTCATCAGGGATATAGCTGGGGCAAAATTGGAGCCGAGATCGAAAAGCATAAGAGGATAGAACATAAGTGTAAGACTATATATGGTATGAACTTTAGTTGTGGCAAACACCCTACTACACCTGGATTGGTTGTCAGTCTATCGCAGGGCACATGAAGCAAAACGATTCCCACTTACATTCCAACGTGGTGACTCAGCGAGAATCGATCAAAGTTGAATAATAGCATTTATTCTGTGAACCCGGGTATGATGAGGATGGAGCTACCAGGCAAGACCAAAGAGAAGGTTTACAGATGTAGTGAAGGAAGAGATGAGGGCAGTTGGTGTTCAAGAGGAGGATCCAGAAGATAGGTTTACACAGAAGAGTGTGACGCGCTGTCGCGACCCATAACAGGAAAAAACGAAATTATAAGATTCTGTGACCCTCAGGCAACAACTTCACAATAGTTTGTCGCACCCCACATCTGTCTGTCCATTCATTTAGTCATATAATCTGCGACTCAGACTCGCTGTCAAGAACTCTTGTAAAGCTAAGCATGTTTAATTTACTTACAATGTTGAATACCTGTTTATAATACTTAATGTTGAATGTGTTTGTGAGAGAGCGTGCAAGTGAGGCAGAGAGAGAGAGAGAGAGAGAGAGAGAGAGAGATAGAGAGAGAGAGAGCAAGAGAGAGAGAGACATTCCTTCACTCACTGATAGTATGCACGAGCGCATTATGTATGTGAATAATGGGCTCTTTTGCATATTTTGTCACAAGAGCTGGATTAGTGAATTAGTTGTTGACAGAAAACTAATATTATAAAACAGGCAGTTTACATGTACCCCCCCTTGCTGACGCCGACTCTGCAGCTTGGTCAGGCAGGAGACTTTTATTCTAGTCTGCTGGAACAACAAACGTACTCGGAAGCTGCCCACCATCCAGTGTTTCATCAGTAAAAAGGTTTGACAGAACGTGACAAAAGTTAGGAACCCTATAGGAAGATGAGTGGCTGGAACAGAACATCGGCATCCGTGGTAAGCCGCTGGCCGGAACACAGTAAACTGTGATACACCATGAGAAAACTTGCAGGACTTGGCCAAAATCCCACGATGTTTTGGGCAAACGGAGCTTCCGTGGCCGTCGGAAAAATAGCGCCAACATAGCTTTTGTTCCATCACAAACTCATGGATACAGGCTGCCATCTTATTCTATTTGTTTGTAGCATCATGCAACGTTCTGTCCAATTAAAAACACAGAAAAATTGTTAGGTTCGGACCCAGAAACATCATTCAGCTTATCAACTCTACAGTCATTCCCATTGATCAAGCGCATGCTTTCCAACGGGAGACGTTTAATTGAGGGTGGCGTCTGAAAGTAATTGAAATATCAAATGAACGCCATTAACTTCTATGATGGCGAGAATTCAAAGAAAAACCGTACATCCTGACGAATGCTTTTAGCGCTATTGAGAGGACGCCGGCAGACGGATTGTGCGTCTCGTCGCACGGAGCTTACATAGATCCTCACCGTGTGCGTCTGAGCCCGCCGAGGAATGACGGAAAGCTCAATGGAGGCGTCTGTCTTGGGGTCCCCCACTCCCCCTCACTTTGTGATTAATACAAGCCTGGCTCAGTTTAACCCCCCTCCTTCTTCTCCTCCACTTACATGTGACATAGATATTAACACGATATAACAAGCTCATGGCTCAGATTTAGCCCCTCGTTAAAAAGTAAGCGAGCTGTTAAAGTTACAGGCGCTTGGACGTCAAATGATCAATAATATCACCCGTTCTTAGGCCACCATTAGTGACTAACACTTTTGTGTTTACAATGTCTCCTCCAGTATAATTTGAACACAGCCAATGATAACGTGCAGTAAATGGCAAGGTCTACGACTGATTGGTTAAAACTTCAGTGAAGGACAAAAGGTTCCTCAAAGTACAGCTGTGTTAAGTGCTTTTCTCGGGAAAGGTGATTTGTTGGTGATAAAGAGTGAAAAATAAAGACTAATGTAACACAATGATTGAAATGATTACTTGATGCGTGTTGTGTCTGGCTTCTTTCGAACTAAATCCGTTAAACCTGTCGTGCTTGAATTGGGGTCCCTGGACTCCCGGGGGTATGCAAATTGTAGCTTGGTGGTCTGCAAAATAATTTGCCATACATTATTATGACATTTTATTTAAAACGTGCATGCCTACAGTACGAATGGGGACCGCCGTGGCAATAAAACAAACTTTGACATGATTGTGATGCATCACATAAATCTGAATGAATAAAGTAGTTTGTGTTTTTTAAGGTGAGCATACTGTACAGCATTATGTAAGCGTCTGTCTGAGAATATTATACTGTAATGATCAGGATCGTATTTCATAGCTACACTGATGGTCATCATTCAGTTTATTATTGAACTTACAATCATTCCTTAGGATCGAGAGCAGTTGAGTTAAGTCAAAATCACTCCTAAGGATCGTACACAGAAAGGTTCCATTTGTTTGTTGCATTGCATAACAGTCTATCCATTCACATGAACATCTGTCAAAAATGTGTCAAAGACGTCTGTGCACCAGTGCGATTTGTTTGTGTCTTAATAAAGGCGACTGTTCATAAAAGTGGCACCATTCACGCTCACTTTCTCCATCGTCTCTGCGGTGTGAATGCAAGCCGCATGAAAATGAACTATTAATCTGTTCCCCCAAAGGAATTCCGCTCGCCACACAGAAGCTTGACAGCCGCAATTGGACGCCGCTTGTCTGGTCAACAAACAATTTCACTGGGCTTCACTGCCTTTCAAAAGCCACTGTTTTCCTTTTCCCCCCTCACTCTCTCCAAGCAGGGCCCTGATCATGTGAAAAAATGTCAAAAGCTTTTCTTCAGTTGTCAGCTGGGGAGAGCTAGAATTTCCAAACATGTTAATCCGCGCCAGCGTTAAAAAAAAAAAAAAAGAAACTCGAATCATTCAGCATGCTGGAAAACTTTGTGCGCTTTGTAGAGTGTGACTTTGAGTGCACTCTGCCATAAGGTTTCCGTCACCCACAATGCTGTATTAGCAGAATTGTTACATCATGACACTCATCATACAAACTATTGCTTTATGCTTCAGATTAGCATTAGCAGATAAATATATATATATATTTTTTTAAAACTACTTTTATACTGTAGGTGCACCTGCATCATCTCATGAGATCCAATACAAGAGCTGCCTTTACAAAGACGGACACAGACCTTTGCCAAGGTGGACTGTGGTCTGAATGTAAATACAAAGGATTTCTGGCATGGAACAGTTAAAAACAAATATTTTTCTTCACATTGTCGTGTGTGTGTGCGTGTGTGCGTGTGTGTGTGTGTGTGTGAGTGGACTAACTAGAAAAAAGTATCAAAGGCACTTTGCCAAGTTTCAAAGAGGCTTTAAAAAAAGGTATTATCAACAGTAACCACCTGAAAATACTACAAAACAAGGTTATAAAATAAGGTACCAATGGAAAATGCTAGGAAAACAAAAATAAAATAATAATGCTGCCCTGCCAAGTTTCAAGGAGGGTTATGAAATACCACCAACGTGAAATATAACTGAAATAAAATACCTGAAAACAAGGATATACAATAGCTAGGGAAACTGTCTGTCTAAATGTATGCATGCGTGCAAAAAAGTATAAATTAAGAAAAATACATTCCTGATGCGGCGGCACGGTGGCCGACTGGTTAGAGCGTCAGCCTCACAGTTCTGAGGACCTGGGTTCAATCCCCGGCTCCGCCTGTGTGGAGTTTGCATGTTCTCCCCGTGCCTGCGTGGGTTTTCTCCGGGCACTCCGGTTTCCTCCCACATCCCCAAAACATGCATTCATTGGAGGCTCTAAATTGCCCGTAGGTGTGAATGTGAGTGCGGATGGTTGTTTGTATCTATGTGCCCTGCGATTGGCTGGCAACCAGTTCAGGGTGTACCCCGCCTCCTACCCGATGACAGCTGGGATAGGCTCCAGCACGCCCGCGACCCTCATGAGGAGAAGCGGCTCAGAAAATGGATGGATGGATGGACATTCCTGATGCCCTGCCGAGTCTCAAAGGGGGTTATAAAATAAGGTAAAAGCAACATAAAATAACTGAAAACAAACAAGAATGAATGTGTCCTGAAATAAGGTACCAAGTGTATTAATTATGGAAAATAAAATGAAAACATCCCACCACATCTGAAGGGGGGAAGAAATAAGCAAACGCCAACAGAAAATTACAATAAACCTGAAACCAAGTAGAACCTGTAACCTGTTTAGGATGATCCGGGTAAAATTGTATTTATCACGGAAAACAATAGAAAGGTGTTGTGCCAAGTCTGTAGGGGGATTAGGAAATAAGGGAACCACCAAAGGGAAATACCCTTAACTGAAGATGTCGACAGTATTTTCTTTTCTTTTTTTTTTTTTTTTGTATTGGATAACAGGTCAGCGGGGATTAAAAAGGTGGGCCACCCCTTAACACCAAAGACTCCCCCGGCCTCTTCGCGCTCCTTCCTCCTCTGCGGCCTCTCATCCTCATAATCATCATCGGCGCTCTTTTCCTGCCATCACACTCACATTCCCTGTCACGGCGCCGCCTGACGGACGAGGTGGCGTTTGATAATGGCATCGGGAAGCGACAAGTCTTGCCTTGTCATTAGATAGCATCAGTGCTGTCTCATTACAGCGAGGGGAGTGTGGAGAAGGTGGGGGGGCAGGGACGAGGGACAAGACCCCGGGCAGACGGACGGCTTCCTCGCCGCCCAGATATGGCCGCTAGTTAATTAAAAACAGTACCTGCTCGCCTTCATCCATCACATGTAGGAGAACTTCACTGACAAACTGCACTTTTATTTTCATTGAAAAGTCACTCTGAGAAATTGTTCTTGTTATATATATGGAAATAGACATCACGTACTAAGCCACAACTCCAGAACGCAGACTGGCCAATCACATCAGAGCACAGAAAAGCGGTCAAAGACTTCAGAGATGTTCCATTGATACATGAATTGATGGTAGAAGAAAAATGTGACGAAGTAGAACAGGATATTTTACTTACTGACTTTTACAACTGCGACATTGAGAAACGGTACATCAGCGTCTCTGTACTACGACCCCAATTCCAATGAAGTTGGGACGTTGTGTTAAACATAAATAAAAACAGAATACAATGATTTGCAAATCATGTTCGACCTATATTTAATTGAATACACGACAAAGACAAGATATTTAATGTTCAAACTGAGCAACTTTATTGTTTTTAGCAAATAATCATTAACTTAGAATTTTATGGCTGCAACACGTTCCAAAAAAGCTGGGACAGGGTCATGTTTACCACTGTGTTACATCACCTTTTCTTTTAAAAACATTCAATAAACGTTTGGAAACTGAGGACACTAATTGTTGAAGCTTTGTAGGTGGAATTCTTTCCCAGTCATGCTTGATGTACAGCTTCAGCTCCGTTGTCGTATTTTACACTTCATAATGCGCCACACATTTTCAATGGGAGACAGGTCTGGACTGCAGGCAGGCCAGTCTAGTACACGCACTCTTTTACTATGAAGCCACACTGTTGTAACACATGCAGAATGTGGTTTGGCATTGTCGTGCTGAAATAAGCAGGGGTGTCCAAGAAAAAGACATTGCTTGGATGGCAGCATATGTTTCTCCAAAACCTGTATGTACCTTTCTGCATTAATGGTGCCTTCCCAGATGTTACCCATGCTATTGGTACTAACCCAGCCCCCTACCATCACTGATGCTGGCTTTTGAATTTTGCGTCCATAACAGTCCAGATGGTTCTTTTCCTCTTTGGCCCGGAGGACACGACGTCCACAATTTCCAAAAACAATTTGAAATGTGGACTTGTCAGACCACAGAACACTATTCCACTTTGCATCAGTCCATCGTCGGTGACCTCGGCCCAGAGAACCCGGCGGCGTTTCTGGGTGTTCTTGATAAATGGCTTTTGCTTTGCATAGTAGAGTTTCAAGTTGCACTTACGGATGTAGCGCCGAACTGTATTTACTGACATTGGTTTTCTGAAGTGTTCCTGAGCCCATGTGGTGATATCCTTTACACATTGATGTCGTTTTTGATGCACTGCCGCCTGAGTGATCGAAGGTCACGGGCATTCAATGTTGGTTTTCGGCCTTGCCACTTACATGCAGTGATTTCTCCAGATTCTCTGAACCTTTTGATAATATTATGGACCGTAGATGATGAAATCCCTAAATTCCTTGCAATTATACGTTGAGGAACATTGTCCTTTATCTGTTCGACTATTTTCTCACGCACTTACCCCATCTTTGCTTTTGAATGACTGAGAAATTCAGGGAAGCTCCTTTTATACCTAATCATGGCAGCCACCTGTACCCAATTAGCCTGTTCATCTGTGGGATGTTCCAAACAGGTGTTTGATGAGCATTCCTCAACTTTTTCAGTCTTTTTTGTCACCTGTCCCAGCTTTTTTGGAACGTGTTGCGGCCATAAAATTCTAAATCAATGATTATTTGCTAAAAACAATAAAGTTGATCAGTTTGAACATTAAATATATTGTCTTTGTGTGTGTATTCAATTAAATATAGGTTGAACATGATTTGCAAATTTATGATTTAACACAAAGTCCCAACCTCATTGGAATTGGGGTTGTAGTTGCTAAGCACAATAATGGAATAAAAA
Organism: Phyllopteryx taeniolatus; assembly: GCF_024500385.1. Classification (NCBI taxonomy): domain Eukaryota; kingdom Metazoa; phylum Chordata; class Actinopteri; order Syngnathiformes; family Syngnathidae; genus Phyllopteryx; species Phyllopteryx taeniolatus. Next base: position 26,699,940 of record NC_084503.1, read on the forward strand.
ATGTAAAATAAAGTGGATTTAATGTGAAGAGACTCACCTCCCGAGCAGTAATACTTCCTTATTTTGTGACTCAACTATCCACCCATTTTCTAGATTGCTTATCCTCATTAGGGTCGCGGGTGTACTGGAGCCCATCCCAGCTGACTTCGGGCGAGAGGCAGGATACACTCTGGACTGGTCACCAGCTAATTGCAGGGCATATATAGACAACCGTAGACAAATAAGCACTCACACTCACATTCACACTTAAGGATAATTTACAGTCTTCAGTTAACCGAACACACATGGTTTTGGTATGCGGGAGGAAACCAGAGTACCCCGAGAAAACCTACAGGTGAGAACATGCAAATTGCCCCCAGGAAGGACGGAGGGCAGATTTGAACCCATGACCTCTGAACTGTGAGGCAGATGTGCTAACCAGTCACCCAACGTGCCACCCCAATTTGTGACTTATCGCTTTTAATTTGTACGATTGAATTATTTTGACATTTGTATGACAATTAATAATGTTGGCTGTTACTGAAAACATTGCCTATTCAGTTAAAAAGCCTTTATAATGGTGAGAGTTTAACCTGAGAACAGATTATTTCCTCTGGGTGAAATTATTTTAAAATCTGAACCAAATCGAGGTCAATGAATGTTCTTGTGTTTGAGTTAGCCTATCTGCAGGCAAGAAAGTGAATTATGCGCGTTTGTGTTATCTACGATGTTTCTTCGTTGTTGTTTTTGTTTTTTGTTTTTTTTAACGAATTCGGGACAGAAGGTGAGGCAATGAAAAGCAAAACCAAAGCAGAATGAGAGCCCTGCATGGCTGGATAAGCGGCACACAAAAGGAAGAATGAGAATATGTGCGCTGTTAAATTGAATTATGGGATTGATGCGAGCGGCCGTCCCCTCCTCTTACAGATGGCTGCCGATCCCGCTGCCTGTATAATTGTATGGCTAATAAGCAGTAAAGCCAATTAGGCATTTAAGTGCGCTATAATCACTGGGGATTGCATAGATGAAGAAAGGAGGTAGAAAATCAGGCCAAAGGACAAATGAATAGCCTTCCCACTCTACTTCTTAACCCCCCCGCCCCCCCATACTGGAAACACACACACAATTCTATGTGTACGACTAAAACTCCACTATTGATGTATCCATTCATGTATTGTCCTCCATTGCAGTGTGAGATGCTGCGTAGCAACCGCACAACACGACAGCTGTATAGACGATCATTAAATAATAATGACATATTCTTGCCTCCTAGCTTAATGGATACTGCAATACAGTAGGTGAAATAAATAGTATTCGGTTTTTGCCAATTCATTTGTACACTTGTTCTGCTGTTAAATTTCAAAGAAAAAATATCCCGTGTCGGTTATAGTGTGGGTTAAAAACTGGAGGCCAACTGTGTGAAATCACTTTGTACAAATGGTCATCAAACTGTGACATTAAACGGCAGAGACAAAAAAAACTCAGAAATCTTCCAACTGAGGATCATTTGGACAACTTCCCTAGTAGGAGCTTGTCAAAGTATGAGCCCTTGCATTTGCCGCTTCAAACCAAAATGGCTGAATTCAGGCATGGCTTTTTGAGACTTTTCAGTGCTTCCTGTTATGATAGACATGTCTACCTGAAGTTTTGAGGGGTTTTGTTGGCACCCCTAAAATACATACATTTTCACAAGCGCTTGCCAAAATTGGTGCGTTTTTGGCATGTTAAGGCCCACAAAATGGTGACTCATGCATCCGAAGAATAATAAACTTTACGCTATTTGATCTGTACATGTATAATTTTATAATTTATCAGGCTCCTCTTGAATAGAAATAACTTGAAGTCCCTGACTCTATGCAGTTGAGGAAGTAAATTGACTGTCTGTTGTACTAGAGCGGCTCCAACTACCGGAGACAAATTCCTTGTGTGTTTTGGACATACTTGGCAAATAAAGATGATTCTGATTCTGATTCTGATTCTGATAAATACGTCAAGAAAAGATGAAATATCACTTTGGGTCTCTGCTTTCCATCAACAGTTAGTTAAGTTACGATAAAACTGCTGCTGTGGCAACATCCACACACAAAAAGAAGGCGGGACATTGTTGTAGCTTTAAATCGTTGGATCGTAGATTTACATTTATTGATTGATTGATGTAAAATTTTCATGTCCTTCTCAGTCCCCTAATATGCTCTGCTATGAACATTGGACAGAAACTATCTGTGGTTATGTCAAAGAAAATGGTGACGTGTGTGTTGGTTATTTTTTCAAAAAAATAAATCATGGTTTAAATTACAGCAGTAAAGTGGTCTCGTGCTCAGCACGTTTCCTTCCTTGTTCTGGGTATGAATCTCAGCTCAGTCCTTCCTGTGTGGTGCTTGCATTTTTCTCTCCGTGTTCATATGTTCCCACTCTTCCTTTGCAATTTGTCCAAGCTCTTGAACATATGCAGCGTTCGTTTTCCCAATGGCAGATTTCAGCTCCCCGCAAAGATTTTTAATTGGATTGAGATCAAGACTCATTGCTGGCCATTTTAAAACAGTCCATTTTTTCATTTTCAACCATTCCTGTGTGCTTTGGGTCTTAGTCTTGCTGGAGGACCCATCATCTTCGCCTCAAACCAAGTTTTGTTACACTGGGTGAGACATTTCGCTCGAAAATCTCTTGATAATTTTCTTATTTCATGATACCTGTGATACAGTCAAGGCTTCCAGTACCAGATTTAGCCAAGCAGCCCCACAGCATTACGGATCCTCCACGATGCTTGACTGTTGTCAGGGTGTTCTTTTCCGAAAAGGCTTCATTGCGCTCTCTAAACATAATGTTTGTGTGCATTGCCAAAAAGCTCTATTTTTGCTTCATCTGTCCATAAAATTTTATCATTTGCTCTTTTGTATCAAACACAAGTTCTCATGGAAAAATGTTGTCTCACTCGATTCATTGTCTTGAGGAGATATTTTACATTTAGTACTTAAACTTCATGGGTGCTAATAATGGTGAGCACGACTGTACGAGGACAAGGATGTATGTCACAGACTTCGGCTAAACACCAAATGCTTCTCAATTCTCACAGAAGAAGTGTTTCCATGTACTGTAAACCACCCAAATGGCATCCATCTTTTAACGAGCACAATTTGGAATACCTGCAATAATCCCCGCAGCTGTGAGTTTTGCTACAGTTGTTTGCCAAAAGCGTGAGGAACACAGATTCTGGAAGATGTAGGAAGCTTATTTAAAAAAATGGCTAAATGAAATGTGCCGTTAATTGTTGGACCGGGGTGTATCTGTGCAGCTACCATGTCGTTAAATAAATACATTAAAAAAGCTCCAGACAAGCTGTCTGTCACAACATTTGTTTGCCAGATTACACTGCTTTCCGTTGGGACAATAAAACTTCATCAAACCCTCCAACTGCGCTGAAATATGTTCACTTTTAGTGGGAAAAAAAAAAAAGAAAAGACGATTGCTATCAAGATGGGATTTTCTTCAGGGGGTGAACCAATGGGATGCCAGTTGGGGAATTATGAAGTAGTGAAGGATTGACAAAAAAAAAGAAGGGTAAAAAGAGTTGGTCAAAGGAGGAAGAGGATGAGGAGGAAGGGGGGTGGTATCTTGAAAGAAAAAGGTCATGAGTGGCAGCCTCGGCCACCTCACAAAGGGCCTTGACATCATCAGGTATTGAAGGGAGGGTAGAGGAGTTCTTTTAATGGAGCAGGGACCGTAATTACGTTTGCGCTAAAACATGCCCAAGTGGGGTAGGGTGATTTTTAGAGGTGGGGGTTGAATTAATAAGCACGGTTTGCCTGGAGAAGAATTGAGCGTAATTGAACGTAAGTCCCTGAAATGCGACTCAATTTCTGTGAACAATCGAGGCAGAAATTTATGAATTGCTTGATACATTTTATTTTTGGGACTAGGGGAGTCTGCCAATGTTTTGAACTGCTGCTTCCGCAATAGTTTCGTACAGAGTAGATGGGAGGAGGAGGAGATCAAGAGACTCTACACAGACAAATTCAAGTGACCTGGGGCCCCATTTATCAAGCCTGTGTATGCACAGAAGGGTGCGTAAAGCTTGCATACGAACATTTCCATGCAAAGTATGTGATTTATCAAGTTGGACTTGTGCGTTGGGATGTGCGTGAATTTACTCACAGCTCTGACCATGCGTACACACAAAACCTTATGGTAGAACAGCACTAAGAGGGTCACCAAAGCCGTCCATTTCTGGCCAATGGGACACTAATGCGGCATTTCACAACCAACACTAAGATGAATCATGCCGGCAGTGTTGGAGGCAAATATTTCCCTGGCCCCAATTTACAGTATATCCAGCTCCCATAGAGATATCACCAACAAACTGAAATTAAACATGGGTTTCCCAAACATACTTGGTGCCATAGATTGTACCCACATTTCAATTAAAGCACCATCACACAATTAATTCAGCTACGTGAACACAAAAGGATTTCATTCAATCAATGCAAAAATAATCTGTGATCCACATCACCTGGAGGAACGCACAAACGCATTAGTTCTACAGAACAGCTCTGTGGGTGTGCGCCTCCAAGCAATAGCTGTTGAGGATGGCTGGCTCCACGTAATGCCGTCTCCTCAATAATACTTGCAATATGGGTAGCCATAACTTGCTTGTCCTCCTGCAGTTAATTAAAGATAATGCTCGTCTGCGGGCCGTGACATGTTTTTGGGCATTGAGTTTGATGTCAAATCATTTATTTTTATTTCCGAAACTGCTCTTTTCTCTGATCGTTAGAATTTACAGTAGCGGTTCAATTCTCCCTCATCATATTTGTTTCTTTTGTTGGTAACAGCTGCATTAATTGTTTCAAACAGTATTTTCTGGTTTGTTTCCACTTTCAGACAAGTACCACAATGTTGGTCTTGGAGATATTTCTTTTCTCTGCCCTCTTTTCCATGATTTTGGAGAGGGAAGTAGTCCATCCGTGTATTTTTAATTTAAGGGAATGCTGCTACCATATGTGGTCAACTGATGGCATTTCCCAGTGCAAATAAGGCTAGACGTGTGCGAGCGTGGCAGTTTACAACAGGTGGGATGTATCAACATGCATTACATGTGCACACGTTAGATAAATATGCATTTTGTTTGTACTTACACACATTCTAAATTTCAGTCCTGCGAACTTATTCAGAAGCTGTTCTACACAACCTTTGATAAATGAAGCCCCAGGAAGCTCAAAATGGCTGCTTCAGCTGACTTTCTGTTCAATTGCAGGTTCTTTTTTTTGCTTTGTTTTTTACACACATAGACATATCCACCCAATTTCATGTTGATGGGACAAACTGGTGAACTGTTGAGGCCACTTCATTTGTTGAAGGAATAATAATCCCTGTTTTTATGGTGAATCCTCAAAATTTGGTCCCATGCACAGTCTATGTTAGAAGCAAAAAAAGCTTCACAATTTAATTTTGATCTAAGTGCCCATTTGTCTAGTATACCTTTTCCGTGTTCCTCTGTAAAACTGGTTTTGTAACTCCACAGTGCATTATTGAGTGAGTTTTGGGTGGTCCTGTTGAGGACTCCTGAGTACATTCTCACCAGGATACGTATGCTTCCAAAAATTGGTAAGTTTTTGGGCATGGTGAGGACACTGAAACTTTAGTCATTCGTCAGAAGAAGAATAAACACAGCCATTACAAGTGAGCCCTCACCCAGTACTCAATGCATCATGGATTTAGACTTTCTATTTGGGATGTATTATAATCAATTAACTGACCGTTAACAATTCTGTGTATTCTAGTCTATTGTGAGGAGTAATCGCATTTTGAAGCAATGGAGGCAAAATGGAGATCAGAATCTGTTGGCACATTCCTTTGGGCACTTTGTATGTTCTCCCTGTGCTTGCTTGGCTTTTCTTCGGGTACTCCGGCTCGTCCCACATTTGAAAAACATGCATGTTAGGTTAATGAAGACTTTTAAAATTGGTGTCCATGGTTGTTTGTCTATATGTGCTCTGTGATTGATTGTTGACCAGTCTTGCCCAGTGTCATCTGAGAAAGATCCAGCTCACTCAAGACCTAAATGAGGACAAACACTACAGAAAATGGATGGATATGACACTGGAATAGGAGTTCAGAACATTCAAAGATTCTCTCATCCCATTACAAAATTCTTAAATTCTTATTTTTAAAATATGTTTCCCTCCAAACAAGGAAATGTAGTCAAATGCCCATCCTTACCACATTTTACAGTAAAAATCCAGGATCAACATCTTTACTGAGACTACTCTGCTTTGAATATGCATGGTGTCATGGTCTGTGTTTTGGTTTGGGTTGTGTTTAGTTTTGTTCCATGTTTCCCTGTGCTCCATGTTTGTCGTGTGCTCATTAGGTTGTTGTGTCCACCTGTTCTTGTCTACTTTGTGTCGACCAATCAGCTCTCTCCAGCCACTCGTGTCTTGTCCAGGTGTTCCTCGTTGTCTCGTCAATTTGTTTGTATTTAGTTCCCTGGTTTCTTTCAGTTCTTGTCGGTTCATTGTCGTTGTCACATGTCTTTGCCATGTCATAGTCGCCAGTTGTCTTTATCATTGTGGTATGTCATTGTCAGGTGTCATTTTCCCTTTCTATTCCACGTCTTACTCACAGGTCAGTTTGTTTCCAGTTTTAGATATTCGAGTGTTACTTTGATTTGATTATCTCTTGTGGGACTTCGTTCAGTTTTCCCTTTTTGAAGATTAAATATTCTTATTTTGAGACTCCCGCACTCCTGCCTTGCCTCCCTCCTTCCCTGCAATTGGGTCCACCATGTTCTTGCCTTGCGTTACTCGCCTTCACCCTAACCACGTACGTGACGCCATGGTGCTTTGGAATGCAAGCATTATCACAATCAATCTGTTTGGGAAGACCTCTCTCTTTCTCTCTCTCTCACACACACTCACGCAAACACGCACGCACGCACACACTCACGCGCACACACACAGCATTCTTTGGGTAGGCATGATGCTTTGGAATTCAAGCATTGCCACAATGAATCTGCTTGAGAATAAAAAAAAAAAACGACAAGTGAGGTAAATAACTCTTTAGTTTTGCCTGCTGGTTCTTCATCCATTAACAACCGCTCCAGCCCACGGCTCGGGACAGCCACTACAACGTTTCCACAGTTAGCTGCGCCACTTGTAGCACAGCAGAGATAAACTGCCGCAAGATTACTGACTGAGAGGTTAAGCCGTGTTCTTAGAGGCGAAGCGATATAAATCACACGCTTGTAGCGGGTTTCGCGGCGTGATAGGAGGGTGACAAATTCACCAGTCATATGATATTTGCTGCCTTTCGGGACACTCCTTGACAGGCCGCAGCTCGTCCCGTTGGGTCGTCATTATCCCTGACATGAACTCGCCGTGGTTGAGGAGCGCTCAGCCAGCAAATCCAATTAGCGTTCCCACGATGACAGCGCTCTGCCGGCGGAGCTGGCGCACGCACGTTGTAATATGATGTTATTATACACAAAAGATGTTTAAAGAATAGTACAGTGACGAGTTAATTCCTAGTTGACAGCCCATTCACTCATTTAAACAGGAGATTGTCATTTACGCACCCAGACGCATAATTGTCGTGGAACTACTTAGGACATAATGGTCCCTATTGCATTGCATAGTACCTACCTGCCGTGGTATTGTGCTGCTGAGGCTTTTTTGTTGTTTACTGGCAGTGCTGAGAGAATAGTAAAAACCATTAAACTCACGCAGGTATAACCTGAATTTCCCTTCTGGGGATCGATAAAGGATCTCTTAGCTTATAATGATCATTAAGAAAATTATTAGGAATTACTGACTTTTGTCATTTTCAACAGGTATGAGAAACAATGTATTTATTTTATTTTTTTTAATTTTCACATTTTATTTTATTTCATTAGTATGTACTTGGCGGCACGGTGGACGACTGGTTAGAGCGTAAGGCTCACAATTCTGAGGACCAGGGTTCAATCCGCGGCTCCGCCTGTGTGGAGTTTGCATGTTCTCCCCGTGCCTGTGTGGGTTTTCTCCGGGCACTCCGGTTTCCTCCCACATCCAAAAAACATGCATTAATTGGAGACTCTAAATTGCCCATAGGTGTGAATGTGAGTGCGAATGGTTGTTTGTATGTGCCCTGCGATTCAAGTACCTGGAGAAAACCTACGCAGGCACAGGGAGAACCACCACACAGCCTCGCGGATTTGAACCCTGGCCCTCAGAACTGGGGCGCAGATGTTCTAACCAGTCGGCCAATGTGCCACGGGACTGAAGTCAAACTGCAAATTTCTTGACTTCGGAGGTGGTATCAGAGGCAGAATGGCGGCTGCGTGAAAGGGAATAGCCGAAAGTTGGGACAGGGTTGTGAAGTTGATAGCTTAATGCCTGGATCAGACTACAAGACAAATTCGGTCTTTCACGATTGCTCTATGTCAGACTGCTGCCATAAAATCTTGCCGTATCTCAGTCAGACAGTGGCAACACTACAACACATGTATTCCGATATCCCGTCTTTTACGATCACTGGGCTTTATCTTGTCAAATCAAACACTGTCGGAGAGGTGGAACTAGAAAACGTTTCACCGGTCAATGAGACCGGATACACTCGTTACGCGGCGACGATAGCAACACTGGCTCGCGCCAATGTATTGTATTGTGTGGTGGACAAAACAACAAAAAAGGGTGTCCTTTCAAGAAGAGCTTGAGGTATGTTCAAATACATTTAATGCGATACAGCTCGCAAACAGGCAACATAATGTTATTGTAGCCTAGCAAGCTAGTGCTAGCGCTAACGATTGTATGCCTGTGTTCTGTCTCGTCATGCTCTAAATCTTCGGTAAACACTGGTTCGTGTGTGTGAATAAATGTTGACAGCGGTGCCAGATTATGTTGACAATGGCGAGCAAGGGCAGCAAAGTGTAAAAAGCATAGATGGTTTGTGGCGGGACCATAGCCTCAGTTCACAAATTTCCCCCCAGTCTCTGACCACAACTGCGCCCCTCACTGATGTGCACGAGCATGACTCTCAACATGCCATTCTCGATGGCACTACGATTAGAAAAGTGCATAGTTGTGATAAATACTCACAGAGAATGCGGTCCAGCTTCAACAAAATATCAGCGCTACCAATAGTAAGCTAGCACTCTAAACTAGCCACTAGCCACGGCTGCTACATTGGTAGCATGATTATTTGTATTAGAGTGTAACTATAACACAATGTTAATCGGCTTCAAGTTTCATTTTTTGGAAAGTACAATCCAATAAATAGGCTAACAGGTCAGTGCAAGACTGCAGAGGCGGGGGGTGCCAGTGACCGGCTATGAGTGTGCCCGTGACTGCACGGCTAGTGACTGACAACTCGTCGATCACGCCTTCTGTCTGTGATTGGTTGTCCTTCCTCAGGCGCGGTGGTTACTTAAAAATCAAATTAGAGGTACAAAATGAGGTCAGAGAGCAGTGATTATTTTTTTCACAGATCATTTTACAAATGTACCACGGTAATACAGCGATTGGCTGGCAACCAGTTCAGGGTGTGCCCCGCCTCCTGCCCGATGACAGCTGGGATGGGCTCCAGCACGCCCGTGACCCTAGTGAGGAGAAGCGGCTCAGAAAATGGATGGATGGATGGACCACTGTAATATTTACAGGTATCCCAACAGTTTTAACAAATATGAACAAAAATATTTTTTGGAGAACTGCAACCTTTCCCTTTAGTTTTTTGATGCGGCTTTTGGGGGCCATCTCAGTGTGAAAGGGGCACTGTTTTCGGAGAGGAATGAAGTCCGAGCCTTTTTACAAATGTGTCTGGCAGTTTGTTCAGCCTTCACGCTTAAAACTACTCACACCCTCACTTACAAGCTAACATGCTCCCACGGCGAGCTAAACATTAGCTCAAGATCCGCCAATGATTCCCCAATCCGACTGATGGATCGTCTATTTCCTTGCCTCGAGCCCATGATCTATTTTATGGATGTTCCACGGACATGGCTCGCCATCGACGGCCTCCTTGTTTTTATTTCTCCAAGGAGTGAGAACACCTGTCTGCTTTAATCCCGTAGCTGTTCCCTCCCTGCAGGAATGCCGAACGGAGCTGCCGCGTGACATTGATGGAAACAAGATGATATCGATCGGCGTTCGGCAACAAAAGACCCGCAGAGTGAGGCTGTTTTTTTCCCCAACCTGCTGCCATGTGACTCACACACAACATCATAAATGAGCAGCAGAGGGTGAATGGAATCATATTTTCATGAGTCATGACACTTATGAGTGGGGGTCATACTGATGACATACGGAATTTTCCCAGAAGCTGAACTGGTCATCAACCAGCAAACTGTAATACAGTGATACCATAAATGCTTTTGAGCAGTTTTTTTGTTTGTTTGTGAACAAAGCATTTCAATTGAGCACTTCTGTGGAATTGGTGTTGCGAATTTGAGTCCATCTGGTTGACAAGAAATGGCACAGAGTAAAGATACAGACTGCTATGTCAGCTTCTTGGTGTGATAGACATCTAAGCCACAATTTAAACAGCTTTTTGTGAACTTTGTGAGATTAAGTTGGATCTTTTGTGAGCAGTGCGATGCCTTTGAGTCGACGCATTTGTGCTGTTTGCTTGATTTGACAAGGTGAATGAGGTGAATTTTGGTTCAGTGGCAATGCAATGGTAACATGTTTGTACGGAGTTTAATAAGGCAGGTGTCAACATGACATCTTAAAGTGCCTTGATGGTTGACAACATAATTAGACTCTCTGAAGTTTAAACCCCAAAAATGATAAGACCTAAAATCGCTGTCACCACTCATTGGTTAGTATTTGGGGCCTTCCGTGCAGCAGCAGCAGGAACAAAACTTTTTGGGGCTTCAGTCACCAGGGGCGTCTTCATCTCAAATTCCCAGGCTGAATTTGGGCCCCTGTACATCGCTGACTGCTGCATTTGATTCTTGCATAAGTCTGTATTTCAGTACGTCCTGTTTTTGATACTCTGTTTTTGGCATTATAGGACTGAGGATCTTTTTTGTGGGAAAAAAAAGGGAAAAAAAAGCACTTTAATTTGGATCTTTTGTGACTGGTGACATGCGTTTGAGTCCATCTGTGCTGTGTGATAAGAAGGAGCACAGGATGTAAGTGGGAGGAGTAAAGATGTACTGTAGACTGCTGTGTTAGCTTCTTACGCAAGTCATCTGAAGTGTTGCTTGCTAGGCAGTGTTTAGCACATTATCGTTTTTATTTTGGTAGGTTTCTACTTACTGGTTTTGTCCTCACTCCCATTATTTTGATAGGACTCCAAGTCAAATTTTGTGCAGCTTTTTGTGAGTAAATTACTTTGATTTTGATCTTTTGTCCACCTGTTTGTGTTGTTTAAGAGGAAGGAGCATAGAGTAAAGATGTGCACTGCTACTTTAGCTTCTTATGCTATCCGCTGACAGTTCAGCTGCCAGCGGCTTGTACTTTTCGATCAAAACATTGAGTGTTTTATGCATATAGTGTTTTAACATTGGACATTACTGGTTTGATTTCATGTCTTTTCATCAACAACACCGCCTGACTCATGAATCACACACACAATGCTGTTATTATTCTTTCTCTGATATGACATCACTTCAGGAAGTGACTGGCCCCTCTTACAGCCCACCTCTTTCTCATTCAGGGAATGAATTCCCAGAGGTCAACCTTATTTGTCCCGGCAGGGCCTTGGGCAGCAATGAAACAATCTGCCAGCGAGGTTAAACTATATTACACTATTCCGGATAAACAAGTCTTATGGCCTAATTGAAGAGGAGCCAACCAGACTCGGTAAGGCCTCCATCAGTCTTTTTTTTTTAACTAAATGCAAATAATGAGTCAAGTTTGCTCAGCTATGAAAGGATAGTTCTATCAGTTCTTCATGGAAAACAATTTGGCCTTGAACGCACAATGTTTGTACCCATGGTCTTTTATGAAAGGTCCCATTTACAATTTCACATGACCCCCCCAACCCCTCCACCCCGACAATCCACCCCCACCACCTCAGTGGAAGATAAGGACAGGAGTGTAATCAATATCTCAAAACACACACGCACAAAGCTGGAGATAGTGTGTCATTACAGTGGCCAAGTGAACATTTTCACATCATCAACAAAAACGTCCCCAGTGCTATCTGTGTTAAAGTTCACATCTTTCATGGAAATGTCAACAGTTAAATGTGACTCAACCAATAGGTCATGACTCACCATTTTTTTTGCCAGTGAGTGTATGCTGGGCAAAATGTATGGATTTTAGGGGTCCTGAACATCCCACTGCTGCACCCAAAACTCACTCAGAAGCGCAACCTGGTAAGTTAGAAATATATTGCCCCCAACAACATTTTCTCACACGAAATTGTCTATCATAATGAGATGCATGAAAAGGTCTAGGGACCCATGCATGGAATTGAATAGGATGTGAGCCATCTCTGATTGAAACAAAGATTTTGGGTGAATTTCAAGGCTGGTACTATGGCAAACTTCTACTTGGGAATTCACCCAAATGAGTTCCATTTGGAAGCAGGTATCCTAGATAGATAGATGTGTGACACAAAATTGGGAAGCTTTTTTTGACAGCACTGTTAAATGTGGGTGGAGTATGTTGCAAAGTTTGATGAAATAAGAAAAATATTTGCCATGAATACCGCGGTGTGAGGGCCCATTAATCAACATTTGCATCTTTAATTTTTCCTGTAATTAATAATGTGTGATATGACACTAACACATTTTTGTGAGTCATTTTAATTCATTGAAAAATATTGAAAAAAAATTTTAAAATAGCAATGCAAGGTTGTAAATAACCAGAATGTATTCCACAAAAAATATTTTGGGTTACCTCGTGTATTTCAATAAAAGTAGATGAAAGCACAATGAGTCTATTTGTTCTACCTTGTGGGAAAGTTGGAAAATGACAGTAGTTATTGAGCCCTTATAGCCCTGTGGGAACTCATAAATGATTCAGAATGAAAGCTGGTGATATCATCATATTGAGTCCTGCTACGAAGACACACAATATGGACAGATTGCATTTTAAAACTGTTACGTGTGCACTGAATAGGGTTGCACAATTCCGTGAATTTTCAAAGCTGATCGGCAATCGACAAAAAACGGGTTCAGTGCACTTTATGTGAAAGGGATGTATTGCAATGTACCAAAGTACAGATAAATGGAAAGTTTGAAAAGACACCCAATTGGACAAGTCCATTTCTACCTTTCCGACACAATTCACGGTTTTGAGAAATGAGATGGCTCATTCAGTTTTAATAAAATTGACCATCTCTGTCCACTTTACATGTGACAGACTTCAAAAGGGATTACTGTGTAGCTGCGAGTGTTGTTTGTCCAGCAAACAGCCTCCTCTCTGTCTCTACTGGTCACTTCTGTCCTCAAATCTGCTTATAGATTCCCTTTGCTGTGTGGCCTGAAATGGGTCAGGAGGTCAGGGCCTAGCATGGCACTGTGGGAGTGATTGTTCTCCAAAGGCCTTGGGTGCGGAATCCATCATCGTTAATGCACCAGTCTACTCTTGTTAACCGGCTGGCCAAACATGATGGAGAAGGTACGGGGAAAGCCTTTTTGAATTGGGGATCAAATCCTTCATTTCGTCTCATAATTGGCCTAAATGAGATGAAGCCAGAGGGGTCTCGAGGTCAGCAGATTGCCAACTGGAGCCTGACGTGTGTTCACTGATATTTTTAGTGATTAGAATTCATCAGTTAAATATTGTTGATCTGTCCAGTAAATGTGGTTAAAATGTGAAAGCAATTGGACAAAATCTCTGGGAGGACTTTTAAGGATTTGAAACGGCCAAAAATGACCCTAAAATAGTCACTTCCAAACCAATATGGCAGACACCCACAAAAAAGTTTCAAAAGGCCATGACTGAAAAACACAGTGTATACGTATGATAGACATGCCTACCAAATTTCTTATTGCTAAATGAAACATGCTTCAGGGATTGGATTTACAAAATATTTTGAGGGGCATAACTGAGCCAATTTTGGATGATCATACCTGCCTCGTAGAGGGGTTTTAAGTATGGGTAAGGCCTCAAAATGGCGATTTATCGGGCCTCAGAATAATACCCACAAAGAAACAAAAACAATTTCAATCGGACCCTAAAAAAGGCCTATAAAATGGGTCATTTGTAAAAGAAGGACCATCTGCTGTGTGACAACGTCGGGATAGACCATTAGTATGGCCGCCCCACAGCTGCGCATCTTCACATTTGACGACGTCGCTTAAACGTGTGCGTCCATTGACATGTTTACACAAAGATCGTGAACCTGCCGGAGATATTGCGACCCACCGCTAACATTAGCGGTGCTTTATCAACCTGGCCTATTAAAAGTGTCCACATGATATAGACGAGAGGATCCAGCTGCTAAGGTTCCACCCAAAACCGAGGTCCAAAAGCAAACAATTCCCCCTTGCCCCGCTGTTTGATCCTTGTTGCGGTTTAACCTTTGAACTCGAATGGGAAGCTAACTAATGAATTCCATATTTCCCGATGGCGTACAACAGGACCGGCTGTTAGTGACCATCAATCAAAGGCGACAGAGTGGGATGGTCACAGGTCGAACCAAAGCACACACCCCTGTTTGACCTCCCACACACAATCACATACATACACTGGTCATTGCATAAAGACAACTAAACACAAAACTAAGTGTGATTTGAATTTTTTTTTGGCTTCTTTGCCACCACAGACGGACGGGAAAGGAAAACACAAATAAGGAAAAGTGCGATGATAACTAAGAACAGGAAATGGAACTGATTGCAACATTGAGCAATTGGCCTGTGATTCAAAGCCAAAACCCTAGAACTATGAGACAGACCTGCTAACCACTAGTTACTGGGCTGCTGCCATTATTTTCTATAGGGGGAAAAAAGTTTTGCAATCCTAACTTCGTCCCTGAACTAATTATGTTTGACCTTAGGTGTTATTTTATAATGGTGTCCTTAAGTCTGTCTTAAATTAGTCAAACTTTTCTTTTCATGTCCTCCATCTAGAGAATGTTTCCCATCAGTGCAACATCCATTCATCCATTTTTTGCAATCTGAACTGTGTCGTTGTACTACTTATGTTTGACTTTAGGGGTTCCTCTCATATTTTATGACCGTGTTCTTTGCTCTGCCTTGAATTTGTCCAAGTTTGCTTTTCATGTCCCCTTTTCTAGAGAAAGTTTCCCATAAATGCCACTTCCTCTGCTGTAATTAACGCTGCAGAAACTTTAGATTGGGCCTTTGATGAGCACAAAGTTAACAGCAGAAGAGGAAATAAGTCGGTGAAAGGTGACAAGTGGCCGTGGGTTGGTTTGTTGAGGTGGGAATGGCAGGTGTGCGCTTTCCCTTCGCAGCGACACATGCAGAAAAAAAATGTTCCGAAACTATTGTGGCAGATAAGGAGCGTGTGAAAAATCGATGTGGGAGCTCAGTTGCGACGCGCTGACTAACTCCTGGAGGAGCGAGACAGAGAGGGAATGGAGGCTTTTAAAGGACGCCCACAGGAGATAAACCAGCGTTCACATGGGAACAGCAGGAGCCCCGTTTCCTAAAGTCACCAAATCTTTTTGAGTTGAGCACTTTGAACGGTGGGAAAAAATAAAGTGGGGACACCTTCTAAGCCTTTGCCTATTTATCACGAAGCTAATGGTAAGAATCAGATTTTTGGGGGAAAAAAGGTGAACCCTGAGATCAGGCAGAGCCTCGCGCAGGGCGGTAACACGATCTGCAGGAGAGTGCTGATAACCCAGGACAATACGAGAGGGGGATGCCTGGGAGATAAATAAAACAAACAGGGCTATAAAAGTGGGAGGAGAGTGGTGTGGGGGGGGGGGGGGGGGTCCACACGTGGTGCCGGCAACATCAGTCCTAAGAATAGGAGCACAATGATGGCTAGAGGAGGAGGAAAGAGAGGGATGCTTGGGAGGAGATAAAGGCAGCAAAGGGGATGACTCATTTGGAGGAGGCCTGCAGACGGAGTGGAACAAAGTGATTGACACAAATAGTCAACTAGCCTGTTCATATACTATTATTAGGTGATCGCATTTTTAAAAAGTTCTACATTGTCATACGAGTGTAAAAAAATAAATAAGAAAAGGTTAACAGTAACATGTGACAAAAGGTGTCAGGAATAACCTTAAGTGTCAAGTGTAAAATAAGTTACCACTAACTGCTCTTTCAATTACAAAGCTGAGTCTTAGTAAATGACTGAATGATGAAGGCAAGGATGCACCTCACAGATCCCAATTCTTAACATCTCAGGTGTGTTTTGCTTTTTCTTTGTGTTTTTTTCTAAAATGCTGATTTTTACCATCCATCCATCCATTTTCTGAGCCGCTTATCCACACAAGGGTCACGGGAGTGTTGGCACCTATCCCAGCTATCTTCTGGCAGGAGGCGGGGTACACCCTGAACTGGTTGCCAGCCAATCGCAGTGATTTTTACCATAGAAGCATAAAATGATATTATACATTGACAGAAGTTACCCGATTCTCTATCCGTCCAGCACTTTCCCGCTCCACAAGCACAAACCGGCCGTGGGTCAAAGTGTGGCCGTCATGAAAGCTAACTGCACTTTAAAGTAACATTTTAACATTCTTAACTGAAATACAAGTGTGAACTTGATGCTATTTCAATTTCAATGCAATACACCAGAGGTTCTCAAAGTTTGGTACAAGTACAACTAGTGGTACGCGGGCACCCTCTAGTGGTACATGAAAGAATCACTGAATTAAAGACGTAAAATTTAAAACATGAAATACATAAAAAAATATTACAATGAAGCTTGTAGCTATGCATACAACCTGTTGAAACTTACATATATATATATATATATATATACATGTGTGTGTGTATATATATATATATATATATATATATATATATACACTGTGTGTGTATATATATATATATATATATATATATATACATGTGTGTGTATATATATATATATATATATACATGTATATATATATATATATATACATGTATATATATATACATATATATATATATATATATATATATATATACATGTATATATATATATATATATATATATATGTATATATATATATATATACATGTATATATATATATATATATATATACATATATATATATATATATATATATATATATATATATATATATATATAGAGTACTGTAAATGTTTTACTTTTCACTTTTTGCATTTAATCTTTGGACTTAAATATAGGAAGAGAAAAAATATATACTTAATGATTAAGTCATGTTATTGCACATAATTGTGAAATAAAACTCATACTTAAATGTCTAAAAATAAATAATTCTTAAAGAGTGTTAATGTTTTAACTGTGCATACTGTTTAGCATGGGCTTACAATAATAAATACAGGAATAAAACCCTTGTATCATTTTTTAAGTGATACTTGTAAAAAGTTTGAGAACCACTGCAATAGACCCTCAGTCCTAACTTGACTAATGACTGAATGAATAAGGCATAATGCATGAAGTGATGATGATGATGAACTGTGTGCTACATTGTCATTGTAAATGAGAACTGCTTCTCAAATGACCTACCTGGTTAAATAAATGTTACAAAAAGTGGGTATCATGTCATTTCGTCTCTAAAGTCGAGCAAAATGTCTTTTTATACTTGTATGAAAGTTAAGAATGATTTTTAAAAAAATGCTGCTTTAAACATTGCATGTATAGTTAAAAATTTCATGGTGGAAACTGTTTACCCTGTGAATTTCCATTTCCCTTAGTTCCACTTTAAATACAACTTCTCAATCCACATGAGAACGTGGTGATATGATTTCTGTGTCCCAGATTTGTCTTGAGTCTGCTGTTGGGCGCCTTGAGCCGACCTTCTCGGACCACGTGAGGGTCACTCGATGACCCTCTGGGGCCCTCTGAGGAACAACAGCTTGGACCACTGGGGATCTTCCCTCTCTTGCGAGCGTGTAAGTGAAGTCACGTTTTCCAAAAAACCCATTCTCATGTTGCCAGGCGCACACTATCAACAAGCTTTGTGAAAATACGGCCGGGCAGACACAAGAGCATCCTGTGCCATCGAGAGTGCTAACAATGGATGAAAAACAAGCCACTGATAGTGTACGAGCCGGTCCCTCGAGGAGATAAAAAAGCTGCCCCATGTGTGGCTTGTGGCTCCCACACGCAAGTGGATTAATGGCCG
Organism: Phyllopteryx taeniolatus; assembly: GCF_024500385.1. Taxonomy (NCBI): domain Eukaryota; kingdom Metazoa; phylum Chordata; class Actinopteri; order Syngnathiformes; family Syngnathidae; genus Phyllopteryx; species Phyllopteryx taeniolatus. The sequence goes on from NC_084503.1 coordinate 26,718,088, forward strand.
GAGCTGCTGTGCTGAGATGACTGATGACTTCAGAGCTTTGAAAGCCCCCCCCAACCCCTCGCTGTCACTCCGCTGTCTCCGGCAGGGTCGCTGGATGGCGTCACCTCGCTCTTACAGGAGATAAAGGTGACAAGATGATGTCTCGCAGGCCCTGCTGTCAATCGATGGATCATTAAAAAACAAAAGCACCTGCAGGGAATCACATTCCTTTACCTTACAGGATACAGGAGAGTGTTTTGTATTTATTTATTTATTTTTTTAATTTAATCGAACAAAGATACTGTTTTGGGCAGGAAGTCTATCATAACATTTCTGTTTCCTGCTTTAAACAATGCCTAAAACATTAGGTACACAATGTTCCATTGATAAATTGCACCCAACAAAGATTACTCATAGCCTACTAGCACTGGAGGTGCTAGCTTGAATGGTGCCCTGTGCAAGACTCCTCAATGATTGGCTCCAGCACGCCCGTGACCCTAGTGAGGATACATGGTACGGAAAATGGATGGATGGTGTCGATATATATATATATATATACGCACATCCATTTTCTTTACCGCTTATCCTCACGCGTGCTGGAGCCAATCCCAGCTATCTTCGGGCGGGAGGCGGGGTACACCCTGAACTGGTCGCCAGCCAATCGCAGGCCACATATAAACAAACAACCATTCGCACTCACATTCACACCTACGGGCAATTTGGAGTCTTCAATCAACCCACCATGCATGTTTTTGGGATGTGGGAGGAAACCGGAGTACCTGGAGAAAACCCACGCAGGCACTCTCTCTCTCTCTCTCTCCCTCCCTCCATACATATATACACACACACACAAACAACCATACATATATACACACACACACAAACAACCATTCGCACTCACATTCACACCTATGGGCAATTTGGAGTCTTCAATCAACCTACCATGCATGCTTTTGGGATGTGGGAGGAAACCGGAGTGCCCGGAGAAAACCCACGCAGGCACGGGGAGAACATGCAAACTCCACACAGGCGGGACCGGTATTTGAATCCCGGTCCCCAGAACTGTGAGGCAGTTGTGCTAACCAGTCGCCCAACGTGCCGACCTCTCTCTCTCTCTCTCTCTCTCTCTCTCTCTCTCTCTCTCTCTCTCTCTCTCTCTCTCTCTCTCTCTCTCTCTCTCTATATATATATATATATATATATCCATCCATCCATCCATTTTCTGAGCCGCTTCTCCTCACTAGGGTTGCGGGCGTGCTGGAACCTATCCCAGCTATCATCGGGCATTAGGCGGGGTACACCCTGAACTGGTTGCCAGCCAATCGCAGGGCACATACAAACAAACAACCATTCGCACTCACATTCACACCTACGGGCAATTCAGAGTGTTCAATTAACGTGCATGTTTTTGGGATGTGGGAGGAAACCGGAGTGCCCGGAGAAAACCCATGCAGGCACGGGGAGAACATGCAAACTCCACACAGGCGGGGCCAGGGATTGAACCCGGGTCCTCAGAACTGTGAGGCTGACGCTCTAACCAGTCGTCCACCGTGCCGCCTATATATATATATATTATTTTTATTATTTTTTATATATATATATGGGCTTTATTTATTACTTACCAATTGCTTCAAAGTGGATTAATATTATTGGAAATGACTGCCAGATTCATTTTCTTGAGCAAAAAAATACATAAAATCTACTTGTTAGTGCAATATGTAACATTAAGAAACATATGTCTTTTAATATTACGTCATCAAAGAGAGAAAGCCATTTGCAACACTTTAGATTGGTCAAGCCTGCGAGTCAAGTGAGGAAAAGCGGTAAAGAAAATGGATGGATTGATTTTTGAAAATTGATTCATTTTTAAAAATAACAGACCCACAAGGGGACTGACCAAAGGGATCGATTTGTGAGAAAATATATACAATTGACCAAATTTGGACATGGGAGGTTTTTGCCCGTTTCCAGCGATATGTAGACACACACATGCACGCACGCACGCATGCACGCACACACACACACGCATGCACGCACGCACACACACACACACACACATACACGCACACACACACTCACAGACACAAACTCCCTGCAGAATAATAGGTACACCTTGTGAGATTCATTACATACTGTATTTCTGTCTGTAAAAGACTATAATGCTCAGTTTTGATTGCCACCGCAAGAGAGCTAAGCAAATAACAATATGATTATTATTATTATGGTTTTAGCTCCCACAGCAGTCTTAGTCAGAGCCCTTCCTCATGTTCTGACCCTCCCCCGTCGCGACTGAGATGACTCTTTGTGCTGGCGTCATCAAAACACATAATTATGACGCCACCCCGACATGCCCGCACATGACTACAAACATTCGTATGATGATTTAGATGTGAATCATGCTACATTTATGGATTTTATTACCTGAGCCAAGGATGTTGTTTGTCACTCTGAGAGGAAATGGAGAACATAGCTGACAGTCTCAGATTCTGGAATGATTAAAGAGAACAAACTTGTTGTTCTACTGAGCTTGTTGTACGATTTATACTACTTCATACTGGACATGCTATTCATTTTGCATTATAGCAGACAGCTCTGCGATTGGCTGACGACTAGTCAAGCGTGTACCACGACTCTTGCCCAAAGTCACCTGGGAGACGCTCCGACTCACCCGCGACCCTATCATGGATAAGCAGTATAGAAAATCGATGGATAGATTATAGCAGACATGAAATGTAGACTAGATAGAATTAAGTTCAAGCGGTGGGGTCGACTGGTAACAGTAGCCGTTGCTTTACCTGGTTGTTATTGGGATTGCAAAATTCTGGGAATTTTCAGTGCTGGAAACTTTCCATGGGAATTAACGTGAATTTATGAAAATAAAAGAGGAATGGAAATTTAAAATTTGCTCTTAATAGAAACTTAAAAATAGTTGAGTAAAATATATTTTAGCATAAACCTGAGGAAAAACAACCAGATGTCATGCAAGTACAGTGGTAGCGTAATGTACAAGTTTTTCGAATTACGAGCCGTCACTTGGTGGATTTTTTTTGCTTTGTGTTGTGAGCCAAAATCTGAGGATCAAGCAAGCTTTGGCCACACCACCGCTAGAGTGAAGTAAAAAAATAAATAAAAATACAGCAATTACCGTAAGAAACTGTAATGCCCTCACATGTGGGCAAGAGCAATTTGCATGGATGTCTGCTTATGACTAAACAATATTGTATTTGTGCTTGTATGCTATATTTCCATTAAATTACACTCAATTCCCATAAATATCATGTAAAGTTTCCAATGTTGAATATTTCCAAAAGTCCCCAATTTAAATTCTCATGGAAATGTATGTCACACTTTTGTAGCCCTACTTGATATCATAGGCAATTGAGCATTTTCATGTTTTACTTTGGTTGACCTCTTTTACACTTGTATGACAATAACCTTTATTATCAAACAAAAAGGAGATGCATCTGTGACAAGTTTTATCCTACTCTCTAGATTAAAAGTGTCATTGCTTGATCATATTGTTATTGGTGGGGGGGGTAACATTTTTTTTTTTACCCTTGTATGAGAGTAGTTGACGAAGTTAAAACTATTATTGAAGAAAGTCCATCTTTCATACTGTATACATTCTCTGGAAAATTAAGCTTTTTATTAGGATGACGTTCCCAGGAACTGGCAAGGCATTAAAAAGTCAACTAGATAAAAGAGAAGAAGGTGAGGATTAGGAAAGGGATGAAAGCTGTAAAGTTTTCCATATTACCTTGTGAAAAGCCGTGTTCACTGCTCACTCCCACTACAGTTTTACCTTCATTACACTGAAGGACGCAAAAAACGTGCAAAGGGATCTTTTTCACGTTTATGATGTTGCATTTGTGGCGAGGAAAAGGCAGCAAATTAGGAACGTTGTGTGATTCACCCTACCTCCCCTCCGTTCTCAAATGCCTCACCCTCCTCCTTCCCTTTTTGCGTGTCGAAGAAACTCTTCGCAGATCGTGCAGACTCATAAAAGCGATGGCGCAGAGACGTCGACATTTCTAAAGCTTGCAAAGATAAATACACTCAGGTATTCATTGCACATTTTATAGGGTGGCCCAAGAAAAAAAAAACAAACAAAAAACATTCTGTCCTCTCTAGACTTTTTTTTTTTTTTTTAAACTTCAACTGGAGTGTTGGCGATCAATTTGTGCATTAAAAAGCCAGCAAAGTTTCTTATGCAGGAAGGTTACATACAGTATCTATCTATCTATCTATCTATCTATCTATCTATCTATCTATCTATCTATCTATCTATCTATCTATCTATCTATCTATCTATCTATCTATCTATCTATCTATCTAACACTGCCTGTTTTTGGGCTTAATTGCTTGCCAGTTTATTGCAATGGCTCTGAGTCATTTTACTTTACAATTGCTTGTTTTTCACCCACAGAAAGCTCTCTGGATTTCATGCTGGTTACATCTCTAACTCGTATAAATGTAGCCTTCAAAGGCAAAACCCAAATGTGAAATTGAGTGTAGACATTTAGCGCTATTTATTGTTTGAATCATTTCCCATCATCTCTAAGCTCCACAATCATTCGTTTTTTTCATCCACACAGCGCTCTCTGGTTTTTGTGTTGCTTACAGATCTAACTTGTATGAATCTAGTCTTCACGGGCAAAACCCAAATCTTAAACTGAGTATACACGCTTAGTGGTATTTATTGTTTGAATAATTCTCCATCATCTTTTAAATTAACAATTGCTAGCTTTTCACCAACACACAACGCTATTGTTTGTGTGTTAGTCACACCTCTAAATCGTATAAATGCAGTCTTCACTGGCAATACCCAAAGTCTGTGTGGCTGTTTATTGTCTGAAGAGTGAATGCAATCGCAGACCACTTGGGAATTGAAGCTCACTTATCAGTCAAATGTTCTAATGCTTTTGCTTACATTAAAAATATAGTTTCAAACATCATTGCTGCAGTATATTCTGACTTATAAATATACTGTAATTGGAAATGAAAGCTGAATTGTTGATCTCTTTCCAAATGTTATTTTTGTTAATGGTAAACCCAAATCTTCTTAGTCTTCAGCAAAGTAAAAGAATTGCGCTCACTGTTTCAATAATTTTGGAGGCTAGTGTATGGCTGAAAAACAGTTAGCGAAAGGCTGCTGTAATGTAGAAATACAAGCCATACATATATAGTCAGACACCCTCGATACAGAGTGTATCAGTTTTATTTTTTAAGAACCATCTGTGTGTGCTTGCTCTCGCCGGGCTTTGTACGCCACAGATGCTCCTTTTGTGCCTCGCTCCAAATCTTAATAAGCTGTTAAAATATTTGCAGAGGCGGCTTTTCTTCACGCCTCTCCCTCTCTTTTTTTTATTAGTGTTATTATTATTTATACCTTTTCATGGGCAGAAAAAAATGGAGATGTCCACTAAATGTGATGGATTGGGCTTAAAAAAATGGCCATTATTGCCATTAAGCGCCACATGTCAGCTGCCGCTTTTGTGGCGGCTGTATTTCTAAGCTAACCAGTGATCCATGAGCCAGGCGGGAGGAGGAGTGGGGAGGAGGAAGAATGTAACACCCTGAAAGAAAATGCCCATCTCGCTCTGTCTCGCTCTCTCTGTATCCGTCACATGATTAAAAATACAGCTGCAGACACAAGTGTAGAAGAGGCAAAGCCAGTCAAAGAAAGAGGACGGGAAAGGAAGTGGAAAAAGAGAGGCTGAATTCTGAATAGTAGAAATCACTTCTTTCAGGCCACGGAGAAGAATAAGAAAAGCCATCTTGGGGGGACACTGTGTACAAACTTACCAGTGTTCACGTGGGAGTGGAGCACAAAACCGGTGTGAATGAGTCGACGCGGAGTCTTTATTAGCTAGCACTGGCAGTTAACGTCAGCAGTTGAGCATTCTATCGGGGGGCTTAGTTTTAAAGAGTAAACACAATAAAACACTACGATAAATTCACTAACGTGAGGTTTTGTGCTCTTTCTGTAACGCCCTATGACGCCGCCCAAACACCCTGTCGGGTAAACGCCCCCCTGGGGTTGACGCCAGAGGAAGGAGGGTGGTTAGCTTCTCGAGATGACGCAGAAATTCCGGATCTTTATTGACAGTACAGTGGTGGAAGTTAACAGCTGATCAGCTGAAAGCTAAGGTATCTCTACCTGGGCTCTAGTTGAAAACTCAAACAATAAAACACTCATTGATGACTCGTACAGAAAATAGCCAGTCAACCTGCGGCTAATGCTGAGAGCCAACATCAATGGGAGCCTGTATCTCGCACTGGGCTTTCGTGAGTGAGGTCATACTTTCTGGAATGTTACTTGCTAATAATGCTGGCTAGTTTGATAATTGTTCAACCACGTTTTTGTGTGATTCTGTTGTTTGGAACATTGGAACAACATTAGGGGTCGTTCCAATTTTGCTGTAACACTGTATTGTTGAATTGTTCTGCATGAAACCATCAAATAAGAAGAAATTAATTCAATGTAAAGATGATTTAGAGTCATGCTGACACATTTGTTTTGGTAGAAAAAATACATTTCATCTGCAAAAGCTGTGTTCCTTGTCAAAATTCAAGTCTTAAAACCATCACAGAAACTGCAATAAAAACAAGAGACTCCTTGTCGGAATATGCATATTAATCAAATGTTACGACTGCCTCGTTAAAACTTCTACTGGACACAATCAAATTGAAAAACAGGAAATTGTGTCCTTTGCCAAGTGAGATGCACTGAGGTTTCATCATCACTATCCTGTCAAGTGTCACACAACAAATCAGTGGTTCTCGGCCAAATTGAGTGACTTCTGAGCACTAGTATGCACTAGCTACGTACAGTATGTCATTAACTATTTCTCCAACTGTACCTTGACGCTGGTTGATTCCCACCTTGTTTCCATTTTAAAACAATGTTTTCCATTCCAAAATAGTGCAAAGTCTTCTAGGGTCACATTGTCACAACCATAAAACCTTCATTAATTGCACAGACAATGTTTTGAACGAGACTTATTATCAATTGTATTCATAGTTCAAGACAGTTCCCAAAAAGACATTATTGTGATATTATTCCATTAAAATAAAGATAAAGAATTCCAGAAAATTTAACATCCACTTCTCACACTCTGGTTCAAATCACTTGGTTTTGGGAGGCGGTTCTCCCTCATGCGAATACAGCTTTCATTACCCTGACAACTGGGGGGGGGGGCACAGCTAAGGCATGTGGCAATGTTAGTCTACTTTGGTTTTCCAACTCAGCAGCTATTTCTCGAATTTTGCAACTTTTACCAATGCTCTTGGGAATCTTTAGGAAAAAAGGTGATGAGCAACATTTGTAGTTACTTTTTGTGGTGTTATTAAAGAAGTCTGGAGACTCTGGTACTCAATCCAAAGAAGAAGAAGAAGAATCATCTTTTCTTGTCATGAACATGCATGCATGCACACAAAATTTGTTCTCTGCATTTAACCCATCACAGTGAACACATACACGTTAGTGGAACACACTGGAGCAGGGGGCAGCTGAAGCGCCCGGGGACACGTATTTCCGGGTCACAGCCATCCATCCATCCATCCATCCATTATTCCGTTAAATCCACTGTAATAATTTTTAATATAAATAGTATATGTACTGTACTTACTTGGTTGTGTAATTTCACCCAACAAGGTTTTAAGCAGTCAAGAGACCCAACTATCTGAATGCAATTACTTAAAAAGTTTTGTCAGTTTTCTTCGCATTGTTAACTGACTATTATTACCCACTGTTTTATAAAACTACTCATGAGTAGGAATGAAAACGGTCCACTGATAAACCATGAAAACAATTACAGATTGTTAGTTGTACTGTTTCAAATTGTAATTATCATTCCTAACGGGTTTAGTGTCACTGAGAGTAGTACTCTAGTTGTCTTAAAGCTTCTCCCAACAGCAAACAAACGAAGAACGAAATCCAAACCAGAGAGGAAAACGCATATGTTATGGTGCTATGAGACATGGTGGAACGTAGCCCTGATGTCGGCGATGTTTTTCTCCTACAAACAAGACTACGGCAGAAGTTTCTATGCAAGTAGCTTGTTTTGAGGGGCGGACCGGTCTCACGCAAATGAGATGCTCATTTGCCCACCCTGCCCTCCTCAACTGCAGGAACAATGACAAGTACAGCTTTTGTTACCATGACAACTAGGTGTCGAACTACTTTTCTGGTCCAATAAAAGCAAGTGCGAACTGCGACGTGCCCATAAAGATAGTAAAAACATGGATTTTTCATTTTTTTCTCATCTAAACACTAAGTAATGGTGCCACCATGCAATTGGCAGCCTTTGAAAGTGTTTTCATGAGATGTGGGATGAATCATTATCATTTATTATCATTACCACCATTACTTTGTGTTGCTTTTTAAGTATGAAGGGTGCCATACAAAAAAAGGTTTGATTGAGTGATCACTGGAAAGCTAAATGACACGCTAAAGTCGTGATAAGTTTTGAAATAATACCTGTTATACATTTAGATCCAGCCATCCTGTGGGAGGCTTGTTGAGGAAGTCGTAGTCCACTGCAAGGTTTCATTTCATGCAGAAAGGTGACAGTTCTGGTCGTGTCCTCTGTAAAATAACATCGGTATTTATTGTCAAGAACGTGTTTATGTGCATTGAACAAAATGTAACCTCTGCATTTAAACCCATCACAGCGGAAAACACTGTCAACAGATGTTAATATCAATAGAGGATGGTTCTTTTTTTTCCATCTTATGTGGTTAGATGCTGACAAGAGATAATAAATGAGCCTTCTTCCTCCACCCTCAGATTTGGCCTGGAATCAATAAACTATCACACCAATAAGCCGAATCGATAATTGCGCGAAGTATCTCTAAAATCTTATTAATTTGCATCCTTTGTGCTCTGAATGGGCCATTGTCTGTCACTGGATGAATAATGGATGACCTGAAAATTCATTGGATGTCTCACCACTTTAGCATCTATTGAATGAATGCAGTTGTTTTAAAAAAGCTTAGAACATGCGTGTCCAAAGACTGGCGACCAGCAGATAGTTTTTTATTGGCCCATGGTATACTTTTAAAAATAAAATTAAACACAGCCCACATGAGAAAACCACCAAGGTGGTTTTGGACCTCACCAAAAAAACAAAAAAAACAAAAAAGTAACCCGAAAAAAATTTGACGTATTCCACAGCACAATGAAAAAAATAAATAAATCAGTGAGCAGCAATGAACAGGCCCTCGCACCCCCTTTTTCATGGCAAATCCTCGAAAGAACCATCAAATGTTGACACCCTGCACCATCCACATTAGATGGCGTACGTACGCTTGGTAATTTTCGTCGCCCATTTGTCTCAGATACTGTAGCTGCTTCTGGCTCATTGGGACGAATTCCCTAGTAAGGGCTCGGTAAAATACGAGCCTTGAAATGACCTGAAAAATGGCCAACTTCCTTTTCAATTTCAGGCATGAGTACTTGGGACTCTTTTGTGCATCTTGTTATGAAAGACCTATTCACCCAAATTTTGTGTCAGTCAATTAAACTGGTGTCAGGGGTACATTTTTTGAAATAAGAAAAAAATACATAGATTTTACGATTTGTATAAACCGGTGAGTTTTTGGTTATATTTTCCATCCCCAAGGAGGTGATTAATTCACAGAAAGAGAAAATAATAAGCAGCGATTCTGTGAGGGCATTTGAACTGCCTGATGCTCGAGTCCTAAATAGATAAATGCTGTTTTTTTTTTTTTTTCCTTTTAGGGGAAATATTAAGGAAAATTGACCTTTTAATGGCTTGCATACAAACACTACTTTGTGTGTCAGGCTACTTTAAATAATAGTTTCTCCACCCATGACTTGGCAGGTTCTTGAGCGTAGATCCATTTTTAAAGTGAACTCCAATTGCAAAGACATATTTGGTATATATAATCTCTTTCGACTTGAGTAACATAACAATAAGATACAACTTTCGATAATCATTTCCAGATTTACAGATTTTGACAAATCGTAATTTCAACATAGACCGCCCTTGTTTTTTCGTCGCAGTGCATTATGGGTAGTGACGTCAAATGGGGATGTGCCCGACGCACGCAGTATTTAGCAGTAGCCACAGTAGCAGCAGTAGTAGAGGAAGAAACTAGAAATGAGGATGAAGATGACAGGTGTGAAGAAACGCGAGTTGGTCATTTTCAGTGGTGTATTTGTAGCTACTGCTTGCCCATGCCGACTGAGAAAGAGAGTATCTGTTGTGAAGAGCTCAGTTTCATTTCTGCCGCTTCTCATGGTACTTGTTCGTTTTGCCCGATGTTATAAATGTGTTTAGTGATAACTGAGAGTAAAGTTACATGAATACCTATTTTACTATTTTTCACTGCTAACTCAGTGTCCGGTGGCGATGGTTTGTTTACTACAGCTGCTGCTGCTAACGTGAGCTCATCAAGGTAAGCGGCCAGCGCCTCCTGTCTTTCGCGTCTTTTTGCTCGGCCTTCGCTTGTCACACGCGGCCGTTTAGGCTCCTTGTGAGGAAAGCTAGTCGGCACTGCATTGGATTTGAGCCGTCGTTTATACCCAGACACACCGGTGAGCTCTCTCATGAGCTGGGGGCGATCAAAGGCTTCGAACAACCGCGAATCTTTCGGCTGCTCAACTCTTCCGGCCACATCCTCCCACCGTTTCCTCAACTTGATCTTTTTGGGAAAGCTATGACTGCTTACCTCCTTTTTTTTGCATTCCGTCCTGATTGGAAATTGCATACCAAAGCGGCGCAGTATGGCATTTTGAACTCCTTTCGCTGAGGATAAAAGTTGTTCGCAAGTGGCTAGCTTAACTCCACAGAGAGCAGTAACGTGACAATTTTACAACAGCCATTCAACGTCATCATTCCCAGAATCCTTGCGCACGCTAAACATGGCGGCGACGGTGTATCAAATTATGGTCTAAACATAATTTTTTTTTTTACTTATAGGAATAATTTATAAATATATACGACTGTATTTCAGTAGTAGTGGTCAGAAGTTGTAAAATTAAATGTATTTGTCATATTAATCATCTTTAAATCATCCATCCATGGGCTTGTCCTCTTCAGAGCTGTGGGTAAACTGGAGTCTGTGACAGCTGACTTTGGGCCAGATCTAGGCAGGTATTTTGTGTTTTTTTTTTTTTAGTTAGTTAGTTTTGTCAACTAAAGGTAAAAATATATATATATATATATTTATGTATAAGTGTATTGGAATTCAGGTAATGCATCACACCATACTCTAAGATGCATGTAGGTGGCAAACCATATTTTAAATCAGTGCTATCAATGTTAGATTCAACATAACAATGGACAGGAATAACAATGATAGCAGAGGTATATTGACTATGAGGTCATAGTCCATGGCCCGTGTGTCAAAACGCACCTGGGGGGTTAACATGCTGGGCGACCACGTTCAATGAAAGCTGCTATGCATCAACGTGAAAACACATCCATCATTTCAACCAATATGCAGGGGCTAGCATGGTTTGTGAATCCCCCCCAAAATAGATAACAAAAAGCTGGCCTTGTGGAAAGGCTAGACGCAAGACATACAGTACACACAGTGTCATTCATCTGCTGTGTTATTCCAAACATGACAAAGTAGTAATAATAATACAAACTCATATCCTGGTGATTTGTCAGCACAGTTTTCTGTTTATCTTTGTAAAACGTCCCAGAATTATTGCTGATGGATGGATATAAGCCAAGGTCACATGAGTATGCTTCTTTCCGGCTACTTACAAAATTAAACAGATTTTTACATTTTCTGATGCCATGATCAAGAAAAATTCCATTGATTGTGCAGGATATCCAAGATATACTGTACGTAAAAAGTTTGATTCTTGAGCGGTACCAATATCAAGTTCTACAGGTACTTCTTCCAGCTTTCTAAGAGATATTCTAAACATGAATGCTCTTGGTTTTAAATGGTATCAAAGACATTTGAGGTAGCCATGTTCTAGTATCTGTTAAACATTTGTATTTGACCCTTTAGCAATCATTTGTTACACCACCATAACTGAGCTGATGTTAATTGTGCTCCGATGGTCATAGTAAAGGCTTCTTTATACTCGCGCGGATGGCGAACGGGCTGACGTCCCCTTCGGCTGTCCCGCGCGTAGTTTGCCTTTATACTCGAGCGCAACCCACGCGCGCAGTTGTGAAAATGTACTGCAGTTCACCTCCAAGTCGGGGGTGTCGCTACGGCTGGTATTGGGTGGAGTTTCCTCTGCATTTTTTGGGCCACTTCCGGAAGCCGTTTTTACTTTCCTTTCAGTAACAAGGAACAAAGCAACAACAATGGGGACCGTGGAACAGTGTCTGCTAGAACAAATGGACCTAGATGACCAGATGATACATTTAATTATGCTGCAAAATCGATCGAGAAGGCAGCGGCGTAGATGGTATGTAGAACCGAGGGGTACGCTGAGTACGTCATCCCAGCACGCGCAGCAACAATTATTGCCGTGTGCGTGTCAAGCTACGCAGAGGGGCCACGCGGGCCAATTCGTCGGTCACGTGATGCAATGCGGGCGTTGTCGGCCGCGGGATTATAAAGAGGCCTTAAGCGTCAACTGGTCAGTTGAATTCTCTGGAAAAGCAATAATGTTGTTGGTTTTAAAGAAAGGATACTTATGGTGAGCTCTCGTTTCTATGCGGAACTCTACCAGTCACTTGTTAAACCAACATCCTATTCAGTCATTCACAGCACATCTTTGAACTTCCTGAGGTTGTCATCTGAATCCACCTGTAACAGTTGTACAAGCTGCATTTCATCACTTAACGAACCACAACTGATCTCTGGTTATTAGCATTAGAATGTTACTGGTTTTAGAGCATATGCAATTTCTACTTTAGAGTCGCTCAACTCAGTAGTTAGTGTGTCTCTATTCAGCACTCTACCAGTAACATGTTCTTTTCATCACTTAACAAATATCAACTGATCTTCAACATCTTGATCTGCAAGAATGCTATTAGTCAAAGCTACAAGCTCAAGTCCGTATTTATCTTGTTTCTTTTCACCACTCGAGCAGTCACACATCTTAACGATCATCTTCAAACTTTCGGAGGCTTCTGTGAGTCTGAGAAAGGAATCTATTGATTTTAATTTTTGCTGTCTGATAAAATAAACTTGACTTAGCTGGGGTCAAACATATTTTCTCTGTGCGTTATGTTGAATTTTAGTATTTTGGGGGGGCATTTTTCTAGAAAGTGTAGATGACAGACCCTTACACTTGATTTTTTAGTATTTTGGGGGGTGGGGGGGCATTTTTCTAGAAATAGTGTAGATGACAGACCCTTACACTATTTGTTGCACATTTTACAGTTTTACATTATCAGTAGCAAACAAAAGAATGTCACTCTACTTTGGTACGGTGTGAATTCATCAACTGTTAACTTTTATGAGTGATGTAGTGCATCATGTAGTGCCACACATCAGTTCAAATTAATCACTTGATGTTTATTTTGACATGCAAAGTGACACATGATAATGACGGTTGGTGCACTGCAAAATGTGTCTATGGTGATCTTCAATGCGTGTGGTCAAGTTTATAAGATCCGCTAAAAAGCCCCCCTATTTACATTAGGGAGTAGGGACGTTCCCTCTTAATGAAAGGCCTCTTGAACAGCTGGCGTGTCACGTTAATCTGATAAAAACATCCTCATATCCATAATTGTAATCAAGATTGACGGGAATGTAAAATGGTGAGGGTTCACATTCATCGGGACCACCATTATGACACGGGGTGGGTTTCAAAATGCCCACCTGACGAGCGAGAGAGAGCTGTTTGCTTAGCGACATTAGCTTTCTCAGTGGGGCTCCTGTGTTGCATTGAGGCTGCACACACACACGCACACATAGCCACGCACGCATACACACACAGCGGTATCTAGCATTTGTAATGAGAGCCAAAATAAAGAGGCACTTAAGGTTTGGCCCCAGCATGTACAAAGGCTTCCTCAGTGTATCGTATAATAGGGCCTGACTGTGTTACTTCTTCTTTGAGCTGCCCCATTTTCACCCCACATCTGCGTTATGAATGTACAAGTGCTATATCAACACGTAAACACACATTTCTAGGCTATCAAGTGCATTCCAAAGCAACAGGTGGCGCTATAACCTGGAGGAAACCATTGTCACAAAGACAATCTTATTTTTCTGGCAAATTAATAGCCAATCCCAATTGGGCGGACCTCAACCTGCTTAAAATCTCACCTGTTTTGAAAATCATATGTATCCTCGTGAAAATGTATGTATTATAGGTGTCCACCTCACTCAGTAGAAAAAAAAAAAAAAAAGCTCCCAATACTGGTTTCTACGATCCACATGAAATTGAGTGGACATCACAGGATGCACAAAAAAGTGCTGTGTCCGAAATCATTCACTCACTCACTGCTCCCTAGTCCCCATGTAGTTTCACTGTATAGTGGACTAGTATATAGTGATCTTATTCATAACAGCTTTTGGACACTACATGGCGCTCCATTAATGACATCACAGCTGTCGCACAACAAGAAAGTAGGCTGTTGCGGTTGGTTAAAAAAAAAAGATTGCTGCAGATTATTAAAAGAGGATTTTGTAAACGAATGTGTCATGTTTTTTTTCTTTGTTGAAAAGTACAAAAGATTCACTCCATCTGTCTGTGATGCATCTCGTCCCGCCATTCTTCTACTACTTCTTCTCTGAAGACGCAATGCATAATAGTGGTAGACTCGGTGAGTGAATATCGGTTGGTCACTACTTATTGCTGTGCTTTGTGGGAAATTTTGAGTGCACTATATAGGGCAATGAATTTGATCACCAAGCATTCGCAGACCAAAATGGCGTAACCACTATATAGTGGTTAGTGAGTGATTTTGGACACAGCCAAATGACTCACGGCCAAAATTGTACAGGAAGCCATTTTAGTTTTTGGCAGCCATTGTTTGTTAAAATTCAGCGAGTCATGATTTTTTTTGCGTGTGCTCATGCCCAAAAGTCTCAATAGAAATTAATGGAGGGGAGGCGCGGCACCATCGCGGAACTGCCGGTTCAAGATAGCGGGCACTCTTGTTTTAATACATTTTGTTTTGCGTTCTGTTAGTATAAATATTATTTTCTTTTAAAGACTGACGCTTGCTTAGACATAGCCTAGGTATTCCTCATTATTACCCTCGTCGTGCTCCACTTGACAGCTAAATCTGTCGTAATGGTATAACCGTTCATTGTCACACATTATGCTTGTAGTACATGGCATGTTTTTGTTTTATCTGTGACAAAAGCACAGGGGAAGGCATTAAAATGTATCTCTCACTCACCGTAAGTGTTCGCCATTGTCTTGCCGAGCTGGTAAGACCTGCTCTTTATTGTTTGTCATCTTTCCCGCCTGGGCCTCAATCACTCGAATGCCGAATGGAGAGCGCTGTCTGGTGCTTGATTGGCGACGCGGGGGAATAAGTGCGATGGGGACCTGTGGATGCTCGGAGATATGGCTTCCCAGTGTCTGGAGGACAATTAGCTGCCTATCAAAGAGCCACCAGGCTGCCCTCCCTGATTTGCTATCAGCGTAACGAGGGGGGACGTTCGATTCTCTGAGCAAACTGCCCAAGCGCAGCCTACTCGGCATGAACAAATAGAAGGTTAAAGAGAGTAATACCTCAACACGGACACCCTTTTGTCTTTAAGCAGGAGGTGGGGGAGCGCACTTTGCATTCATTCCGGTCTCCAGTGACTCTCCAGTAGTTACAAGAAGACATCAATTTTTGGGGACACTTATAATGGCTGTATAGTTAGGATGGCCATAGGAATGTTTTTAAACAGGATTTTGCGCAACTATTGATTTATTATGTCTTGAAGCACTGGAGGCAAAATGGAACCGAAACCAGCAGAGACACTGCTGATTCACTCTCTACTAGTTTGCTGTCCCATTAGGGCTCCCCATAGTGTGTCATCCTTTTCCACGTGAGCCTATCTCATGCATCCTCCTCTCGAACACCAACTGCCCTCATGTCTTCCGCATTCAGTACCACAGTTCCTCTCTGGGTACTCGGTCATAGGCTTTCTCTAGATCCACAAAGACATAATGTAGCTCCTTCTGACCTTCTCTGTACTTTTCAATCAACATCCTCAAGGCAAATAACGCATCTATGGTACTCTTTCTAGGCATGCAACCACATTGTTGCTCACAAATACTCATTTCTGTCCTGAGTCTAGCCTCCACTACTCTTTCCCATAACTTCCTTGTGTGGCTTATCAAATTTATTCTTCTAGAGTTCCCACAGCTCTGCACATCAAACCTTGTTCTTAAAAATGGGCACCAGCACACTTTTCCTCCATTCCTCAGACATCTTCTCACCCGCTAGAATTCTGTTGAACAAGCTGGTCAAAAATTCCACAGCCACCTCTCCTAGATGCTTCCATACCGCCACAGGAATGTCATCAGGACCCACTGCCTTTCCATTTTCCATCCTCTTTAATGCCTTTCTTTCTTTCTAACTTCCCCCTTACTAATCATTGCCACTTCCTGGTCCACTACACTTGCCTCTTCTACTCTTTCTTCTCTCATTTTCCTCATTCATCAACTCCTCAAAGTATTGTTTTCATCTGTCCAGCACACTACTGGCACCAGCCAACACATTTCCATCTATATCCTTAATCACCCTAACCTGCTACACATTCTTCACATCGCTGTCCCTCTGTCAGGGCAACTTGTATTGATCCTTTTCTCCTTCTTTAGTGTCCAACCTGGCTTACATGTCATAATTTGCCTCTTGTTTGGCCTTTGCCACCTCTACCTTTGCCCTACGTCACATCTTAATGTATTCCTCTGATAAAAGGGGGCCATCGGTGTCCAGCGGCTCCCCATTGAGCAGTGTTCTCATGAAATATCGTCTCCACCACCACTACCCATATGAAGCTGAAGATGTCAAACTATTGAAGCTGCAATGTGTGTTAAAATTAGGAAAGTTGAAAAATGACCACTGCTCATGTTGGTTGGTTTATCGCGATAATTTTTTTAATATCAGCAGTGCTTAATTTTGCAGGTCAATCACACATTTGTAACCCATCATTTTCATATGTTGTTTCAGTGCAGTTATAAGTAATCTAATAGAGAGTGTGAACATGTGACAGGTTGCCCCACCATGGGTAACTTGTCTCACTATATGGGGCAAGATGTCACACTAGATTTTGCAACTCGTAAAACATGTGGGAAATTATTGCTCTTCTCCTTTATTTTACTTGAAAGTGAACGTTGAAGACGGTGACAGAAAATGTTTATCATTAGGCTTGAAAAAATACGTTGAACATAACCATTGAACAAACGTTAACATAAAATATTACGCAACAAGCACTGGATTAAAGTCCTTAAGAAATGCTGACACGGAGGCCGTGGCTCTCGGTCTGTTTTATCTTGCTTAAACTGAAAAGTCAAGATTAAACTGAATTACAAAGAAAGAAAGTTTTCCTTCATTATGAAAATACATGTGACAACTAACCCCAAAATGACAGAGACATTCTGCCCCAAACAACCATCTTTGCCAACGCTAGCGCTAGCTTAAAGTTAGTTTAAAGGAGAACAATGACTAAGGAATGAAAATATGCCGCAATCTCTCCTCTAAAAAGTCCACATGTATCACTGCTAGGATTTTTATCTGTAAGAAACCTATTTTAAAATATATTAAAATTAACTTTATTGTTTTTTTTCCAAAAAGGTTGATTGGCGCTGATCTCAGCTCACAATGTGCGATTCTCTTCTCAGACGGGACACGACCTCTGACCATCTAAAGGAAGAAAACTAGTATTCTACTTTTTAGTTGCAACTTCTGGTGGAGAAGATATTTGCAATAAAATGTCATAGTATATCCTGGTTGGTTCAATCCACTGTCTAAATTAATTATGGAACAATGGGCCGCCTCCTCTAAATTGTGGACTGTTCTCTTGGAAAAAAGGAAAGAAAATATAAACAACAGCATCACAATTGGCCCCAAAGAACTGCCAGTCCATCAGGCATGTGCCAGGTGTGTCCAATGGGCATTCCACCCGAGTGTGCGTCCCAACCAGCTCACATCACTGCAACTGTACAGCCACGCCCCACCCCAACCCCCTACCCTCCCAACCACTTCTTCACATGAAGGTGAGAGGCCCGTTAAAAGGTGACGACTGCCCTCCCCGCACCCATCACTGACCGACCGGGATCGTATTTCAGAGTGGTTATCAAGCGGCCCATTGCACGGAGGCCTGGTCACAGCAGGAAGCAGCTGAACAAAGTTACTATTAGCAATGCTGCTCTCACTCTCCCATAATTGGCTTTGACTGCATTTGTTTAAATCCAACAGTGGGATGACGAGGAGGAAAAAAAGGAGGAGGGGAGGTGTCGCAGGGAAACCCAAGTGTGTCAGTTTGTCCAGACACTGTGGCACTGTGGGGAGGTGGGGGGGGGGGGGTGGCGGGGGTCACATAAGAGGCCGAGTCAGGCACTGACTGGAACAAGCCTCCCGCCCCCCTTTCCTCTCCTATACGCACCTCTGGTGGTCCCAGCTCATTTCCTCAAGTCAGCAGGGAGCACTGACACGGCGTGCACGGCGGCAGTGCGTGGACACCCACATTGGGGTGTAGCGTGCCCACTTGTAATCCATGACCCAACACCACTATACCCCCCATCCTCCCACCCCCGTACACACAAATACGAACGCACACATATACACACACACACACAAACGGTGCTGCAGGGTACAGGCAAGATGACATACATATTGTCAGTCCAATGAAAACAATCTAGGTCCATTTTATGACTATTCCGGACATTTTAACATTATGGAGGTTAGCGCGGTGACTAGTAGTTAGCACATCTGTCTGCCTCACAGTTCCGGGGTTTGAATCTCAGCTCCAGCCTTCCTGTGTGGAGTTTGTACACAGTTTATCCGCATGACCATAATTTTGTGACACTAAGTATATCATTCTATAAAAAGTCATAATCCAATGAAAATAAAGTCATAATTTTACAGGAACAGTTACAATCTTATGGGAATAAAATCACAATTCTTTGTGAAAAAAGTCACATTTTTTAAAAATAATAAATAATTCATAATCTTACAAGAATAGTCACTATATTAGTATGACGAAGTCAGAATTTTAAGAGCATTAAATCGTAATTTTACAAGATGAAAGTTGGTCAGAATTTTCCAGGAATACGTTAGGACAACAAAGTCATAATCTTATGAGAATAAAGTTATAATTTTATGTAAATTAAATCATAGTTTTACAAAAAAAAAGTCATTATTTTACAAGAATAAAGCCATAATCTTACAAGAATAAATTGATAATCTTAAAAGAATAAATCATAATTTTACGGGAAAAAAAATTGTAATTTTATGAGAATAAAGTCAGGAAATTACAAAAATAAGTTGCATTTTTTGGGAAAAAACGAATTTGCATGAAAGAAAATGTCAATTTACCAGTTTAGATTTTTACAAAGGATTTTTAGAGTAATGTATTTGATGAAAACAAATATACTCTTATGCGAATAACATTATATAAAAATCTAAAAAGAAAGTCGCAAAGTTAGATTTTTCAAGAAGAAATTCAAGTTATCATCAGTGTGATGGTGGAGTCTGACGAGATCTACATGGATTCCAATCTTTCGTTGGGTTTGTTGGACCGTCAAAGTATTTTCTTTTATCTGTTATCCAGCCTCTTGAGCACACTTTCGCTCAAAAGGTTTTCCTTGTGAACATTACCGCCGCCGTTTCCAAAAGCTTCCCTATGGAAGCGCTAGTAAATTTGGCAACAGCACGGAGATGCAAAGCCGCCCGCGCTGGCTCCAGGCACCAAATTAGGCCGGCCTGTTTCTAGTTAGACAGTCATTAAGGAGATCTTACAGCCACAGCAAATGGTTTCCTGTCCTGAGTGCTTAACTCCTGTAGTAGGAAATGTCCTGGGCCGTAAAGGCTGAACCTCACTTCCTGAAGAGTTTTTTTTGTTTTTTTTTTTGACCGCAGAGGGCAGGCGGCGTACTCGGACCAGTTTGCGCATGGCCCAATCAAATAGGGGGTGACCTGCTTGACCCCGACATGGCACTAACCCTTCAAACAGGTGGTGTCCATTTATGGCGTGGTGGTGCGATACAGGAATGAGAGGCTTATTCAGTCTATCGGGAGAAATAAGAATGGAAAAGGAAAAATAAATAGTAAAGCTGCATTGCTGTGAAAATATCATTCATCACGGCAGAGATGCACAATTGACTTTGAGGTACCGACTTCCCTGAGGGGACAGACAACAAATTACAGCGTCAAAAGCCACAATGATTATTTTGTACTACAAACCAAATACAGTAGATATACATGCATTACAAATCACTACACTGCAACTCTCTCTCTCTCTCTCTCTCTCTCTCTCTCTCTCTCTCTCTCTCTCTCTCTCTCTCTCTCTCTCTCTCTATATATATATACACACACACACACATATATATATAATATATTTTTGTCCTATATATTTGTGTTATTAATTTAATTAATGATTACAAAAAAATTATTATTATTATTATATTTTACTTTATTTGACTATATATTATTTGAAGATTATTTTATTTAATTAGCTAATTATTGAAAATAAGCAGGTTAAGATGTGTTTATTAATAATTAACTTAATTAGCATATTAAAATATGTATTATTATTATTATTATTATTATTGGTAGTATTAGTAGTAGTAGTAATAGTAGTAGCAATAGTAGTGTGGTAGTAGTAGTAGCAGTAGTAGTATATTTTATACAGGATTAATATATGCTATGTTAATTAAATTTTCTGATTAAATATTATTATTATTATTATTACAATAAAATGTTCTATTATTGATTAAACTGTATATCTATTTTTTATGTATTCTTTTAAATAATATTAATATACAACTAATTGCATCTTAATATCTGAATATACAACATTTTTGACAAAATATATAATAATTATGAAAAAAATAAGGTAATCCTATCATTAAAAAATATTACATATTTTTAATCGTACTCTGTTTGGAACTAAAAAAAAATTCTTGATTACACAGGAGAAAAAAGAAATACAGCCCTATGGGGACACAAGCCAGTGCAAACTGTAGGCCGATCCCAAACCCGGATAAATGCAGAGGGTTGGATCAGGAAGGGCATTGGTCTTAAAACTTTGCCAAACAAATATGAGCGTTCATCCAAAGAATTCCAGACCGGCTCGGTCGTGGCCCGCGTTAACAACGTCCGCCACTGGCGCCGTTAACCTACGGGCGCGCCTGGACATTCAGCTACTGTACCACAGTGACACGAAGGAAAGTGGGTTCTTCTGCAGAAAGAGAAAAGGAAAGCACAGAACCTAAAACTGAATGTGGGGACTTTGAGTGTTGAGACTACGACAGGAAAAGCTTGGGAGTTTGTTGACATGATGATTAGGAGAAAGGTTGACATATTGTCTGTCCATCTAAGAGAGCAGGTGGAAAGGCAGAAAGGATAGAGGTTTAGGGGCTGGTTTCAAATTATTTTACTATGGTGTAGATGGGAAGAGAAATGGAGTAGGGGTGATTTTAAAGGAAGAGTTAGCTAAGAATGTCTTGGAGATGAAAAGAGTATCATATTAATTGATGAAGCTGAAACTTGAAATTGAGGGTGTTATGTATAATGTGATTTGTGGATATGCCCCACATGTACGATGCGATCTGGAGGTGAGAAATTCTGGAAGGAGCTCGACGAAGTACTTCTCGGCATCCCAGACAGAGAGAGTCATGCATGGTGCATATTGTAATGGACATGTTGGTGAAAGAAAATGGGGTGATGAAGAAGTGATGGGTAAGTGATGGAAAAATTGTATATATTATCACATAAAAACACATTGTTGCTGTAACTGCATTAAGATGATAGCACCCTTGTTCACTGGAAACAAGAGCAGTTTGGAAAAGTACTACAATGCACATTCCACAAGGCACAAACCCCCACACCTCTAGACACTGACCACATCTTGATAACAACAACCAAGTCCTTAAAAGGTCATGGAATGTGATACCACCTACTCAAGCTTGAATAAAAAGGGCACAGGGAGGCAGACGTTAGAAGATTTCAGATCGCTGAGCGAGCGACTGCTTCTCGTTTTGCCACAAAATATTAAGTACTGGCTCAGGTTGTGTTTGGTGTGATCTCCTGTCTCCTTTTGGTTGGTGCATGCGAAATTGAGAATATCAGTAGATTTACAGGATAACCCTGATAGTAAGTTCGGCATCCAGGAAAGGAACCTCAAGGGACAGATAGTGATAGACTTTGCAAAAAGGATGGAAATGGCGCTAGTGAACACTTTCTTCCAGAAGAAGAGGGAACATAGGGTGACCTACAAGAGCGGAGGTAGAAGCACGTTGGTGGATTACATCTTGTGCAGACGATGTAATCTGAAGGAGGTTACTGACTGTAAAGTAGTTGTAGGGGAGAGTGTGGCTAGGCAGCATAGGATGGTGGTGTGTAAGATGACTCTGGTGGTGGGGAGGAAGATTAAGAAGACAAAGGCAGAGCAGAGAACCATGTGTTGTGCAGCTTTTCGATAAGAGGTGAGACAGGCTCTCGATAGACAGGAGAAGCTTCCAAAAGACTGGACCACTACAGCCAAGGTGATCAGAGAGACAGTTAGGAGAGCACTTGGTGTATCTTCTGGTAGGAAAGGAGAAAAGGAGACTTGGTGGTGGAACCTCAAAGTACAGGAAATCATACAAGGAAAAATGTTAGCTAAGAAGAAGTGGGACACTGAGAAGACTGAGGAGAGGAGAAAGGAATACATGGAGACGCGATGTAGGTGAAAGGTAGAGGTGGCAAAGGCCAAACAAGAAGCATATGATGACATTTATGCCAGGTTTGACACTCAAGAAGGAGAAAAATATCTATACAGGTTGGCCAGACAGAGGGATAGAGATGGGAAGGATGTGCAGCAGGTTAGGGTGATTAAGGATAGAGATGGAAACGTGTTGACTGGTGCCAGTAGTGTGCTGGATAGATGGAAAGAATACTTTGAGGAGTTGATGAATGAAGAAAATGAGAGAGAGAGGGAAGAGTAGAAGAGGCAAATGTAGTGGGGACCAGGAAGTGGCATTGATTAGTAAGGGGGAAGCCAGAAAAACAAACTAAAGAGGATGAAAAATGGAAAGGCAGTTGGTCCTGATGACATTCCTGTGGAGGTATGGAAGCATCGAGGAAAAGTAGCTGTAAAGCTTTGTTCAACAGAATTCTAGCATGTGAGAAGATGCCTGAGGAATGGAGGAATAGTACGCCATTGCCCATTTTTAAGAACAAGGGTGATGTGCAGAGCTGTGGGAACTATAAAGGAATTAATTTGCTGAAACAACCCGACACAATGAAGTTATGTGAAAGAGTAGTGGAGGTTAGCCTCAGGACAGATGTGAGTATTTGCAAGCAACAATATGGTTTCATGCCTAGGAAGAGTACCACAGATGAATTATTTGCCTTGAGAGTGTTGATGGAGAAGTACAGACAAGGTCAAAAGGAGCTACATTGAGTATTTGTGGATCTAGAGAAAGCCTATGACAGAGTACCCAGAGAGGAACTGTGGTACTGCATGCGGAAGTCTGGAGTGGCAGAGAAGTATGTGAGAATAGTATCGAACATGAATGAGGGCAGCAGAACTGTGGTGAGGTGTGCTGTCGGTGTGACAGAGGAGTTTAGGGTGGAGGTGGGACTGCATCAGGGATCAGCCCTGAGCGCCTCCCTGATAGTGGTGGTGATGACTAGGTTGACAGATGAGATTAGACTGCTATCCCTGTGGACCATGATGCTCGTAGATGACATTGTGATCTGCAGTGAAGGCAGGGAGCAGGTGGAGGAACAGTTAGAAAGGTGGAGGCATGCACTGGAAAGGAGAACAATGAAGATTAGCCAAAGTAAGACAATATGTGTGCATGCATGAGAGGGGGAAGAGTGAGGCTACAGGGAGAAGAGATGGCGAGGGTGTAGGACTTTAAATACTTGGGGTCAACAGTCCACAGCAATGGTGAGTGTGGTGAGTAAGTGAAGAAATGTGTCCAAGCAGGTTGGGACGGGTGGAGGAAGGTGTCAGGTGTGTTATGCGACAGAAGAGTCTCTGCTAGGATGAAGGGCAAAGTTTATAAAACAGTGGTGAGGCCAGCCATGATGTACGGATTAGAGACAGTGGCACTGAAGAGACAACAGGAAGCAGAGCTGGAGGTGGCGGAAATGAAGATGTTGAGGTTCTCTCTAGGAGTGACCAGGTTGGATGAAATTAGAAATGAGCTCATCAGAGGGACAGACATGGTTAGACGTTTTGGAGACAAGAGAGCAGACTTCGATGGTTTGGACACGTCCAGAGGCGAGATACTCACTGTATTGGTACAAGGATGATGAGGATGGAGCTTCCAGGCAACAGAGCTAGAGGAAGACCAAAGAGGAGGTTGAGAGATGTAGTGAGGGAAGACATGGTTGGTATTAAAGAGGAGGATAAAGGCTAATGTGGAAAAGGATGACACGCTGTGGTGATCCCTAACGGGACAAGCCAAAAGGAAAAGAAGACAAAGGAGAAAAAAAATCCTCCCAAATGTATTTGATACCTTAAAATTTCATCAAATTGGTTTAAAATCAAGAAAAAAATCATAAGGGGTTTTGCACTGATATAGTAGTAATACCTTTAGGTGAATTGTTTTTTTTTTTAGGTTTTGGGGAGAACTTCTGGGAATTTATTATATTATATATTTTTTAATATTATAATATTTTAGATATGATTCAAACCTAGGAGAATCCTTCAACTGTAAAGACAGATTGAGAACTGCAACCAGTATAGCTCTGACAGCAAAACCCTAGTGTTGTGCTCAAGACCAAGACGTGCCTGAGACCAGAACTCACCAAGACCCTGACAACACCAAGACTTTTGGGAGTCAAGACCGAGTCAAGCCAAGACCAATACCAATACCAAGACCAAAAAAAAAACCACGATAAGGTTGGACAGAGCATTCTCTTTAATTTTAATTTTCTTTTAAGTACATTTGAGAGCCAAAAACATGGTGTCTGCAACTCTTTCAAAGCACAGCATGCAAAAATCTCTAAATATATATATTTTTAAATCTTGCAAAAAATAAATCCTTGCATGCATTTAAAAATTAAGATTGAAAGAAGAGCTTGGTTGCATTTTAGAAACATAAGACCGCAGCATTTTATTACCTAAAGATACATGGCGGGGTCTAATAATAACGCCCCCTCTATTATCTATTATTATTATCTAGTATCTATCAAAGAGTACTTGCTGGTCAGAGGTGGGTACAGTAGCCAAATATTGTACTCAAGCAAGAGTACTCTTACTTGAAAGTAATATGACTCAAGTAAAAGTAAAAAGTAGTTCTCCCAAAAATTACTTGAGTAAGAGTAAGCAAGTACTCTGTGAAAAAACTACTCAAGTACTGAGTAAATAGGGAGTAACTTTTAATTTGTCAGAGCATGAATCCATCCATCCATCCATTTTCTGAGCAGCTTATCCTCACAAGGGTCGCAGGAGTGCTGGAGCCTATCCCAGTTATCATCGGGCAGGAGGCGGGGTACACCCTGAACTGGTTGCCAGCCAATCGCAGGGCACATACAAACAAACAACCATCCGCACTCACATTCACACCTACGGGCAATTTAGAGTCTTCAATCAACCTACCACGCAGGTTTTTGGGATGTGCGAGCGAGATTAGCATATATCCCAAAAGATGCATGTTTTACAGTTACTTATGACCATAAAAGGTTAATGTGCCTAATATGCACAGCCAAATCAACAACAAAAACATCTGAAACTTACCGCAAGCTGTTTTCTCAACTTAGATGTGGGCTGGAATATCCACATTTTGGCAGACACTGCCAGGCAAATAATACAATGCATGAAGAATGTTCTTTTTTTGTTAGTTAATAATGTAAACACAGCCGTTGCCTTCTACGGGAACGACAACCTACCCAACATGGCCGCCACGTCGGTACGTCGATTAGCCGGGCTGGCGTAGCTAGTGTTTATACCTATGCCCGCGAAGCCCAATAGATGTTGTGTTGCGGTCATGTGACTGTCTTGTGTCGTTTGGTCAACTAGAATTAACATTTACGTTGTATTGGAGCAAGCAGCGCCCAATGCGCAAGTTGTAGTCGAAACAGATTGCACACCAAAAAATTATAAATAAGAAATAATTGTTTAAAAAAAGTCATTGTAATGGAGTAAAAGTACCATTTCTTCTTTACATAAAAGTAAGTAAAAAAAGTAAAAGTAAAAAATATGCTGCATTCAGACTACTCTGACAAGTACAATTTATCAGAAATGCTGCTTGAGTAAATGTAGTGCTTTGTTGCTGGTAGGGCTGTCACTATTGAATCTATTTAGAATCGATTATCCTATAGATATTTCTTTGAGTAGTCGATTAATGGCCGTAATATATATATATATATATATATATATATATATATATATATATATATATATATATATTCTTCTTTTCCCTTCGGCTTGTCCTGTTAGGGGTCGCGAAAGCGTGTTTTCCATGTAAGACTATCTCCTACATCCACCTCTCGAACACCTCATGTCTTCCCTCACGACATCCATCAACCTTCTCTTTGGTCTTCCTCTTCTGTCACATAACACACCTGACACCTTCTTCCACCCGTCCCAACCTGCTTGGACCCATTTCTTCACTTCCTGACCACACTCACCATTGCTCTGGACTGTTGACCCCAAGTATTTAAAGTCCTCCACCCTTGCTATCTCTTCTCCCTGTAGCCTCACCCTTCCCCCTCCACCCTTCTCAATCATGCACATATATTCTGTTTTACTTCGGCTAATCTTCATTCCTCTCCTTTCCAGTGCATGCCTCCATCTTTCTAACTGTTCCTCCACCTGTGCCCTGCTTTCACTGAGAATACTCTGTCATATGCTTTCTCTAGATCCACAAAGACCTTCTCTGTATGTTTCCATCAACATCCTCAAGGGAAATAATAATCTGTGGTACTCTTTCTAGGCATGAAACAATACTGTTGCTCGCAAATACTCACTGCTGTCCTGAGTCTAGCCTCCACTACTCTTTCCCATAACTTCATTGTGTGGCTCATCAACTTTATTCCTTTGTAGTCCCGACAGCTCACCCTTGTTTTTAAAAATGGGCTCCAGCACACCTTTCCTCTATTCTCACCTACTAGAATTCTGTTGAACAAGCTGGTCAAAAACTCCACAGCCACCTCTCCTAGATGCTTCCATACCTCCACAGGAATGTCATCAGGACCAACTGCCTTTTCATTTTTCATCCTCTTTAATGCCTGTCTTTCTTTCTAACTTCCCTCTTACTAATCATTGCCACTTCCTGGTCCAGCACACTACTGGCACCAGTCAACACATTTCCATCTCTATCCTTAGTCACACTAACCTGCTGCACATCCTTTCCCATCCCTATCCCTCTGTCTGGTCAACCTGTATAGATCTTTTTTTCTTCTTTAGTGTCCAACCTGGCAAACATGTCATCATATGCCTCTTGTTTGGCCTTTGCCACCTCTACCTTTGGCCTATGTCACATCTCAATGTATTCCTTCTGTCTCTCCTCGGTCCACTCAGTGTCCCACTTCTTATTAGCTAACCTCTTTCCTTGTATGATTTCCTGTACTGTGAGGTTCCACCACCAAGTCTCCTTCTCTCCTTTCTTGCCAGAAGATAAACCAAGTACTCTCCTGACTATCTCGCTGATCACCTTTGCTGGAGTGGTCCAGTCTTCTGGAAGCTCCTCCTGTCCACCGAGAGCCTGTCTCACCTCTTCACGAAAAGCAGAACACTTGTCCTGTCTCAGCTTCCACCACATGGTTTTCTGCTCTGCCTTTGTCTTCTTAATCTTCCTCCCCACCACCAGAGTCATTTTACACACCACCATCCTATGCTGCCAAGCCACTCTCTCCCCTACCACTACCTCACAGTCAGTAACCTCCTTCATCGTCTGCACAAGATGTAATCCACCTGCGTACTTCTACCTCCGCTCTTGTAGGTCACCCTATGTTCCTGCCTCTTCTGGAAAAAAGTGTTCACTACAGCCATTTCCATCCTTTTTGCAAAGTCTACCTCCATCTGTTCTTTTCCTGGATGCCGTACTTGCCCATCCTTCATCACCCCTGTTTCCTTCACCAACATGTACATTACAATTTGCACCAATCACAACTCTTTCTCTGTCTGGGATGCTCAGAACTACTTTGTCTAGCTCCTTCCAGAATTTCTCTTTCACCTCTAGGTCACATCCTACCTGTGGGGCATAGACGCTAATCACATTGTACATAACAGCATCAATTTCAAGTTTCAGCCTTATCACTCGATCTGACACTCTTTTCACCTCCAAGACATTCTTAGCCAGCCCTTCCTTTAAAATAATCCCTACTCCATTTCGCTTCCCATCTACACCATGGTAAATTAACTTTTAACCTGCCCCTAAACCTCTAGCCTTACTGCCTTTCCACCTGGTCTCCTGGAGACACAATATATCAACCTTTCTCCACATCATCATGTCAACCAACTCCTGAGCTTTTCCTGTCATAGCTCCAACATGAAAAGTCCCCACATTCAATTCTAGGCTCTGTGCTTTCCTCTTCTCATTGTGCCTAAGAACCTGCTTTCCACCGCTCCTTCGTCTTTGACCCACAGTAGATGAATTTCCACCGGCGCCCTGCAGGTTAACGGTCCCGGGGGCGGACGTTGTTAACCCGGGCCACAACCGATCTGGTATGGTGGTCACCAGAAGTCCACCGTGCTATTACCTTTTTTGGTTAAAAAAACTTTAACTTCCATTCAGTTCACTCATATGTCATGTTATATGTATATTACACATTTAATAGTGTCTTAAAAATCACTTACATACGCTCCTTTGTCATTTTTGGCAAAGTTTTTCACTGGCCCAGTCCGTCTGCAACAAATGACCGTGTGGTAAACAAGAACTGCGGCCAAATGGTTACAGGCGGTGCCAATATGCGTTTACAAATATTTTTGATTGCTTCGAGGCAGAAATGTTTGCATCGACCAATTTTTGGGGTCGACTTTTATTTCACAGCCCTATTTGCTGGCGTTCCTCAGTCACAACACCGGGAAGGTTGCAGTCGTTACGGGGAGTGCTGGGGTGTTAGTAACATGAATTGAAGGTATTTGTTGTTTTACCAAGTGTTTCTCCTTGTTGTCACATTAATGAAGTGAGGAGTGGAGACCAAGAAAAGACCAAGTCTTTTTGGAATCAAGACCTTCAAAATCTGGTCTCAAGACCAAAAGAAACTACATAAATGAACATTTTCTCTTCAATATATTGAAATACAGTATGTGCAGTGTCATGTGTCTTCTCGTCTATTTTCTGGCAGCTCATTTAAATGAGAAGACATTCATCATTGTGGAGAACACCTGTCAGCTTCAACTATGCAGGTGACTCCTTCCTGTTTTTGTCTTTTGAACAAAAGCTTTATCTTCCCAGCGCTTTGGGTCTGGCCTTAAGTGCGTGCATCATCTATTAGTCATGTGCAAACACATTCAGCATAACGCAGTTTCAAGGCGGTCTTTTAAAGCTCCGGCCTCGCATATGTCTCCTTGTTGTTGGAAGACAAAGACTGAAAATATGATATTACAGCAACAGGCGGGTGTGCACACAGGAGTGGGGAGTGTGGTGGTGGGGGGAGGGGGCGAGGTGTGGGATGGTGTCTGGAGATGAGTACTTACATGACTGTTATGAATCAAAGCACTCAGGAGTGGATAAAAGTACCGTAAACGTCAGGTTAATAGCTGGCTGCGACGTGCGTATTACTTTTTAAAAGGAAGAGGCCAACAATGTGTGCGTTGTAAAAATAAGAGGTGGGGTTACCGTTGGGTCAGATTCCTGAAGTCAAGACTTGAAGTGATCCAAACGTTACTGGAGGTTTAACAACAAAGGTTGTGAAATTGGCACACAAATGTTTAATTGAACCGCACACAATTATAATCAGTAATATGATGAGAGTGCTGTCAAACAATTTGGAAACCAGCCAACTTTTTCAAGAGAAATACACTTATTATGTCATAAAGATATATACATTTTCATTATGTGTGACAAAAAAAGTCATATATTTTGAGAAAAAAAAAACATTGTACCAGAATTAAGTTGTGTAAAGCTGTAATGCTGTGGCAATGTCATATTTTTAGAAAAATTAGTTTGATTTACATCCGGCTACAGCAACTACAGTCGCAGTGACTTGCTTGTATTGCTTGTACAGTTGTTGAGACTTTTGACTTGTTCCAAAGTACAGTAATTACACTTTATAAAACCATCTTATTCCTTAATGTCTTTTATCAGGTTTGATTGTGCTTTTATACAACACAGAGGTATTTTTCTTTCCTGTATACATCCAACAAAATATTGTAGTGTTCTATGGGGGCTAAGACAGATAAACACAATTTCAATTAATTTCATTTGGAAAAATTGATCTGATATACGAGTAATTTTAATTACTGGTTTACGGACCAAATTAAACTTTGTCAAGGTGCCGCTGTACACTGCAAACTCAGTGTGAAGAGACTCACCCTCCAGGCACAAACAATGCGTACACCAATCATGAATGTTTATTGTGTTTGGGCAAAGTGTCAATAGAGGCAGATATGTAACTCGAGAGCGCAGCGTCTGTAATGATGCTGCCCAGTCATCAATCATGGATTCGAGTGAAAACAGACGATTCCCTCATGGCAGAATGGTCGCCGGACTTGAGACTGAGATTAGACTCCTAATGAAAGCAAAACAAAAACTGGACATGTGAAATTTATTGGCACATTTTGCAAGAAAAAAAAAAAAGGTTAAGGAAAGGAAAGGAAAAAGCCGGCAAGCCCGCAAGGACAAGTGCCGCCGCGAAATCATTTTGCAAAACTGCTGCCTGAGCGCCGTTTCCTCGGCTAATCTGAAGAGGGGATATTTGTGGAGTGGCTGAACAAACACAGATTTGCTGCTATTGCCGTCTCTCCCAGCAGCCAGGAGGTGACATGGGGGTGTTTTCAGGGGACAGACTCATCAACCCTGGATCCAAATTTACAGGAAAAAAATATGGTTAAACTGTCCTTATGTGTGATGTCAGCATACCTTGAGAGACTGAGAATGTTATATGAGAGAAAAGGTCTGGGGGTAAAAAAACCACAGACCCAGAAATTTAACTTCTTTTGGTGCACACATCTTTCCTGGCTGCCCATTGCAATATGGCCAAGGTCGACATGAGCAGTAATCGCCGTCCAAACATTTGTCATCAAATCAGTTTTGTGAAGTTGTAATTTTAAGAATAAAGAAGAATACAGGTGTACGATAAGAGACTAAAGTAATAACTTTCTTAGGATAATGACTTAAAAAAAAAAAAAAAAAAAAAGTGACACTGTGAACAATAAAGTTGCAACCCTAACCCTAACTAACCCTAACCGTTATTTTAAAGAATAAAGTTGCAATTTTATGAAACGGAAAACAAATAAAATTGCATATTCAGAGAAAGAAAATGCAATCTGGAGAAAATGTAGTATTTTATGAGAAAAAAAAGAAGAACTAATTCTAAATGTTTGACGCTGCATATTTGGGGAAAAAAAGTTGTAATCTTAACAGTAAAACGTCATGTCTTTAGAAAATTAAGTCATGAGGAAAATTGTAATTTTACGAGTGTAAAGTAATATTTTTAGCTAATAGTTGGTATTTAAACATAATGAGCTATATGTCTAAATGTATTTGATAATAGCTTGTTTGCCGCTAAAATAAATACAAACTCTGTAAACCTAATGTGAGCTTTTTAATTTGAGAAAAAAAAAAAGACTTCAATGCCGTTCTCACTCAAAGAGGACATGTCTCAAGATAGCAACGGAGATGTCGGGCCTTGTTGCTTAATGTTAACCACGTGCAGTGAGAGCTGGTATGCAGGAAGAGGAAATGGCACTTAAAGTCACCATTGTTGGAATTCACAGCCAATCTGGAGATAATAATGCCACGGTCAATGGCAGACAGTCGATTCACAGATAACATCTTTTTTTTTCTCCCCCATTTGTTAAATCGCTATCATCGCAGGACTCGGACGAGGTGGTGACCTTGCAACTGTGCTCATATACGATTTTAGTCATAGAACATGCCCTCAGTCTATACGTCTCCTAAATTCACAGGACATACTTAGAATGAATTAGTGTACTCCGAAAGGTATCACAATACTGCACGCAATATGATGATGGCAACCAAACATGAATGATAACTAGTGGTTGTGAAGAGGTTCAACTGGAGTTTTGTATTTAGTATGATTTGGTGCAAAAAATATTTATGCATGATAATTAATAAAACCAGATGATAAAAAAAGAAAATACAATCTAAATATATGTAACTATAATGGAACAAATAGAAAAATTAAAACATTTAAAAACAAAATAACAGACAAAACCTACAGCACATTTTGTTTAAATAAAAGTATCAAAAAAATATAAATCCTAAAATGAATCCAAATAAGTAAACATGAATATTATAAACAAACTACTATTGGGCAGCATGGTGGGTGACTGGTTAGCACGTCTACCTCACAGTTCTGAGGACCCGGGTTCAAATCCGGCCTCGCCTGTGTGGAGTTTGCATGTTCTCCCCGTGCCTGTGTGGGTTTTCTCCGGTTACTCCGGTTTCCTCCCACATCCCAAAAACATGAATGGTAGGTTAATTGAAGACTCTAAATTGTCCGTGGGTGTGAATGTGAGTGCGAATGGTTGTCTGCGATTGGCTGGCTACCAGTTCAAGGTGTACCCCGCCTCTCGCCTGAAGATATCTGGGATGGGCTCCAGCACGCCCGCGACCCTAGTAAGGAAAAGTGGCGCAAATGTGAGTGCGAATGGTTGTTTGTTTCTATGAGCCCTGCGATTGGCTGGCGACCAGTTCAGACCAGTACGGAACGGAAAATGGATGGAAGTTTGGAAACTGCTATTGAAAAAAACAATACTTAATATTACAACTACACCTACAGTACTACAACTAGAACACCTACTGCTACTACTACTACTACAGTACGTGTGAGAGGCGGGGTACACCCTAAACTGGGGGCCAGCCAATCACAAGGCACATATAAACAAACAACCATTCGCACTCACACCTACGGGCAATTTAGAGTCTTTAATTAACCTACCATTCATGTTTTTGGGATGTGGGAGGAAACCGGAGTAACCGGAGAAAACCCATGCAGGCACGGGGAGAACATGCAAAATCCACACAGGCGAGGCCGGATTTGAACCCGGGTCCTCAGAACTGTGAGGCAGATGTGCTAACAAGTCGTTCACCGTGCTGTCACTAATTAATATAGTTTTTAAATAAATGCAGGGTCTATAGTATAATTAATATTACATACCCATGGCGTAAA
Source organism: Phyllopteryx taeniolatus (assembly GCF_024500385.1). Taxonomy (NCBI): domain Eukaryota; kingdom Metazoa; phylum Chordata; class Actinopteri; order Syngnathiformes; family Syngnathidae; genus Phyllopteryx; species Phyllopteryx taeniolatus. The sequence continues at coordinate 26,751,429 of NC_084503.1, forward strand.
GCACATATTGTTTGACATTCTTTATGGTCATACATGTATTAAAATGTGGTTCAATTTTATATGATATTAAACTGTCATGACAACATGGTAACCATCAGATAGCAGTGTGGTGACTATTTTGTACGTATATTTGCACATCGTGCGCCTTGTACACGGAGCTAATGAGAGCATTCATTAGCTGCATGTTGGTTGGTGTGATACACATGCCGGTCTCTCATTGTTTTCTCTCCCGGCCAGTAACTCTTCGCCATGACGACTGCTAATTAAGGATGATTCTTATGTGTGCCCTTTGCCCTTAGTGACACCAACCACTTTAAATTATTCACATCCCTAAAATGAGCCCCTGGACGCGTAAGGGCAGAGAGACCTCTAACCTCGGACTCTGGTCTTTGGACTCTGGTCTTTGGCCACAGAAATCTATAGTTTGCAATTTGAACTGACCCACACAGTTGAAAACTAGACCTGACTGTCGGTAGACCAGTCCTTTCCAACCTTTATTGAACCAAGTCAGATATTTTACATTTAAAAAAATCTGGAAGCACATCATCCCAAAAAAAAAAAAAAAAAGCACAAAAAGTATACCGTACGTACAGTATATGCTTAAACAAATATCTTGTCTAAACTTACAAATATATTTACATACATATACACAGTATATGTATGTATACCTTCTGCCATCTCGTGGAAGAGCATTTAATTATGTCACTCTAATTCGCTAGCATAGATACAGTAGATGAACAAATGCGTAATAATTTTCGGAACAATTTAGTGCAATTGGATAATTTCCCAGTGGTTGGGAATCACTGTAGTAAATGGTGGAGAAATACAGCCAACATGACATGTCAGAGGCAGAATTAATTTATTCGCCTTTACCTTTCACACAGAACCCAGCGAAGCAGGATTATATGTCGCAACTCTAGTCAGATAGTTCGGTGTCTGGTGTGACAGCGGCAATTTCAACACAAAAGGGCGGTGTTGTGACGGTGTGTCAGTGTTTAGCACATCTGCCTTACATTTTTGAGGTTCTGGGTTTGAATCTCGTCTCAGTTTGCATGCTCTCCTTATGCTTGCGTGGGTACTATTCTGGCTTCCTGCCACATTTAAAAAACATACATAGTAGGTTCACTAAAGACACAAAACTGTCCCAAACTGTTCGCCTAAGTGCCATTCACAACAAAGTAACAAAGAAAAAGTCAGAAAATACTGGCTTTTCAGGTAGTGTGAAAGCAGGCTTGTGATGGTGTAAAACTGTTGGGCGACTTTGCACCCCTATTCTGTGTCAGTGCCGTCTATACAGAACAGCATCACAGAAAATGGACGGGCAATGTCGGCAGCAGTATAAGAGGCTCCTGATTACATCAGAGGACAGGGTATTGCTGGGATGATTCTGCCCCCCCCCCCCACCCCGCTATTCCATGCCTGTGCCATCTACAAAGAACAACAACACAGAAAAAAAATGGGAATTGGCTTTTCTAGGCAGTGTGAAAGTGACTTGTGAAATTTTGCCTGTTGACTTTATCCTCTTGTTCCCTGTTGGTGTCATTTATACAGAATAGCGACACGGGGAAATAAGCTGGGAAAATGCTACCTTTCACAAGCAGTGTGAAAGGGGCCTGTGATACTATCACATAGAATTTCCGGGTTGACTTTATTCCCCCATTCTTTGTTGATGCGGTTTCTTCAGAACAGCAACACATGAAAAAGTTTGACAATGTCGGCTAGGAAAGGCTCTGAATCCTAAATTTGGTAAAGCCTGACCTATAGTATCACGCAAGAACAAAACATGGTGGACTAAGAGGTCAGAGAATCAGGCTGTGAGATAAAAGTCGGACAATATCAGCTTTACAGGTAGTATGAAACGGGTTTCTTACACTACATCAGAAGGCAAAAAGGTAGCAGGATTGACTTTGTCTTCTCATTCCATGTCAGTGCCATTCACATACAACAGCAACACATAAAAAGCTGGAAAATGCCATCTTTTTAAAGTGTGAAGCGTGTTGGAGCAAAATTGTCATGGTGATTTTGTCCTGCCCCATTCTGCATCAATGCCACATCTGCAGAACAGTAGCATAAAAAGTCTGAGAACGCTGGCTCTACAGGCAGTGTGAAAGGGGCTTGTGAAGATGGACAATTCTCATTCTGTTTCGGTGTCATACAAAACATCTATACTGAAAAAAGGTGGAAAACCACCATCTTATTAGGCGCTGTGAAAGGGGTTTCTGATCCTACCTCAGAAGGCAGAAATTTGCCGGATCGACTCTTTAACCCCCATTCCATTTTGGTGCCAAATTGGCCCCATTTACGGGCAGCATGAAAGATGCTTCTGATACTACTTCAGATGGCGACATTTCGTGTTGGTGCCATTTATATGGAACAGCAACTCAGGGGAAAAAAGCCAAGAAAATGGTGAACCTGAAACCTACTTTGGGAAACTGTCCTATAATATCATGCAGTGACAAAACTAGTGGGACTATGAGGTCAAAGCATTAGGCTGTGAGTTGCTACTGTAAGTCTGGTGGACCCACGAGATCACCGCTGCGGGGTGCCACGTCTAATCCCTTTCCACGCACCGACACGGAAACATATGTTCCGCAAGGTCGCAACTGCCCCACTGCCACATTTTTATTATAAGCGCTGATATCAAAGCCCACATCAGTGACCATGAGCAAAAATCGAGCATGTCATTCTGCCTGCACTATAATTGTGGCTTAGCGCTTTGATTAATCGCTCTTTAATCTGATCACTACATTTATGTTCCTCATCACAGAGAAATAAGCCTGCTGCTGATTATTCCTTCCCTCTCATTCTTTTGCGCTGAGGATTGCAACTCAATTATCTTCATGATTATCCTGCGGGTTTTAATTTAATCAGCCCCCTGCCATATTTCAGCACAACACGCTATCATAACACAACACTGTACTGCACTTAAGCCTGTTAGGGCCTCAGAGTTAATATTGAGCCACGGCCGGCGTAGAGTGAAGGGAAGGAGGTGTGGCGGGGGAACAGCTGTCATAATTATGCACGTGTTAAACATATTTCACACTCGTCAGGCGGGCCCTCATATTAATCTAACGGCAATATGCTTCGCTTGTGATCTGCTGCCACACAATCTGTTCGGCTCGCCGCTTAATTGTGACACACAGCACAAGTACAAGCGGGAGGCGGGTTAAGGAGGTTCAAGCCTTGTCACAAGATCACGCGCCATAATTGCAGCACTTGGCAGCTTGAAGGAGCCATATTTCTCAACTGGAATTGCCCTTATTCCATCTTTGTTACAGAGAACGGAAAACGAACCACAAAAAGACTGAAAATAAGTTGGGTTTTTTTAAACCACAAAAGGGGTACTGTCAAGGCCGGCAAGACTTTCTCTGCTGGCCTAAACATTATCGGGTGTAACAATTCATTAACTACATGGATGTATCAATTTAAATCCCTATGATCCAACTGCATTGATCTGAGCTCTGCAAATTGGCCTCCTGGACGACATAAATCGATTTAAAATGATTTTAAAACAGGGTTTCGCCATCTCGCCAATGGCTAATTGAAACAGGATTTCCCACATTCGCCACACTGCCGAATCAAAATTGCCTGAAGTCAAAACTCAAAAGCCCTTCCTGATAAAATTCAAAGTGAGCGCACTCATGCTACTGTGTGTGAACGGTGTTAGTGGTTTAGCTTTTCTTCCGCTTCGTAAAATGTTTCAATCCCCCGTCCAGCCGCTGCTGGCTAAGCAGTCAGGCTCACGGTCTTTCCCAGCTGGGGGGAGCGGCGCATCGGGGAAGACAAGACCCGATGCCGCTTGGCGGCGAATTGAAGTATGCACATTTATTATTGCAACGTATGTTTCAAGTGGCGATGGTCAATGTGTCCTGCAATTCACACTGGTTCTCGCAGCTAGCTAGCTGCCTTCTTCATCAAAGCATGAGCCGCTAATCCCACTTGGGTTGTCATGCCGACCGGCGGTGGCGGCGGTGCTGGCTCGAAGCAGGGCCATACATAGCTACCTAGCCATTTGTGGGCCTAAGGCAAACATTGTCAGACACTAAAGGTTTAGCCACATAACACATGTGATCTTGTGTCTAACTACACACAAGTGTGGCTAGGAGATTTTTATACTGTTAGTCACATTTGGCTAGGAAGTTTAATGACCCAGTGCCAACCCTGTAAAAGGTAATCAATCGATTGTATCAACAGTAGGAAAAAACGCATTGGATTAACAGTAAGCATGTCAGACTTTATATGGATGGGTGTGTGTTTTTATTAGCACTTTTAACTCATTCACTGCCAGCCGTTTCCTGAGCCCCTTGACTGCCAGGCATTTCTGAGCAATTTCACTCATTTTTCAAGCCCCACAGAATATTGTGTAATATGATGATGTAAACACCAAAATGACCAAACGAAAGATCAGACTCTCTTCTTTCATCAGGAAAAAAATTTGTCTCTATCTTATATTCTTTAGTAATCATCAGTCAAATATAGGCTACTTTCCGCCAAATCTGTTTCTGGAAGAAAACAACTGAGAAAACAGCCTTTTTGTAAAACCAGACACATCAAGCAGAACAATGACTTTGACACCATTGGGTGAAAATCTCAAACATCTGAACACTCACAGGTGATCATGGGAGTATCAAACTGTGTGTTTTTTTCTGGTGCTATTGTGTGGGCCGGTCTGAGAAGCAAACCACATCTCCCATGATCCCCTGCGCACTGCCTCGGGGATCATGGGAGACTAATGGAACTTCCTGCGAAGTTTAAATCACAAGTATGGACACATTTTGGTTTTGCAGTGAACAAAAACATGAGGCATATGAAAAAGCTGTTTGCTGATAAGAGAAGCCACTTTATGAACCATCACCCAGAAAAGCATGTCAGGCCAAACATCAGTTCGTGAGACATTTCAACCAGGTGTTCCTCATGACACGAGAGCTTACAGGTTGGCGAACACGATTGAGCCAAGGTACAAAATTCCATCACGGATATCCATCCATCCATTTTCTGTACCACTTTTCCTCACTAGGGTCACGGGCGTGCTGGAGCCTACTCCAGCTATCTTCGGGCGAGAGGCGGAGTACAACTGGTCTGAACTGGTCGCCAGCCAATCGCAGGGCACATAGAAACAAACAACCATTCGCACTCACATTCTCGCCGCTTTTCCTCACTAGGGTCACGGGCGTGCTGGAGCCTATCCCAGCTATCTTCAGGCAGGAGGCGGGGTACACCCTGAACTGGTTGCCAACCAATCGCAGGGCACACATAAACAAATTTGCACTCACATTCACACCTAAGGGCAATTTGGAGTCTTCAATTTACCTACCTAGCATGTTTTTGGGATGTGGGAGGAAACCAGAGGGCCCGGAGAAAACCCATGCAGGCACGGGGAGAACATGCAAACGCCACACAGGCGGGGCCAGGAATTGAACCCCCGCACTGTCCAGTATCCAGGTATTTCTTTCACAGTCACACTGGTTGAATTTTGGGCTAAAAAGTTACTGAATCGATTTCAAGCCACTGAATCATTTCGGATCATATCGCGCTAGATGTTCTAGATTCTAGATGCGGATAAGCGGATGGATGGATGGATCATTCTAGATGAACCAATATCATCCTTGAATTCAATAGGCAACCGTGAATCGTGATACAAATCAAACTGTTGTTAAAATGAATCGTTACACCCCTATTTACAACCTGAATTCCAGTAATTGTTCCATAAGGCCCTATGTCAAGATCCTGTTCATGGACTTCAGCTCTGCATTAAACACCATCATTCCTCTCCCCCAAGCTCCTCCAGCTCAGTGCTTACTGCATTATTAGATATGTTTTGTAATGTTATTAGATAAATGTTGATTCTGAACTGCTCAATATGATGTACGTGGCATAATTCTCAGTACTATATTGGGTTTTTGTATAGTATTGATGGGTTCTATAATTGCAGCATGATAGTGGTGGTGGTATGTCCCCACTGAAGGCCTGAGTATCAAATGTACAGCCCACCGATGGATCTAATAGTTGTCAATATCTTGTATCATTCACTGCAAGCTACAATACGGAATATCCATCCATTCTCTATACTGATATCATGTTCAGGGTCACGAGGAGGATGAGCCTATAACAGCTGACTATGGGTAAAAGGCAAACTATAATCTGGACTGGTCGCCAGTCAATCGCAGGGCACATATACATAGAGCCAGACAAACATTCACACCATCACTGAACGGGAACCGACCCCACGCTGCCTACAGCGAAGTGAGGCGAGTGTACCATAAACCATCACTGACCCAATATGGAATAACTTCACCTAAAAAACACATTCAAAATTAAATTGATGGAATGGAATGAATACTGGCTAGCCATGGTAACCTCTCATCTCCAATATTGCTGGATCAGCCAGGACACCCCACATGGAGCGCTCTCACTAGCATAGGTGCTAACAGACAAAATTAAAATGGTTAAATTTCAAATTGTACGACACTGTCCAATGACAATAAGGACTCATTCTAAAAAGAGATTCAAAATGATTTTGTTGGCGCACCGACTTGTAACAATCTATATCATGACCATGATCACCGTGCATCATCACTTGAGTGGTCTTCATTATTGCTGGCTGCACCAGCTAGGATACCCCTCATGTGGTTTTAGCGCTAGCAATGCTGCTAATGCTGAGGTAGGGGAGCCCTGGAGCTAAAAACTTTAATTGTACCTCAGTGTTTCATTAGTGTGCTACATTGCCAACTACTGACCTGGCATGCATATAGTACTCCAACCTGATCCAGCTTTGCGGGTCCATTGAATAATTTGCACAAAGTCATAAAAGACTTTTTAAAAGTTAGCCCAAAACGTAATGCAAAACTACTTACAACAACTTAATGATACATTGGGCAGTGTGACAAAAATATTACCTAAGTCCATTTTTATTATATAGTCGTAATGTTCCACCTACCGGAGAAGCTCGGAAACCAACTTTTAATAGAGATCACATTTTATAATGCATTTACAATAAAACTATGATATTATGAAAGTGGAAATATGAGGCTGCATTTGAAATAGTTAGGAAAATGTCTGTGAGTGGGCCAGAAACAATTTTTGAAGGCAATAAAGGGGGTGGAAATGCATTAGATTTCATGTAAATCAATGGTGAGAGTTAGGAATTAAGGTTTAGGGTTCAAAGTTTAGTGTTATGGTTAAGAGTTGAGGTTAGGGGTTACAGTGATTGTATTGGTTGGGGGTAGGGGTTAGGGTCAAGGTTAAAAGTGATTCAATGGCTAGGGTGAGGGGATAGGATTAGGCTTGAGGGTTTAGCGTTATGGTTAATGTGAAGGAATGGTTGGATTTAGGGGTTGTGATTAATTTAATTGCAGGTTTAGAGTTAGGCATTTGGGGTTCAGGGCTGGTGTAAAGTTGGGTTATGGTGCATGAATGTTAGGATTAGAGGTTTTGGCATTAGGGGGTTAAGGGCTAGTGTAAAGTTGGTTAAAGGTGCATGAATGCTTAGTGTTAGAGGTTTAGGCTTGGGTTGGAGTTAAGCGTTGGGTTTAGGTGATTGAATGGTTAGGGTTTTGGGTGTTGGATTGTGGTTTAGGGGTGAAGGTTAACTTGATTGAATGGTTGGGGGTTTAGGGTTAGAGTTGGCATTTAGGGGATAGAGTTAACTTCATTGAATGTTTAGGGTTAGGTTTTAGGGGGTAATTTTACTGAATGAATCTTGGTTGTAGTAATTATTCAAGGTTTCCGGGAAGAACAACAACGTAATCGCAGAACAGTTGGTTGAACTTTTATTGTGTCTCTTATCTCCTCTACTACAATGGATTCAAGTGGTCAATGTTTGGCCAAAAGGAAAATAACAGTCTTGTTGATTTGCTGTACAGAAATGATTTATTGAGAAACTCTCATATTGTCAATGAGGTTTTCTCCAAAGGATAAAAAGTTAATCTTTCAATAGACCTCTCAGCATGGCCCCTACTAACATTTTGTCATCTTAGTAGCATCTTTATGAACTAGGTAGCAAACTTTCTCTGAGAATTCAAGCAATCTGGCCTTTAATTGCAATCAGACAACCAGCCGAGTATGTCTCGAAATCCAACCCAGCGTGATGATGCACTAACCCCGTTGCCGGGTCAATAAAACCGCATACTGGCACGCCTGTACTTCCTCCTGCTAAAGAAGGGAAAATAGATTACCGATAGCTGTCCCGAGGGGGGGATGCAAACAAACATACAAATAAAGCAGCAGTCTGAGTCTCGCCGCCGATGCCCACCAGATAGGAAATGTGTGTCTAAAAATGTGCACGGCAGGTCTGCAAAAGCAGCAGCGGAAGAGCTGTAGGGGAGACTCTGAGGAAACATGAGGAATCTTGAATGAGTTAGACAGAAAGAAACAGAAGGGTCTGTGTGAGTCTGATTGAAATTATAACCAAAAATATTATCAGATGAATCTTGTGTAAAACAGCACCTGAAGATCAACGTCAAACAGCTTAAACGGATGCCGTCCGTGGCACTCACTCAATCTGGGAAGTATTTAATGCACCGCTTGATAATCTCTTTGCAATCTGAAAGGGATATCCTGGAGATTAATTTTGGGACTAATATGAATAATATGCGTCCCAGGCCCAGGGCTGCGCTGTACTGAACATTGTGTTTAGGAAAGCGCTGGGTGGAATACACACAACAACATATTTATGATTTTAGCTGCATCCAAACTAAAGAAAAGTAGCAGTCTTGTTTCAGGTCAAATTGATCCGTTCTAAAGTTAACAAGATCAGAAAACAAATTTAAAAATGGAAATGTTAAAAAATTGGGGCGTATCACTACAGCCCCATGCAACACTCATATTTAATGTTTCATTATTGTAGATAATATAATGACTTACTTTTCTCATCCTGTTACAATTAGTGCTTTGTCTTCATTTCTCTCTCCCCTCGAGAAACTTTGTTCTGTTTGAATCTGATACTCAATAAACTTCAATTTTAACACTAAGAAACCACAGCAGAAGCTTAAACACTCCTCTGTGACATAGTAAAACTGTTCCGTCATAAAAGGGATACAGATCATCCATTCTGGTTGACCGAACAGCCGAACAGGACAACATTTTTTTGTTGAATAATTACAAATAAATGTTAAAAAATGTATAAACCTTCTAATGCTGGCCTTCTTCTTTTCACTTTTTTCATTTTATATCTTTTCTTCTTCTTCTTTTCCTTTCGGCTTGTCCCGTTAGGGGTCGCCACAGCGCGTCATCCTTTTCCATGATAACCTATCTCCTGCATCCTCCTCTCGAACACCAACTGCCCTCATGTCTTCCCTCACGACATCCATCAACCTTCTCTTTGGTCTTCCTCTAGCTCTCTTGCCTGGCAGCTCCATCCTCATCATCCTTCTACCAATATACTCACTCTCTCTCCTCTGGACGTGTCCAAACCATTGAAGTCTGCTCTCTCTAACTTTGTCTCCAAAACATCGAACCTTGGCTGTCCCTCTGATGAGCTCATTTCTAATTTTATCCAACCTGGTCACTCCGAGAGCGAACCTCAACATCTTCATTTCCGCCACCTCCAGCTCTGCTTCCTGTTTTCTCTTCAGTGCCACTGTCTCTAATCCATACATCATGGCTGGCCTCACCACTGTTTTATAAACTTTGCCCTTCATCCTAGCAGAGACTCTTCTGTCACATAACACACCTGACACCTTCCTCCACCCGTTCCAACCTGCTTGGACCCGTTTCTTCACTTCCTGACCACACTCACCATTGCTCTGGACGGTTGACCCCAAGTATTTAAAGTCCTCTACCCTTGCCATCTCTTCTCCCTGTAGCCTCATTCTTCCCCCACCACCCCTCTCATTCATGCACATATATTCTGTTTTACTTCGGCTAATCTTCATTCCTCTTCTTTCCAGTGCATGCCTCCATCTTTCTAACTGTTCCTCCAGCTGCTCCCTGCTTTCACTGCAGATCACAATGTCATCTGCAAACATCATGGTCCACGGTGATTCCAGTCTAACCTCATCTGTCAGCCTATCCATCACCACTGCAAAAAGGAAGGGGCTCAGGGCTGATCCCTGATGCAGTCCCACGTCCACCTTAAATTCTTCTGTCACACCGACAGCACACCTCACCGCTGTTCTGCTGCCCTCGTACATGTCCTGTATTATTCTAACATACTTCTCTGCCACTCCAGACTTCCGCATGCAGTACCACAGTTCCTCTCTGGGTACTCTGTCATAGGCTTTCTCTAGATCTACAAAGACACAATGTAGCTCCTTCTGACCTTCTCTGTACTTTTCCATCAACATCCTCAAGGCAAATAATGCATCTGTGGTACTCTTTCTAGGCATGAAACCATACTGTTGCTCGCAAATACTCACTTCTGTCCTGAGTCTAGCCTCCACTACTCTTTCCCATAACTTCATTGTGTGGCTCATCAACTTTATTCCTCTATAGTTGCCACAGCTCTGCACATCACCTTTGTTCTTAAAAATGGGCACCAGTACACTTTTCCTCCATTCCTCAGGCATCTTCTCACGCACTAGAATTCTATTGAACAAGCTGGTCAAAAACTCCACAGCCACCTCTCCTAGATGCTTCCATACCTCCACAGGAATGTCATCAGGACCAACTGCCTTTCCATTTTTCATTCTCTTTAATGCCTTTCTAACTTCCCCCTTACTAATCATTGCCACTTCCTGGTCCACCACACTTGCCTCTTCTACTCTCCCTTCTCTATCATTTTCCTCATTCATCAACTCCTCGAAGTATTCTTTCCATCTACCTAGCACACTGCTGGCACCAGTCAACATATTTCCATCTCTATCCTTAATCACCCTAACCTGCTGCACATCCTTCCCATCTCTATCCCTCTGTCTGGCCAGCCTGTATAGATCCTTTTCTCCTTCTTTAGTGTCCAACCTGCCATACATGTCATCATATGCCTCTTGTTTTGCCTTTGCCACCTCTACCTTTGCCCTGTGTCGCATCTCAATGTATTCCTTTCGCCTCTCCTCGGTCCTCTCAGTGTCCCACTTCTTCTTAGCTAACCGTTTTCCTTGTATGATTTCCTGTACTGTGAGGTTCCACCACCAAGTCTCCTTCTCTCCTTTCCTGCCAGAAGATACACCAAGTACTCTCCTGCCTGCTTCTCTGATCACCTTGGCTGCAGTGGTCCAGTCTTCTGGAAGCTCTTCCCGTCCACCGAGAGCCTGTATCACCTCTTCCCGAAAAGCTGCACAACACTCGTCCTGTCTCAGCTTCCACCACATGGTTCTCTTCTCTGCCTTTGTCTTCCTAATTTTCCTCCCCACCACCAGAGTCATCTTACACACCACCATCCTATGCTGTCTAGCCACACTCTCCCCTACCACTACCTTACAGTTGGTAACCTCCTTCAGATTACATCGTCTGCACAAGATGTAATCCACCTGTGTGCTTCTACCTCCGCTCTTGTAGGTCACCCTATGTTCGTGCCTCTTCTGGAAAAAAGTGTTCACTACAGCCATTTGCATCCTTGTTGCAAAGTCTACCACCATCTGTCCCTCCAAGTTCCTTTCCTGGATGCCGTACTTACCCATCACTTCTTCATCACCCCTATTTCCTTCACCAACATGTCCATTACAATCTGCACCAATTACGACTCTCTCTCTGTCTGGGATGCTCAGAACTACATCATCTAGCTCCTTCCAGAATTTCTCTTTCACCTCTAGGTCACATCCTACCTGTGGGGCATAGCCACTAATCACATTACACATAACACCCTCAATTTCAAATTTCAGCCTCATCACTCGATCTGATACTCTTTTCACCTCCAAGACATTCTTAGCCAACTCTTCTTTTAAAATAACCCCGACTCCATTTCTCTTCCCATCTACACCATGGTAAAATAATTTAAACCCTCCCCCTAAACTTCTAGCCTTACTGCATTTCCACCTGGTCTCCTGGACACACAATATATCAACCTTTCTCCTAATCATCATGTCAACCAACTCCCAAGATTTTCCTGTCATAGTCCCAACATTCAAAGTCCCCACATTCAGTTCTAGGCTCTGTGTTTTCCTCTTCTCTTTCTGCCGAAGAACCCGCTTTCCACCTCTTCTTCTTCTTCTTTGACTTCGACTTCGACCCACAGTAGCTGAATTTCCAACAGCGCCCTGCAGGTTGACGGCGCCGGTGGCGGACGTTGTTAACCCGGGCCACGACCGATCCGGTATGGAATTCTTTGGATGAACGCTCATATTTGTTTGGCAAGGTTTTAAGCCGGATGCCCTTCCTGACGCAACCCTCTGCATTTATCCGGGCTTGGGACCGGCCTACAGTTTGCACTGACTTGTGCCCCCCATAGGGCTGCATTTGCCCCCCATAGGGCTGCATTTTCATTTTCATTTTATATCTTTTGATTATTCTATAATTTACTTGGTATATTAAATATATTGACCTTACAGTGGTACAGCTGAATAAAAGAGTGGACATAAATGTCGAATTTACACTCCATCCAGCCATCCATTTTCTGAGCCGCTTCTCCTCACTAGGGTCGCGGGCGTTCTGGAGCCTATCCCAGCTATCATCGGGCAGGAGGCGGGGTACACCCTGAACTGGCTGCCAGCCAATCGCAGGGCACATACAAACAAACAACCATTCGCACTCACATTCACACTTAACAATGAATCCATGTTTTTGGGATGTGGGAGGAAACCGGAGTGCCTGGAGAAAACCCACGCAGGCACGGGGAGAACATGCAAACTCCACACAGGCGGGGCCGGGGATTGAACCCCGCTCCTCAGAACTGTGAGGCTGACGCTCTAACCAGTCGGCCACCATGCCACCTAATTTACACTCTTTTTTTCAAATATTATACACTCATTCCACTGTGCTGCCTGGCTTGAAAAACATTCATGTTTCATTAATGACACAACATGAACCATTTTAAAATGTATCAAAAATAGTGTTTAGTGGGTGCGTGCCAAAGACAATGACATTACATTTGGGTGATGATCTGAACAAAGGTGCATAGATCCACCTCGCGAACGTACGCTCCCTACCCAACAAAATGGACGAGCTTCATCTTCTGTTAAAGACCAGCAAAGACTTCGGACGTTCCGCGGCCATGTGCTTCACGGAGACCTGGCTTTGCGACGCTGTACCCGATGGCGCCGTAATGCTTCCCGGCTTCCACATTCATCGAGCGGACCGCGACATGGAATCATCGGGGAAAACAAAGGGCGGCGGGATATGCCTCTATATCAACGAAAAATGGTGTACGGACGTCACGGTGCTCAGCACACACTGCAGCCCGCATTTGGAGTCGCTATTCTTAAACTGTAAACCATTCTACTCGCCACGTGAGTTCGCATCCTTCATACTGGCTGGAGTCTATATAACGCCTCAAGCTAACACGAACGCCGCATTGCTAACGCTCGCCGAACAAGTCAACGAAATTGAAAAAAAACACCCAGACTCACCCCTCATTATTCTCAGGGACTTTAACAAAGCTAAACTCAACCACGAACTCCCTAAATACAAGCAGCACATCGACTGTCCTACCAGGGAAAATAATACTTTAGACCACTGCTACACTACGGTAAAAAACGCACACCGTGCCAAACCTCGTGCAGCCCTGGGCTCGTCTGATCACTGCTTAATTCACTTAATACCGACGTACAGGCAAGAACTTAAATGTGCGAAGCCTACAATGAAAAAAGTCAAAAAGTGGACCAATGAAGCCAAGATGGAACTTCAAAGCTTTTTAGACTGCACAGACTGGAGTGTCTTTGAAAATTCAGCTGGCAGCCTGGATGAATTCACCTGGCAGCCCGGACACTGTCACATCCTATATCAGTTTCTGTGAAGAGGTTTGTGTACCAACAAAATCATTTCGCACATTCAACAACAATATGCCGTGGTTCACTGCTAAACTTAAGCAGCTTCGCCAAGCTAAGGAGGACGCATATCAGAGCGGGGACAGGGCCCTGTATAATCGAGCTAGAAACCAGTTGACTAAAGAAATTAACATTGCAAAGAGGAACCATGCAGCAAAGTTGGAAAAACAGTTTAGCGAAAACGACTAAATCAGTCTGGCATGCATTCCAATCACTGACTAATTACAAGCGACGATCCCCCCCAGCTGAGAACAATAGCACACTAGCCAATGACTTGAATACCTTCTACTGCAGATTTGAAAAGGACAGTTTCACACCACACACCCACCCGGCCGCACCCGCGACCACAATCACACCTCTGACTTCTGCGTTAACCATCCATGAACAGGATGTGAGACGCATCTTCAAACAACAAAAGATTAACAAAGCGGCAGGCCCGGACCATGTGTCCCCATCCTGCCTCAAAGTCTGCGCGGACCAGCTCGCTCCAGTCTTCACTCAGATCTTCAATAGATCTCTGGAAATGTGCGAAGTTCTATCCTGTTTCAAACGCTCCACCATCATTCCAGTCCCCAAGAAACCTGCAATCTCGGGTCTGAATGACTACAGGCCTGGTGCTTTGACATCTGTGGTCATGAAGTCCTTTGAACGTCTCGTGCTGGACCACCTCAAGAGTGTCACAGGTCCCCTGCTGTACCCCCTGCAGTTTGCCTACCAAGCGAACAGGTCTGCGGATGATGCAGTCAACATGGGACTGCACTTCATCCTAGAACACCTCGACAGTGCAGGGACCTACGCGAGGATCCTGTTCGTGGACTTCAGCTCAGCGTTCAACACCATCATCCCTGAACTCCTTTCATCCAAGCTTCTCCAGCTCAGCGTCCCACCTGCCATCTGCCAGTGGATTTACAGCTTTCTGACGGGCAGGACACAGCAGGTCAGGCTGGGAGAGGCCACCTCATCCACATGCAGCATCAGCACTGGGGCGCCCCAAGGTTGTGTCCTCTCTCCGCTGCTCTTCTCTCTCTACACGAACGACTGCACCTCAGCGAACCCGACTGTCAAACTCCTGAAGTTTGCAGATGACACCACTGTCATCGACCTCATCAAGGACGGTGACGAGTCTGCATATCGACAGGAAGCGGAGCGGCTGGAGCTGTGGTGCGGCCGACACAACCTGGAGCTGAACACGCTCAAGACTGTAGAGATGATCGTGGACTTCAGGAGGCATCCTTCGCCACAGCTGCCCCTCACGTTGTCCAGCTGCCTTGTGTCAACCGTCGAGACCTTCAAGTTCCTGGGAATTACAATCTCTCAGGACCTGAAGTGGGCGACCAACATCAACTCCGTCCTCAAAAAGGCCCAGCACAGGATGTACTTCCTGCGGCTTCTGAGAAAGCACGGCCTGCCACCGGAGCTGCTGAGACAGTTCTATACAGCGGTCATTGAATCAGTCCTGTGTTCTTCCATCACAGTCTGGTTTGGTGCTGCTACAAAAAAGGACAAACTCCGACTGCAACGGACAATCAAAACTGCTGAAAGGATTGTCGGTACCCCCCTACCCACCATTGAGGATTTGCACGCTGCCAGAACTAAGACAAGGGCGTGAAAAATCCTCTCGGACCCTCCGCACCCCGGTCACCAGCTCTTCCAGCACATTCCCTCAGGTTGGCGCAACCCATCAATGCAAACTAGAACTAGTAGACATTCCAACAGCTTCTTCCCTCTTGTGTTCAACCTCTTAAACACCTAACCTATAATTCCATTACAACAAGCTGGCAATTTTTTGACTTGAGTTCGTTGTCACATTTCTGTGGGGCCAATTATGTATTACTCGTGCACTCACTGTAGTTGTGCTGCACTATTTGCATATACTGGCCACTCATGCCAGAGTAGCATCTGCTCCATTTGCACACTGATTGAGGAGTATCTGTAACATTTGCACAACCAACATTGTCCCAGATTATCGCACTACTCGTCATTTTAAACCGCATACAATCCTTGAAGTCTCAGTGCCCTTTGCACAATGGTCATTGCACCGGACTATTGCGATATTAGCCATTCGAACTGCTCTAAGTGCTAGAGGACTCTGCATCTTTTTGCACAATTGTTTTTTGTCAATGTCTTTATGTCTCCAAAGTGTTCTGTAAATTGACTGTCTGTTGTACTAGAGCGGCTCCAACTACCGGAGACAAATTCCTTGTGTGTTTTGGACATACTTGGCAAATAAAGATGATTCTGATTCTGAACTGGAGTCACGATGGGATCACTGGAGAATCATAATGGTACCACTCATCTGTACATCATCCTTTGTCAGAATTTGGTCCGCATTGTCGGCAGTAAGTGGGATTCATTTCCAGTGAGAGATGGACTCTGCCAAGGCTGCCTTCTGTTTCCGATTCAGTTCATAATCTTCATGGACAACATTTCTAGGTGCAGCCGAGGCATTGAGGGGGTCTGGTTTGGTGGCCATCAGCATTACGTCTCTGCTTTTTGCAGATGATGTAGTTCTGATAATTTCGTCAAACTGCGATCTTCAAGCTTCGCTGGAGCGGTTTGCAGTTGAGTGTGAAACGGCTGGGATGAAAAGACAACGCTCTCAATTTACTGGTCGATCTATCTTCCTACCCTCACCGATGGTTACAAGCTGTGGGTCGTGACCGCAAGATCACGGATACAAGTGGCCGAAATGAGTTTCTTCTGTAGGGTGTTCCGGCTGTCTCTTACAGATAGGTTGAGAAGCTCGGTCATTCAGGAGAGGCTCAAAAGTTGAGCCGCTACTCCTCTGCATCGAGAGGAGCCAAATGAGGTGGCTCGGACACCTGGTTAGGATGCTCACTGGACGCCACCATGGTGAGGTATTCCGAGCATGTCACATCAGGAGGAGGAAACCCCTAACTCTTCCCTGCTTTAGCTGCTGCCACCATAATAAGTAGAAGAAAATGAATGGATACTATGTGTACCCTTAAATGCCATAAGAATTAAAAATTTGCCAATTTTGGACAAAAAGGTCATGTTATAATAACAAATTGATACCCTTTAGAGGAAAAAGTTGTCATGTTGTCATAAGTATGAAGGTGCATTTTTAAGATAAAGTTGGAATATTATGATATTAAAGTAAAAGTTTAACCAAGGAAGTATGTCATTTTGAGCAGGCTCCAGCTCATACGTGACCCAAGTGAGTATAACTGGTATAGAGAATACTGTACACCTTTTGTTCTCAATAGAAAATGACTTTATTCCTGTAATTACGTGCCTGGAAAACCTCACCGGGGAGGTGTCCAGGAGGGATCCTAAGCAGATGCCCGAGCCACCTCATGTGGCTCCTCTCAATGCGGAGGAGCAGCGGCTCTACTCTGACCCCCTCCCGGATGACCGAGCTTCTCACCTTATCTCTAAGGGAGAGCCCGGACACCCTGCGGAGGAAACTCATTACCCTACCCTCAGCCCGTGACCATAGGTGAGGGTAGGAACGTAGATCGACCGGTAAATCGAGAGCTTCGCCTTTCGGCTTAGCTCCTTCTTCACCACAACGGACCGATACAAAGTCCGTATCACTGCAGACGCTGCACCGATCCGCCTCTCGATCTCCCGTTCCATTCTTCCCTCACTCAAGACCCCAAGATATTTGAAGTCCTCCACTTGGGGAAGCATCTCATCCCCGAATTTATAACAAATTATTTTGCATACCCACAATCCCATACCCCCAAACTACAGCTGGCTATTATACAGTACTGTATCATTGTATTAGCTCCACGTAGACGACTGAACAACTATATATACATGTGCAGTCCCAAAGGAGGTTGAGGGAGATGTGGCTTGGGGGTGAGAGGGGGTTGTGATGGGTGTGTGTGTGTAAGGGGGGTGGGGGGGGCAATCAGGGATTATTGTCAGTGACAGGGCTGCACCTTGATGGGCCAGGCGCTGCATTGTTTGTCACCTAAACAACCTCAATCAATCAATCATCTCCCCCCCACCCCCCACCCTCCAGCAGCGTATCACCAATCAATCAGCTCGACGCTGAGGGTGGATTGGGGTGGTCCCAACTCGGGTTATGCTGGCCAATCGTACATCACCGAGCGCTCGGGACACGACTCAATAGTCAAAAAGGCAAAGCGGCGCATTTTAATAGCTTAAAAGCAATTTTGAACGATTGTTTTATATTCATTTATTTTTTTTCTCGCCACGCAGTTGAATAGTGCAGAGCCAGATGGGCCACGAAGAGGCCGTTGTCCATATTGATGCGTGCTAATCAGAATTATATAACCATGTTTTTGTGCTGTCATGCTGGCCTCCACTGAATCTATGCATCTTGGACTCAACGCTCACCAGAAATGTATTGTCGGCACTATTACACGTTTAATAGCCTTTTTTCTCCAAAGAGCTTTGCGATTGTAATATACAGTATGTGCTTAACAAATGTATTAGATCAGCACCCAGTGTACGTTTAATGCTTAAATGAACAGTATTTGTAATTACCAAAATCATGTTTTTGTTTGTGTCATGTTTAATACTCTCAAAGGTAGAAGCTCTTTAACCGAAAATATGTTTGTAATGCTAAAATGTCATTATTTTTATCCATGAATTGTCAAGTTTACTGTTTTACCCCCCCTCCCCCCCGCCCCCTCAAAAAAAGGAAAGCACATTTTTTCTGATTAAGATGTCAAATTACATTTGTCAAATTATATGTTCTGTTCAAAATGCTTCAACGTTGTGAGCTCACTGAAATCGAAGGAGTCTTCTTTAAAGGACTTAATGATTTTTCATTTTTATGGTCTTAAAACATTGTCACACAAACTGTATATTTTAAAATAAATATTTTCCGAACTGCATCACAAAACTCTTAATTTCATGAGACAAACAACCATTCACACTCACAATTACACCAATTGCCAACTGTCTGAATGAACTTAACATTCATGTTTTTGGAAAATGAGAGGAAGCCGGAGTACCCAGAGAAAACACATGCAAGCACAGGGAGAACATGCAAACTCCACATAAGAAGGCCGAAGCAGAGATTCAAGCAGACGTGCTAACCACTGTTCCGTGCTGCCTAAAGGCAGCTACGTAACATATCAGTGTGAAAAATTCTTATTCTCATAAGATGGAGGGCATTACCGCCACTTACAGGACAAGGGTGTTCAAACTTGGAGGTTATTTTGTGACACCTGACCTACAAGAACACAATCCCAAGTACCAAAGCATGTGCCATCCATAACGGGTGTTAGTATACGGACTGAGCGTCAACATCAAACTCTGTATTGACGTCCTGGCAAGGTGCGTTTGATGCGACGTGCATCGTCTCTCTCTCCCTGATGTTTCTTTTCTCAACACATTAACTTGCCGCCGCAGGGCTCCTCTGACCGGCGGATCAATGGCTCTCACGCCGCTGTCACCCTTCATTTGGCCTGAGTGAGCGCTGGCTTCGGTGCTCCTCTGCCGCTGGCCCTGCTTCCACCTGGCCTCTTCATACACCCGCTGCCCACCTGAGCCAGTAGTGGGAAGTAAGTAAGTAAGTACATATACTACATTACTGCACTCAAGTAGATTTTTCAAGTATCTTTTGCGTATTTGTCTTTTTTTTCAAATAACATTTTGTAGTTCACTCTCTACATTTGAAAACATACCTGTACTTTCTACTCCTTACTTTGTCAAAATAGGTTTCTTACTTCTTCCAACAACAACAAGAAAACGAAAACAAAACCACATACTTGTAAGGTCTATTTTTTCAGTTGCTGTCATTAGCTAACCAAGCATTTTTTTGTTAGCCAGTTCACAACATTAGCAAAGCTATGAGAACACGTTTTGATAGCATAAGTCTAGGTTTGAAAAAACAACAATCACCATGGCACATGTAAAATTATTTTTTTCTTCTTCCAGCACGAGTACTTTGTAAGTTAATTTAAAAAAAAAAAAGGTGTAGTTTCTGTGTAGTTTTTATTGTTGTGTGATGTTATTAAAAAGGGTATAATATATAATTGACAGTAAAAATGTATTTCTACTTATGGACTTGAATACATTTCATTTTTAAATATACAACCCCAATTCCAATGAAGTTGGGACGTTGTGTTAAACATAAATAAAAACACAATACAATGATTTGCAAATCATGTTCAACCTATATTTGATTGAATACACTACAGAGACAAGATATTTAATGTTCAAACTGATCAACTTTATTGTTTTTAGTAAATAATCATTAACTTAGAATTTCATGGCTGCAACACGTTCCAAAAAATCTGGTGGCAAAAAAGACGGAGAAAGTTGAGGAATGCTCATCAAACACCTGTTTGGAACATCCCACAGGTGAACAGGCTAATTGGGAACAAGTGGGTGCCATGATTGGGTATAAAAGGAGCTTCCCTGAATTGCTCAGTCATTCACAAGCAAAGATGGGGCGAGGTTCACCTCTTCGTGAACAAGTGCGTGAGAAAACAGTCGAACAGTTTAAGGACAATGTTCCTCAATGAACAATTGCAAGGAATTTAGGGATTTCATCATCTACGGTCCATAATATCATCAAAAGGTTCAGAGAATCCGGAGAAATCACTGCATGTAAGCGGCAAGGCCGAAAACCAACATTGAATGCCCGTGATCTTCGATCCCTCAGGCGGCACTGCATCAAAAACCGACATCAATGTGTAAAGGATATCACCACATGGGGCGGCACGGTGGCCGACTGGTTAGAGCGTCAGCCTCACAGTTCTGAGGACCCGGGTTCAATCCCCGGCCCCGCCTGTGTGGAGTTTGCATGTTCTCCCTGTGCCTGCGTGGGTTTTCTCCGGGCACTCCGGTTTCCTCCCACATCCCAAAAACATGCATTAATTGGAGACTCTAAATTGCCCGTAGGCATGACTGTGAGTGCAAATGGTTGTTTGTTTCTATGTGCCCTGCGATTGGCTGGCAACCAGTTCAGGGCGTACCCCGCCTCCTGCCCGATGACAGCTGGGATAGGCTCCAGCACGCCCGCGACCCTAGTGAGGAGAAGCGGCTCAGAAAATGGATGGATGGATATCACCACATGGGCTCAGGAACACTTCAGAAAACCAATGTCAGTAAATAAAGTTTGGCGCTACATCCGTAAGTGCAACTTGAAACTATACTATGCAAAGCAAAAGCCATTTATCAACAACACCCAGAAACGCCGCCGGCTTCTCTGGGCCCGAGCTCATCTAAGATGGACTGATGCAAAGTGGAAAAGTGTTCTGTGGTCCGACGAGTCCGCATTTCAAATAGTTTTTGGAAATTGTGGACGTCGTGTCCTCCGGGTCAAAGAGGAAAAGAACCATCCGGACTGTTATCGACGCAAAGTTCAAAAGCCAGCATCTGTGATGGTATAGGGCTGTGTTAGTGACAATGGCATGGGTAACATACACATCTGTGAAGGCACCATTAATCCTGAAAGGTACATACAGGTTTTAAAGAAACATATGCTGCCATCCAAGATACGTCTTTTTCTTGGACGCCCCTGCTTATTTCAGCAAGACAATGCCAAATCACATTCTACACGTGTTACAAGAACATGGCTTCGTAGTGAAAGAGTGCGGGTACTAGACTGGCCTGCCTGCTGTCCAGACCTGTCTCCCATTGAAAATGTGTGGCGCATTATGAAGCGTAAAATATGACAACGGAGAGCCCGGACTGTTGAACAGCTGAAGCTGTACATCAAGCAAGAATGGAAAAGAATTCCACCTACAAAGCTTCAACAATTAGTGTCCTCAGTTCCCAAACGTTTGACTGTTGTTAAAAGAAAATGTGATGTAACACAGTGGTAAACATGACCCTGTCCCAGCTTTTTTGGAACGTGTTGCAGCCATAAAATTCTAAGTAAATAATTATTTGCTAAAAACAATCAAGTTTATCAGTTTGAACATTAAATATATTGTCTTTGTAGTGTATTCTATTAAATATACCGTATTTTCACGACCACCACGGCAGCAGTCGCCCATTGGTTTATGAATGTGTGTGTGATGATGTAGATAAAGCGCTATATAAGTGCAGTCCATTTACCATTTATTTTTCCTAAAAATTCAAATTCACTTTGCTGGCTGCATTCCTTAACCGAAGAGCACTGACGTCCGTATTATTGGGAAGCTTCTATTTTGAGTTGGCGACCTATTACCGTAATGCCAAGTATGAACAAAATTAGGGGCGACTGGCTTGACTGCTACTTTATGAGTGGAGGCTGGCTTGACCGCAGTCGAAAACTGCACCTACGAAGAGACACGCTTACGAAGCACAGTTTAAACTGCAAGCTATCAGTTACGTGAAGGAACATGGGAATCGAGCAGCCGCAGCCGCGAGAGAATTCAAGGTCAACAAATCCATGGTTCGCAAGTGGAGGAAGCAGGAAAAAACGAGCTTCGCCAAGTCAAGAAGACGAAAACAAGGCGAGGTGGCCCGAGTTGGAAGACCAACTCGAGCAATCGATTAATGAGCAAAGAACAGCCAGGAGAAGAGTCTCAACAGTCACCATTCGACTGAGTGCAATAACTCGGGCGTTCAAAGTGAAGTTGCGAGCAGCGTGGGAGCGATGGCGAACACAGCTTTACTAAGACTAGGAGGCCGCGCCACAATCTGTGAATGGATTGTGGATGCTTGGGCTAACATCTCTGCTCTGACTGTTGTTCGAGCTTTTGCAAAAGCCGGCATCATTGCTGAATAGTCCCCCGGCAACGAGACTGACTGAGACAATGACGAGAGGAAACCTGGCATCTTTGTTGGAGAACTTGCCCAACTGTTCATTTTGGATACAGAAGATGAGGACTTTGATGGATTTGTGGATGAGGATTGATCAAAAAATAACATGAGTACATTGTTAAATACTTCAATAAAGTACAATCGAACTCAGTTTTGCTCCCGCTGCCTTTTTAATAAGATTGTTTTAGCGTGCATGCATGCTACCATATGTTTTAAGCTAACTTATGTTTTACCATGTCTGCGCCCAATAATACGTTGCGCCTTATGTGTGTGTTAAATACAGAAATAGACCCCATAACTGAGACTGCGCCTTTTAATACGGTGCGCCTTATGGTCGTGAAAATACGGTAGGTTGAACATGATTTGCAAATCATTGTATTCTGTTTTTAATTTATGTTTAACACAACGTCCCAACTTCATTGGAATTGGGGTTGTATATTTAAGGACCGTAGCCAAATCAATACTTGTACTTTTAAGTCTTTTTTTTACTATCTGTACTTCTACCCTAAATACAGAGTGTGAGTACATTTGCCACCTCCGCTGACAGACGTCTGCCACAAGCAGCAGCTGACAGACGACAAGTCCTTGGGCCCCAGCAATGCGAAGAAACACTAGGGTTGAGGGCGTATCTGGATGCTGACGCCACATATGCAACACCCCCTTTATTTTGTTCTCACTACACACTCCCCTTTTAACACCTGCCATTCCCACTCTGAGTGTAAGGGGAGGTTCATCCTCTTCCATTGGGCTGTGGAGTCAGTAAATATACGCGGGGTGGGTTGGGGGGTTTGGGGGGACCCATCTAGTCGGAGGGGAACCAGCTGTGGGCCGCAAGACACCTGAGCCGACTTGTAAGCAATACAATACAAGCAATGACAGGATGCATAGCATTAGTGCACTGAATATGTAGCACACTGGACCTCCGCCTTTTCGCGGTTCACTATTCACTATTTATTTTTATTTTTTTTCCCTGTGGCACGTATCCTCAGCTATTTGCTGAGAAACTCACCTATTCATGATTTTTGCACTCTTTTTAAGATCCCGGCAAAAACCTGGGTAGTCGGATGCTAGTAACTGGTGTCAAGAAAGTATGTTGTATGATACATCTTGACTTTTATCAAAACGTACCGTATGTTGGAGCAAAGTTTAGCCTGGGTTATTAGCGGAGGTTGCGGCGAGTCTTTTTCACGTGTATATTTTTGCTCTGCTGAGTGGATGGTAAAAAGCCCAAACTAACAAACGATGGAGCTCTTGCTATTGTTTGACAATTTATATTTTTCAGAGTTGCTAAGGCAACATACAGGTGCATTTCTAGTGTTTTTTATCTAATCATTTGTAATCCATTAACTTCTAAAGGTAATGTTGTGAGATGAGCTTGAAATGACATGAAAGTGTTACTTTGTGGTATATCCATCCATCCATTTTCTGAGGCGCTCCTCAACTGGTCGCCAGCCAATCGCAGGGCACATACAAGCAAACAACCACATTCACACCTACGGGCAATTTAAAGTCTTCAATTAACCTACCATGCATGTTTTTGGGATGTGGGAGGAAACCGGAGTGCCCGGAGAAAACCCACGGGGAGAACATGCAAACTCCACACAGGTGGGGCCGGGGATTGAATCCCGGTCCTCAGAACTGTGAGGCAGACGCTCTAACCAGTCAGTCACCGTGCCGCCATTTGAATTTATGTGATCAGCAAAACTAAATATGTAACACACAAATATTAAATACATGACTATGGAAAATCAGAGTGCATATAAAAGGTGTCTGAAAACTTTGTTGGAGATGTGAAAGATAGACACTTGCCAATTACAAGCCTCACCCCAATTAGTGAGCGATTGCACAATCCGAGGTGAGGTGGGGCTTCTCGCTGCCACACTTTACGTCTCACCCATTTATTTGAACAGGAAACAAAATTGTGTACACTACTGGACTCAAATAGAAAATCAATATAAAGCATAGGACCAGAAAGAAAAGGTTTGTTCTTTACTCTCCATGATGTAGGTGAGGCTTCAACTTACTTGACTGCACGTCCCTGGTTCCTGCCATTCCTGATTACCCCCACCAAGCGTGAAGGTAAATTGTGTTTATTATATTTCTTCTGATGAATTAATCGCCTATGGGGGAACATCACATGCCCAAAATCTCCCAAATGTTTGCAAACAAGTGTATCCTGGTGAAAATGTATGTATTTTGTCAGTCTTGACCACAACTCCCCAAAACTCACTCAGTACGCCCCTGGTATGTTCCCAAAAAAGTGACACCAGTTTCACCGATCGACAAAAAATGGGTGGACATATTTATCATAGCAGGACACAGGAAAATGTTTCAAGGAGCACGCCCGAAATTGAACACAAAGTTGTCCGTATTGGTTTGAAGCAGCCATTTTTTTGGGGGGGGGGGGGGGGGGGGGGGGGATTCCCAGGCTTGCACTTTGGTGAACTCCTACTAGGGAATTTGCTCAAATGAGCCGAAATCCTAAACAAGTAGCCGAGACAGATTGGCGACACAATTGCCAATTTTATATATATATATATATATATTTTTTTTTTTTTTTTGCCAATGCCATTTAATGTGGGTAGAGTGAGGCCTAAGCAATCAGTTTGAGGAGTCGCCGTTTTGAAAAAGTCAGTGCGAGGGCCCATGTATTCATCAGCATAGCCTTCTACTGAACATTGCAAGGAGAAATAAATGGATACACAAATGAAGTTGTGATGCCAAACTGCCTTTACTGCAACTCTGAATCTGTTTACTATTCAGGAACAAGCGTCCTAAACAACCCCTCCCCGCCAGTTATTGTGCCCTTGTGCCGGGGGAACATATTGCACTGTATGTAAAAAAATGAACAAACATCAGCTCGGCGTCAGCGGCCCCCCTTTTATCGCCTATACTTTATTACACTCTGCCATCTGCATGGAGGTATGTTAATAGCTCACTGCAACTATTTACACATATGAAGAAGTGTACCCATCTGCCATGCGCCGCCGCTCGCGCATGAATCAGCCCCGCCTCCTCCCGTGTCTACTGGGGCGCCAGCAACTGCTGTTTGTTCACAAGGTGACAGGCAGCAGCAACACCTGCGCCTCACTTCCTGCCGTCAGACATATGTTGCACACCTCCACATAACTTCATGTGTCTCAAGGTGACCCATCTCCTTCGGGGCCGGCGTTCGTGTCAAGTGGGCAAAAACCAATCAATTGGAATCAGACAAAATTGGATTATGAAGGTAATTACTTGTACAGTCATTCAGGTCAGCGCCCTGGCCAGAACTAGGCTTAAGGCGGCACCAGGTGACAAAAACGGCTGGCAGGGCCAGCACACTGGGGCCACTTCAGGCAAAACGGCGCACATCCGTAACAATTACTGCCCGTGCCGAAAATGACTGTATGCACATCCCTTATAAAGCGACACGGGAGGCGTTAAGATGCTTTTAACAGCGGCAATAATCAAATAATATACGGTTATGCGCGCTGCCACCCCGCTCGCCGTCAAATTACAGCATCTTTTTTAGGCTGGCTATATTGGATGAATAATAATCCATATAAACTGAATATCGGAGAAAAAATATATATCTTGATTATGGGTGCAGTGTTCGCATCCGGAGCTTAAGTGTGTGTGTAAATCACCCCCGCACAGAATGTATGGCCCTGCAACAATAATCTCACTAATCGCCCTGCTTCCGCAACAACAGCATTGTAAAAAGCAGCCATTTTCCAAGAAAGCTTCATGAAGATCAAAATGTGTGACTCGGTTTCATTTACGCATGTACTCGTACATTTACACAATATTCTTCCTTACATTTCTGTTGCATGTTTTTTCACTTTGTACACTAATACAAGAAACAATACACAAATGTGGTGTTCCACGATTTTAATGTTATTCTTTTGAGCGATTACGGTTCCTTAGTACGATTCCAGTTCCAAACGATTCTCGATTCCGATTCTTTTAGGGAGCTGGGTCAAAAACGTTTGCATGGTTTAAATAAAGGGTGTCCAAATAACGAACATCCATTTTCTTAGCAGCCTGCAGCATCGACGGAAATGAACTTTGACTTGAGGTTCTTTATAACCAATATCAATATCAAACATATGAACTAAAAGGAAACTGACCCAATTGACTTTATTCATGAATTAATGTTTCAGCTAAAAGTTAAAGATAGCATTGTTAAAATAGTTATTTTAACGGGTTTAACTATTTTATTTTATTGTTTCACGCCGCACGGTGGACGACTGGTTAGCACATCTGCCTCACAGTTCTGAGGACCAGGGTTCAAATCCCGGCCTCGCCTGTGTGGAGTTTGCATGTTCTCCCCGTGCCTGAGTTGGTTTTCTCTGGGTACTCCGGTCTCCTCCGACATCCCAAAAATATGCATGGTAGGTTGATTGAAGACTCTAAATTGCCCGTAGGCGTGAATGTGAATGCGAATGGTTGTTTGTTTATATGTGCCCTGCGATTGGCTGCCGACCAGTTCAGGGTGTACCCTGCCTCTCGCTTGAAGATAGCTGGGATAGGCTCCAGCACGCCCGCGACCCTAGTGAGGAGAAGCGGTACAGAAAATGGATGGATGGATGTTTCAGTCACCCAGTTGACTGAGAGTTGACTTCACTGACAGCATTGTTAAAATAGTTATTTTAACAATGCTATATAGCTGCCCATGTATTTTGTCTCATCACTTCAAATGGTTTATATTTGCAAGTTTTAACTTGACTTCTTGTTTTAAGCTTGTTGCCTTTTATTTTGACGGGTACGCACCGGAACTCAGCATTTTGGCACAAAAGGTAACTTCACACGGCACCGGTGATTTTTTTTTATTTCTTTTTTTTTTTATATGGATGGAACCAAATGCTATAAAATGCTGATTCCTTTCCCTACCCACCGATGAGGCACAAGGTTAGTGTTTGTGATACTGTAAGACAACGTTATGTGAATTTTGTCCCAATTCATTGTGATGTAAAGTTGCTACGGTGAAGTTTTAGCCCAATGTTAGGCTTTTTTTTTTTTTTTTGGGTCATCGGCGCAGTGCGAAGGGGCAAGCAACCGTTTACTTTGTTAGCTGTCTCGATGTTGGCACAGACGCATTTTATTGTTTCACTCACCCAGTTGACTGAAAGTTGACTTCACTGAAGCTCCGTGCGGTGTAGGCTGAGGCTCGGAGCGCGTCAGACGCTAGATATCGGGAAAAACTCCTTTGCACAATATAATCTTATTCCAAGTGTTGCACTGAGGCGACTGGTCATTCATTTTAACAAAGTTAAGACACTTTTGTTCGCTGGCGTTGGGCACAAGCACGACATCGTGCCCGTTCTTCTTCGTTGGTTTACGCCGCTTCTTCGTTGCGTTTCGCCACTTCTTCTTCGTAGCTGGAGGACTAGGCATAGAAACTCGGAACCGACATTTTTCAATTTGAATGGTTCCGGGAGAACCGGAACATTAGTCCCGGTTCCATTCGGTTCTCGATTCTCGATGCCCAACCCTATGAGAACATACTGTACAAACGGACATATTTGATTGAGAAGTGAAAGGTCAAGAAGAGCGTGTTTCCAGCGCATTTAGTGGACACCCCACAGCAACCAACAGCTTAGAGGTGTCAATTTTTCATAATTTTGGAACTTTATTTTATATACTGATACTGATTTTTTTTTGTATTGATTCAAATTTGGCAGGCTCGTTAACAATACTCTTCTCTGTA
Source organism: Phyllopteryx taeniolatus (assembly GCF_024500385.1). Taxonomy (NCBI): domain Eukaryota; kingdom Metazoa; phylum Chordata; class Actinopteri; order Syngnathiformes; family Syngnathidae; genus Phyllopteryx; species Phyllopteryx taeniolatus. The sequence goes on from NC_084503.1 coordinate 26,779,677, forward strand.
CTGTGTCAAATTAACGACTGTTTTTCATTATAGCATAAATCCTATTTATATTGTATTATTGTGATAATACAAATTTGGCCTTTTGTTTTGGAAGACATTGTATTCAAAATAAATTCAAGGGTACCAGTACTGTAAAAAAATCTTCAAGAGTGTCTGAGCTGTAACACTGGGCAGGTGAAGTACAGTGTCGGAACATTCAGCATTAATCTCCACCTGACACTAATACTTGATGTATGATTGACCCCGCCCATTACAATCGGGGCCATATGGCAACACATTAGCCCTTCGAACCCTCCAGTAGGATAATCTCCCGGCGCTGGCAATGCGTTTTCTTTGCAGATTTCTTTGCACAATAATTGCATGACAGTATTAACGTATCGGGACAGCTTTAGAAGGGAAGGCCTTGCGTCACTGGACAGAGGAAGGAGGAGCTTTTTTATGCCACAGGAAGTCAGCAAACTTAATCTGCGATCAAGGAAGCTTTGCCCGCACGCACACGCACACACACACACACACACACACACTAATTTAAAGACTGGTATGCATGGCATTATTTGTTCATTCCCTATGATCAATGCAGGAGTTGCTTTTACGAGGTTAAAGCCAATCGACAGAAAAGTTGTAGATGTTACATTTGATACCTACAGATATTTTAAGCAATGAGTTTGTAGGACATTTTAGTAATAGGCCTACATCAGAAATTTTTAGATTAACGTTTTACCTCAAAAAGATGCACTTACACTTGGAGAGTCTTTAAGACACCTTTACTTCAAACATTTACAAACGTATTTGTTAATCACACATTGATTTGCCTCTATTATTGATATCTAAAACTATTACATTGATATGGCAAATTTGACAATTTGCTTATATTTAAAAGATTTTGATGACTTCAAATGTTTGACTGTCAATAATAATCACAATAATTAAAGCTGCAATGACTGCGCCCTCGCACCTGCTTTTTCATGTTGAATCCTCCAAAGGATTATCAAACTTTGACACCACGCTCCATCCACATTAAATAACGTAGGCCAAAAAGCTTGGCAATTTAGTTTGGCCCATCTGTCTAGGATAGTATGAATCCCACTCGAGTTCTAGGCAGGACCCTCTGCAATATGACTGTTTGCAACACGTGCCGGTGCAATATGATTGGCTGCTATATCCAGGTAAGACAGGAATGGCAGTACCTGAGTTCAGTGTGGCAGCGTATTTTGAATCTCATTAAACCTAACCCTAACAAATGATTATTTTAATTTAGTAAAAATGTCATACATATTTGGAATGGTCATCTTGTTTCATCTCCATAGGCAGCCATGCCTGTATGAAGTAGGGTGTGTCCTGCCTGGATGCAGCAGCCAATCATATTGCAGACTGCAGCAGGTCGTGTTAGAACTCAAGTGGGGTTCTGATTAGAACTCAAGTGGGATTCATAATAACACGCATAGAATACCTGCTGCTGATTGGGGCTCTTTTGAGTGAATTCTTTGGTCGGAGTTCATCAAAGTATGAGCCCTGGAATTCGCCCAAAATGGCTGCTTCAAACAAAAAAGATTGATTTGCTGTTGAATGTTATACATCGGTTCTTGAGATTTTTTTTGTGCATTCTGTTGTGTCCTGGTGACAATCGGTCAAATTACCACCAAAATGCACATCGATCAGTGAAACTGGTGTCAGGAGCATATATTTCCCCTATGGTGCTACTGGGTGAGTTTGGGTGGGTGGTGTTCGGAATTCCCGAATTAGATACAATCTCACCAGGATACACCCGCTTGCAAACATTGGAGAATTTTATGGCATGTTGAGGCCCCCAAAAAGGGGATTTTATTATCCAGAATGATAATACTGAACATAGCGATTCCAAGCAATTCTGACAATAACCAATTTTCTTCTCGTAAAAAAAATATTACATAATTTTTTTTAGAGGACTGTCAAGTCAACGTTTTCATGATAAATGACACAATATCTAACCGCATATTACAACTGCTGTACAGTACTATTAACCACTAGTGGTCTTGTAAGTCATGACTGCGTCATGACTGGTGAGGTCATACAATAAAATTTACGTGAATTTTTCTAAAAGGATGCAAAAAAAAAAAAGGCTCCCATGGACAATGCAAAGGGTGTAAATCCAGCAGACTGTTCCCTGAATGTCATGTCATGAAGCCCAACACATCCACCCCCCTACTTTAATCCCCCGGTCCTGAAGTAGTACTCGACCTACAGTAGCGAGCGGGTATACCCTACCCCCCCCCTCCGCCAGTAATGAACAAATTCACTGCACATTACTCTGGACTTGATCTCTGGCAAAATAGTGCTGGAACAAACAATTTGGTTTGTCAACACCTTTCTCATGACTCCTCCATCAATGTCAGGGGTCCAAATTTAAACGGCAAAGTGCATTTGACTACGGGACCGAGGGCTGATTAGACTTCCCGGCTTGGTGAATTGGTCCAGACAGCCCAGTGACTGTGATTGCCAACCCCGTCTTGAAAATAAGTCTCCGCCGCCTGGGATTAGCATGAATATTTTGATATAGATCGATAAGCAATCTCCCCTCCATGAGAAATGCCAGCAGCCTTCATTTGGCTGATCAAAGGTGCATCAGCCGGTGGACAACAGCAGGCTATTGTTTTTTTCTGTTGTTGTTCTTGTTTGGGAGAATCCATGGGAGAGGGATCCACAAGCGGGGTCACTGCTAGTCTTCTCGCCTTATCGTGGAAGCAATCATTGGTTCACAGGATCCCATCTTCCAGCAATGGACCCTCTCAAATGAGGGAGAAACAGCCAGAGACCAGAGTTCATTACACTCGGGCTTGTAAATTGTTTGGCCAGTGGGTGCTGCTGACCTGGAAGTAAAAGGTTGAGGTCAGCAATCTATTTACCTGTCTCGCACCTTAACACACCTCATTGGCTTTAGACTGAGGACCCATAGTGCTGTAGTAGCTGTGACGCGGCACTCATTAAATTCCTTAGATCATTTTGGGAAGTGCACAAGAAAAACTGGGCAATCAGGCTTAGGGCTCAGAGTAGAGTTAGGGTAGGGTTTAAGATAGTGTTAAGGGGAAAGTCAGTCAGTCAGTCAGTCAGACAGACAGGCACAGGGCTAGGGTATGGGCTATGGCTAGGACTCGGGTTTAGTGTTGGTAATGTTAGGCTTTGGCTACCCTAACAAGTAGTTTGGGATAGAGCTTGGACTAGGATTTGTGGGTAGTGTGAGGTTTAAGGTTATAGTTAGTGTTATGGTTCTGCCACCCTCACACATGCGGCAGCCACACTCATGTGTTTCCTCCTGGGCCCAAACTTTCCCTCCCTCCCTGCACTACATGACCCCCACTGATTTGCCAGATCCCATAAAAGAGTGCAGGTGTGACCCGGGCATTTAGCAGTTAACTGGTGTCGAGAGGGACCACACGCCACTAACTGACAGGAGGCTGCTGCATGGGGGGGCTGGGGAGAGAGCAGCACTTGCGAGAAACAGTGCAGCACTTATAGAAATTGCAGGGTTAATTCATTAGGAAGTGTCACTTTATTCCAGGGAAGCCAGAGTGGGCCGATTAATAAAAGTACTAATCAAGATTAATTAAGGGGAATATATATGTGAGGATTAGCAGGCTTTGACCCCTGGTTCCCTCTTCTGACAGCAGGCATCTCTCTGGCTATTTTACGTGCTTTGGTTTCTCTACCCCATATGCTGAGATTTTAGCATGACTGCCCCCTATCGATCTTCCGTTTACCACCACCAAGGAGGATACCGCTGTAGCCAAACAAGCATGTTTTACAAAGCCATATCTCGCGAATATTTCCATCTGGCATCAGAACTCTCCTTCAAGATGCAACCACACCTCCTCTAATCACAAACAAAGCAAAGAGCCGATTGCCAATGCTTTGGTATAATAAACCAAGTTCTGAGAACCTTGGATAATGAGGGTGATTTTTTTGATGACCACTAAAACTATCACGCAGCTAAATTAGGGATTAAACTATGATTTATGATGATTTCATAAATGGAAAATATGAATGCAATGATTTGATGACATACGTTTGTGGAAACATTTTGTTACACCTTTCTACCCATGATTATAAATTGAGGGGGACATACTGCTAAGTGTTATTGGAAGCTGTAATGACCTTTACTTTAATGTCCTTGCAGAAATGGTGTCTGCTTGGACATTTCCAAACATTAAAAAAAACATGTACGGCATAAAGTGATGGCTATAAAAACATAGCTTCCCATTTTTGATATTTAGCTTTCTGATCTGAGTCTGTCGAATCACTGTCATTTGTAGTGTTTTTAAATATTTCAAATGAAATTGTGGGTACTTTAAAGCAAGCTTATTGTGCCTGAAAATAAAAGTAAAATGTTTTTGGTTTTTTTTTATCAGACAAGGACAACGTGTTTATTTGTGCAAAATAATAATCATAATATAACTGTAAAAGTCCATGGAGGCTTGGGGCACAGTCCAAGGTCAAATCCCTTATATTTGAACTACAAACATAGTTTCAACACTTTCCTTCAGTTTTGTTAAAATCTTAGTGACAAAATTCACCTTCGACAAATTTGGTACAGAACCAAACTAGGGTTGTTGGCTTTTGCTTTTTTACTTTCAAAGATTTTGTCATCTCAAATTGTTCACACTGCTCGTTTATCATAGTGTTTATATTATTACTTGACCATGGTTCTGTTAGCATAACCTCGAGTGGCAGCGGTTCAAGAGCTATTCTGTCATTGATGTTAGCGGATGACGCATGTACGACCAAAGAGCAAGACCCAAATCCTACACGTTCAAGGAGGGTCTCAATAAAAACAAATCCAGGCTTTTTTATTTTTTTTTTGCTTTTTTTGGGGGGAGGAAGGGTATGAATGAGTGTGCAGATATTGCAGCACAAGATCTAACTTTGTTGCTGATGGTTAAAACACATGTTATAAACAAGATGTATTGTTATAATAGTACTTTAGCATGTACATTATGGTGAACGTGACCAACAACTGGACATAGTGCAGCACTTGAGACAGGCAATAAAGCTCTATTGCAAGCAATCAGCGGAGATACTTTATAAGTGGTTCAGATATTTCCTCCTGGTCCAATACTGAGAAACACAGTTTTTACTTCACTGTGCAATTTAATGATTTTTTTTTTTTTTGCAGATCTGAAAACAGGCAAGGGACTTAAATAATAGCAGGAGTGGTATTGAACCTTTTCGTGGGAGATCAAACGCAGCTTTCATTAGTTTAGTACAGCGCAGGGGCCTCATTGACGACTTGTCAGACAGTCTTGCCTTCAATACGCGGCGAGAGGCTCTAAAAATCATCCTTTTACTGAGCCCCCTCGGCTGTAAATTCCACCCTCAGCTCGATGGTACACCCCCCTTCACTGCCCCGGACCGCCATTATTTCTTGGCGTGGATTAACCCTACGCCAGTGATCAAAAGGAAGCCTCCTCGCGTATCTGTGCCCGGCCGCCCATTAGCCACTCATAATGACTTCCTCAACTTATTATGATGGAAAAATCCATTGTTTGTCCACAGGTAGCATATTTAGTGGACGTTCATGATCTTCAGGGGGATTAAAGTCATGCTACTGGGGGGTAGGTTTGCTGATCTTCAGTGGTAATGGAGGAGGTGGGGGTGGGAAAGGGGATTGCTTCACAATATCAGGAGTCTTAAACCTCTTTCGACCAAGCAGTACAGTTTACTTTAGTCCAGGACGTTTTTGCATTTGCAGTTCCATTTCAAACATTGTGAAGGGGACCAAACATGAGTGTAACCAGTCCAAGATGTATTTTGGATGTGTTGATCTCCAACCCTCCAACCATGACTTTCCGGATAAGTATTATACAAAATGTAATGGGTTATCACTTTTTGGTATTCTTCAGTTGTGGTTGCAACCACAGTATTATGGTACCTAAACTAAACTAAGATAGACACACTTCCAATCCAATTGCCATAGTTTTATGGGATCCTTCTGTTAGGGTGTCAACTGCAGTTCGTTGATTGGTCAGCAGGAGCCTTTGACAATGGGAATTCATCTTGGAAACTTGGATCACAACGGATTCCATTCCAAATCGGAGACAAGTGTAACTCGGTTTGTGAGGGTGTTTTGAGGAGGCCACGACTCAAATCCTGAAAATAAATTCCAAATATTTGCTGGAGAGATGTTAGTCTGCTTCCCAACTACCGTTCAGGGGGCCTGAGGACTGTAATATTCAAAACAAAGTGGCAATGTAGTTTCTTTATTGTAATTTTATTTTATTTTTTTACTCTGTATAAGGAAATCTAAGCAAGTGGGGGAAACGGACCAAGTTTACAATCCAATCAACTGTTTTGGAACAGAGAGCACAAACAACAAGTGTGAAAATAGCATTAGTTGAATAGCATTAGTTGACTAGTTCTCAAACAAAACACATTAGGTCAGGGTGTAACTACTTTTGGCCCTTACCACACATCCTCTCCGTAAACAAATATAGTGCAACTCAGCTTCTGGCTAGTGGATGTCGTGGCTAGTGTGAAACCTTTGGTAGTACGTGAAACTTGTTAGCTCGTTTGAAATGTCATTATTTGAATGTGAATATCAGTGCAGCAGGAAAAAGAAAAACAAACTTCCAGTGCCTTTTAAACAGCCTCTCCCAGGCTCTTCAGATAGAGCCAAAGTAATAACAAATGCCATTGGTGTTTGTATTGCATAATAATTCACACTGTTCACATGGTTATTGTTGCACTTGTCTGTATCATTTACTTCTTTACTTTCTTAAAAAGAGGTTTAGCAGTTATATATTTACTTTTATTATATTGTATACATTATTGTTTTTTATTTGAGAAAAGGTAATTTATTGGAGTTTCTACTGCTGGCAGTTTGCAGTTTTGTTTTAAATCCTGTTCACACAAAACAAAAAATATAAAAGCACTTCTGTATTTTGCATTTTGTTCCTTTAGTGGATCAAATGTGAACCGAACTGTCCTCTTAAACACAATGTACGTGCGAAACCGTGGCATACCGTAACACCCCTACTATTTAAAAGTCAGATCAGGGAAAATGGTTTCACACCATACTATAGAAAACCCCACACGATCCGCACAATATCACTTTGTCCTACCTTATAGCAGTGATTCACACATTGCATTCGTGTGCCGTGAGAGATCATCAAGTGTGCTATGAGAAACTATCCAATTTCACTTAATTGGTCTGAAAATTATTCTTTTTCAATAATGTATCTTGGTCGATCTATCCATTCCAGTGTTGTACAGTGACAGACTGAACAATTACTAAATGCCCACGAGATAGCAGGTTCACCTGTGTATCCACTTTTGGGAACGTTTTTGTTTGGTGGTATGCTGTGGGATTTTTCTAATGTAAAATATGTGCCTTGCCTCAATAAAGTTTGGGAAACACTGCCTTGGAATTTGCATAGAGAAACAAAATCTGAGCCAGGGATCATATTTACTTGCAGTCTTCCCCAGTTGACCCGAGCGTGACTATTAAATGCCCGCTGATTCACGTTGCATTAGCCCTTTGCCTTGGCGTTTGAAGTGTACTTACAGTAAATATGATACATACACCGGGGCTAAAAGCTTTACATAAAACTGTCTGGGTACAGCATATTAACCCATCTTTGTTTACAAGAGGCAGGTCGAAGAGAGCGAGAGGGAGACAGAGGAGGGATGAAAAAAGACAATTTGGCACAATGGTCATAAAATGCTGGATTTGTCTCCCCCCCCATCGCTCCGCTTCACTGGCACACAAAACTGCAGACATAACGCAGACGCGAGGCTAAATCACTGGGGACAGGAGCATTTAAGAAGGAGTGTCACATTTCTGTGTAATAAATAGCAGAGATTGATTTGACCTCCCAGCCTGAACCTGCAGTTTACTTATATACACACCCCAAAAAATGGCTCCCTCTCGGGGGGGAGGGGGGGGGGGGGCACCGCCTCAGAAAGGAAATGTGATCGGATTGGAGGGCCGCGGTGGTACCCTATAGCGTCAATATGACTAACCCAGCGACCTGAGTGAGATGTGAGCGCGGGGAGTCTACAGCTGAGCGAGAAGGTCAAAGGGGTTCTGTTACCACTTTCTTCTGGGAGCAGTCTTGTGCATTATTCACTGTACCAGGGGTGGGCATACTTTTGTGCTCAAGGGTCAAATTATATTTTTAAACTGCACAGATGGGCAGGTCATTTGTAGATGAGTTTAAAGAAAAGAAAAAAAAAGTTGTGTGGACAGGAAATGTTAAATAGTATATTTTAATGATAAAATATAATTCCATCCATCCATCCATCCATCCATTTTCCAAGCCGCTTCTCCTCACTAGGGTCGCGGGCATCCTAGAGCCTATCCCAGCTATAATCGGGCAGGAGACGGGGTACACCCTGAATTGGTCGCCAGCCAATTGCATGGCACATACAAACAAACAACCATTCGCACTCACATGCACACCTACGGGCAATTTAGAGTTGTCAATTAACCTACTATGCATGTTTTTGGGATGTGGGAGGAAACCGGAGTGCCCGGAGAAAACCCATACAGGCACGGGGACAACATGCAAACTTCATACAGGCAGGGCCGGGATTTGATCCCCGGTCCTCAGAACTGTGAGGCAGATGTGCTAACCAGTCGTCCACCGTGCCTTCTAAAATATAATTCTCAGTGTTAAATTTTATTATGTATCATTAATTTAAAAAACTATATTTGATAAAATAAAATACAAATTATTATTTACAATAAACCATTAAACAAATTATTTATTCATGTATTCATGACAATCAAATAAAAATGAAAACAATATTTTTGAAAAATAAAATCATTGCTATTTTACTATTTTTCAATTACTTGTATTATATATTGATTTAATTATGACTCAACCAATTTCAATACAATAAAAAAACATGTAAAACTGTTTTACTAATAATTTTTCACTGTATTATGTACAAAAAAAACCTGAATACATTATTTCATGACAAGAATAAATAATAATGAATACATGAATTTCGGCCAACCAATTTTAGGAAAAAACAGCTTAATTAATGCAACCAATGAAATAGTTCATTCATTTCATAATAAAACCTTAATTAATAATTAAATGAATAAAAATGTATGAACCTGACCAATCCAGGGATTAGCCCGTCTTTCACCCGAATTCAGCTGGGAAAGGCTCCAGCTGCCCTCTACCCTGAACAGGATAAGCAGCAAAATGGAAGGATGGATTTATTAACCAATGTGCGATTTTGGGCTTTCTCATCGTAGCAAGCCATGGCATGGCATGGCACAGGTGGTAGAGTGGTCGTGTCCCAAGCTGAAGGTTGTGACCTGTGACCAGGCTGCTATGTCCTTGAGCAAGACATTGAACCCCCAGTTGCTCCTGATGCTGCATCATCAGGTGACCAGTTACCAATTATTCTAATAAAATAAAATGTTAACTATATATATATATATATATATATATATATATAATAATTGATTTTTCCTCTTATTTCCAACAAATCAATTAACAAATTATTGGAATGATTCATGAAATGAAATGTACAAATAAAAATGAATAAAGTAATTTTGATTGACCAATTTTAGGTAAAAACGGCTAACTTCATGCAGCAGATAATACATGGCTCTTGATCATGTAAATACCAGGTGGGCCATATTAAAGAATGAAGCGGGCCATATGTGGCCCACAGACTATACTTTGCCTACCCCTCCACGACACCGTCCCCCAGCGCACCACACACTATTTAGGGAGGATGGTCTGGCGATATCTCTACCACCTCGGGAGATGTACCAGGAGGGAAAGAGGCCTCTTCCGCTTGTGAAGCGCATATATGCAAGCTTAAATAGGGGGGGGGGGGGGGGGGCAATGTCTCTGTAAGCATTTAGCGTAACAGAAGGGGAGGAAATTGTCAAAGACGCAGGTCAAATCTGCATGCGCGTCTGGCACACAGCTGCAGGTCCACTCAAAATCTGCATGCAGAGTACATTTTTTACGTACAGTCCATGATGGGGTGGGCAAACTTTTGTACTCCACGGCCCCATTTGATGTTTAAAATGGGCAGATGAGCCAGGTCATGCGTAGATGAGGTTTAAAAAAATTTGACTCTTTACATGAAATATGTAATGTGTAATATGTAGTTTATTTTAAGAATAAAATAATAATGTTAATTTTTTATTTGATTTTAATCAAATAAAGTAGTGTTTATAATTCATGCAATATTTATTAATTCAGTAATTATTTTATGAAATCAATATGTATTTATATTATTATTATTGTTTAATGACATTAATAAATAAAACATGAATACATTATTTTAATTCCCCAATTTTAGGGGGGAAAGGGCTAAATTACTGCAACAAATATGACAGGACTCTTGAGCATGTGAATGCTCAGTTGGCCACATTAAAGAAAGGAGCGGGCCATATGTAACTCGGGATCATAGTTTGCCCTCTCGTGGTCTAATATGATGCACTGTGTGTAATGTGGTCGTCCGACACGCTGATGTAGGTTTTTAGTGGGAATCTTAATTGATTTTCTTGCAAAAAAATATTATTGTTGTTGTTTTTGGATGTTACAAAACATGCTTGCTCACTATTGACCCTTGTTTGACCAGTCAGGTTTTCTTAGCAACTTGCCATTAATAGTTGTTGAAAAATCAATGTCAATTTAAAAAAGAACAATTGTTTCAAATAAATATAAATGAATCAGGGAAGCATAGTGTTTAGTATGTGTTGCTCACTGTCAATAAGTTCCAAAATTCAATTCTCGACTCAGGCCCTCCCTCGCTGGAGTCCTCGCCATGCTTGTGTAGGTTTTTTCTAAGTGGTCCAGCTTCCTTCCACATTCCATAACCATGCATTTTAGGTTCAGTGAGGACTCTTAAATTGTCAATAGGTGTGTGCGCGCGTGTGTGTACTCTCAATTTTCATTTAGTTGGAGTATTTTGAGCAACTCTGATATTTAATTTTACTGTATTACTTATGTTTCTCTGAATGATTGCTTCATTCTCATGAAAGCTGCACGACTCTATTACTATTTTTTTTATTTAAAAAAATTTCTCACCTTATGATTTTTAATATAAGTGTATTTTAAAATTGCATCTTTTTTGTCTTTAATTTTGTATACTGACTTCTTTGTCCTCAAATCAATATGACTCACTCATTGGCTTTTACAAATACTCTTTCATGATTTTGTTACCTTGGGTAAAGAAGAAATTCAGATTAAACCCCCTTACTCGATAGCCATAGTCACTGACTCATTTTTTTTGCGGATTTTGCACGTGACCAAGATTGAAGCCTGACTACAATTTTGGTACATCCTCAAGCCAACTTAATGTATATGTAAGCTGAAAAAAACAACACATCACAGGAGGCAAAGTGGTGCGTCGCAGCAAGAGCGGAAATCCACAGAAGCTGCTTTCCAAGCAGACGGCAACATGTGGCGGCCATAAAGCGCTGCGTCTTATTTCGGCTAATTATATCGGTGCGGCCACATGAATTGTACGTGACGCAATGTGTAGTGACAGTATCTTGAAAATATGTCAGCCGCAACAAGAAGCTTCGAGGAGACTAAACCAATTTGCACGACTCCGATTCCGATTATGGGCTTGGTGAGCAGTGTTAAACGTGCTCGAGTTGTGTTTCAAGTTTGAAATGGGCTTAAATTTGGGAAAAAGTGCTCCAAATCCTCACTTCCTTCAAAATAAACATCTCTGTATTACTCCTATTGCTATAGCTTTTGTGTTTATTAATATGGTATTATATATTAACATTAATATTATATATTCATTCATATTAGGTGTTTGTGTGTGTGAGGCACATTGGATGAATGTGTTAGTTTGTAGCGTGTTAGCATGACTTTATACATGTGTAGTAACAATCATTTTTATTAAATACAGTCATATGTAGTAGTCTTAGGGCCCCCACCAGCTTTGTATTTCCCATGGAATTAGGATTATTATACCTCCATGTTATAACAATATATTAGAAACAGAGCTAATAATAAAGTATGTATAATATACAGGTATATCATTATTATAAATATAATTTTAAAAACTTGATAAATGTAGAAAAGTATTGTAATGTACTATAACTACTATTTATTTGGTAAATTATGTATGTCTGCGAAGGATATTTCTGAACATTGTGATTATTTATCTTAACATCCATAAAAGTGGGTCGCAAACAGAAAGGTTGAGAGCCCGATATACAGTACAGTGCTCAACTACAGTACATTTAGTAGCCCACCGCCAGTGACCTCTCAGACACCATCCAGCATGATCAAGTGCTTTAATGTGGACTCTTTCAACTTCAGAGAGTGCTCGACATTTCACCATTTTGGAACGGGAATGAAACAGAATTTTTTTGACACTCAAATTTGAGCCAGCTTACTGGTCTTCAAACGTAATATTCAACCAATGTAACAAAAAGTAAATCACTTTAATTTGACATCTTAATCAAAAAAGAAATTTGATAGACTACAATGCATCCATCTGTCCATTTTCTTCCGCTTATCTGAGGTCGGGTCCCGGGGGCAGTAGCTTTAGCAGGGAAGCCCAGACTTCCCTCTCCCCAGCCACTTCATCCAACTCTTCCGGGGGGGACCCCGAGGCGGGAGACATAGTCTCTCCAGCGTCAACCTCCCGGTGACGGTGTCCCGGTGGGACATGCCCGGAAAACCTCACCAGGGAGGCGTCCAGGAGGCAATGATACTGACATATATACATTAAAAATATCATTTGGGTGAAAGCGCTTCTACCTACTAGTGTAGCTGTAAGAGCCACTGTTGTAAAATTACAACATCAGCTTTAAGTTCGAAAAAAAATTACAGCATTTTATTTTACTATGATTTAGTTTATTTATTTTGTTTTGCAAAAGACCACATTTCACATGGTCAATGGGTCAGATTGTTTAACCCTGCAATGCTTTTAGATGGTAAATGTGTTTTCGGTCCAGCCTTCAGGCCACGAACTCACACAACCTGCAAATGTTTCTTCACACTCATCTCTTTGTTTTATTGGACTGCATTTGTCACAATTCAAGTAAGTCAAATGCTTTAAATATTTTATTATTATTTTTAACTTATTTGCTTTTCCTATTTTTCCTTCTTTATTTGCTTTTTCATTCACTAAATGCTCATAAAAATCTGTTTACTCAAGGTGACGCATGCTGGAAAAAGTTTGAAAATGATAGGGAAAGGGTTTGAATTTCACTGCATTTCAAGATGCAGGGTGAGTCAAAGGTTGTGTTATGCTTCTGGACACTTGCTTTTGAAGTGCGGAAAAGGCCGGGAAGCCAGAGTCTAGCGACTGAACTGCTTCCTCTGCTTCTACGCGGAAAAAGCAAAGCAGGCGGTGATAAATGATGTCAGTGCAGTCGATGGGCAAAACACAACACAGCACAAAACACACAAAGCTCTTAATGCTGGGCCATATTGGTTGCTGACGGGCACAAATAACAGTAGTGCAGCACTTACAGCGACCAATCATAGCGTTTGCTTCCGGGCTTCTGCCGTAAATTCTTTGCTCTGATTAAACTGTAAATTCTGCATGCCTATCAGGCTCCCATTAATGGTGGCGGAGGTGCTTTTGAAAAGAAAATTGTTAATCAGGCGAGAGATATGGCGTGGAACATCCGTCATCGATTGTGAGTGTTTATGACAGTTTACACAGCCTTATAACTACAGGGAGCGGATGCCGATCTTTCCATTACCTGCCGCTGAATGCTAATTGTGCATTTTCCCCTCTAATGCATCGCCGCTGTTATCGTAGGCTTTTAGTGAAACCCCGGCAAATCAATAAATATAAATTATAAATGCAAAGATGTAGTACTTTGAACATAAAGAGTCTAATTAATTGCACTTGATTAATTTATATAGTTTAATTATCGCCGGTGGATGCAGATGGCGTCAAATATCTCGGACAATCTGCTTATTGGCATATCGGTCATAAAAATCTGCAGACGGCGGCACGCTGGGCTAGCGCACGTTTTCGCTCGGATATTTGCAGATTAAATTAATAAATTAAAAAAATGTAAAAAATGATCCGTAAATTATTTAAAAGGGTACGAATTGCCAAACTGTTGCAGGACTGTCGTGAGCTTTCATCTGTTGGCGTTATGGTGATTAGTGGGTTCATTTTATCAGGAGCTGAGCAAAAACTAAAGTTTTAAGTTAATGGTAGATACGTGCTTTCCCCCGCCACCCCCCCCCCCCCCCCCCCCCGCCTCTCTAAAAGCAGCATAAAAGGGTAATTTCGGTGTATGAGTGTGTGTGTGGCTGCTAATACTTTAATGTTTACGATTTAATACGTCATGTACATGACCATTGTATTTTTTTTCTCTCTCTAATGGAAATAACGGTGTTTTAGTGCAGTTAGCCTTTTGTCAGTTAACAAGCAGAAAACTTTAGGCTAAGGGTTCTAAAACTTTTCCGTACTGTGACCACTTAATGGGGGAGAATTCTTTCAGAGGACCTTCTCATAATTTTTACACAAATTAAACATAACTACCACATGTAAGTTGCCTGTTTTGACATAAAAAGTCTTTGTTACAGTAACAAATTCATATTTTTTAGAGAAATAAAGTTGGAATGTTATTGAATAATTCTGGGAATTTTTAAAGTTGGAAACGTTCCATGGCAAATAATGGAAATAAACAGGAATAAATTAGGAATTTAAAAAAGTGAAGGTTGGCTCTTCGTAGGGAGCTTAAATATACAGTAGTTTGGAAAATATACATTTTTTGACTAAAACAACCAAATTTCATGCAAGTACATTAGTACCTTGATTTATGAGTGCTCCAACTTACCAGTTAGCTTGTTTTTTGAGTTACAAGATGGAGCAATTAAGGAACTGTAATGCCCTCACATGTGGGCAAGGATCTATTTTGCATGGATGTTTGCTAATGACTTTTTAAAAATATATTCATACTTTCTTACTTACTACCTTCTCATTAAATTACCCTCAATTCCCAGTTAATACATTCTCAAATTTTGAATTTTTCCAAAATTGCTTGTGTATCCCCTCACTTATACTCTCGTCCTGTAGACTTTTATAATTTACATAATTAATGCCACCATACTTCAGTTGTACAGCCGGGTTCACGACCCTTGTCCTGCATGCTTCTTTTCCTCTCCTTGTCCTGGTCTATCTTGTCCTGTCCTTTCCTCACAGGGTGTAGCACTACAGCCCCATGCAACACTCATATTTAATGTTTCATTGTTGTAGACAATGTAACGATTTACTTCTCTCATCCTGTTTACAATTAGTGCTGTGTCTTTTGTCTTTTTTTCTCTCTCCCTTCGAGAAACTTTGTTCTGTTCGACTGATCAAGTCTGATTTTCAATAAACCTCAATTATAATACCACAGCGGAAGCTTAAAAACTCCACTGTGACACAGTAAAACTGTTCCGGCATAAAAGGGATACAGATTTTCCATTCTGCTTGACCTAACAGTCGAACAGGACAAAAAAAATAAAATAAAAATACAACCCTAATTTCAATGAAGTTGGGACATTGGATTAAACAAATAAAAACAAGAGTACCATGATTTTCAAATCATGTTCAACCTATATTTAACTGAATACACTACAAAGACAAGATATGTAATGTTCAAACTGATAAACTTGATTGTTTTTAGCAAATAATCATTAACTTAGAATTTTATGGCTGCAACATGTTCCAAAAAAGCTAGGATAGGGTCATGTTTACCACGGTGTTACATCACCTTTTCTTTTAACAACATTCAATAAACGTTTCGGAACTGAGGACACTAATTGTTGAAGCTTTGTAGGTGGAATTATTTCCCATTCTTGCTTAATGTACAGCTTCAGCTGTTCAACAGTCCGGGGTCTCCGTTGTCGTATTTTACGCTTCATAATGCGCCACGCATTTTCAATGGGAGACAGGTCTGGACAGCAGGCAGGCCAGTCTAGTACCCGCACTCTTTCACTACGAAGCCATGTTCTTGTAACACGTGTAGAATGTGATTTGGCATTGTCTTGCTGAAATAAGCAGGGGCTTCCATCAAAAACACGTTGCTTGGATGGCAGCATATGTTTCTCCAAAACCTGTATGTACCTTTCAGCATTAATGGTGCCTTCACAGATGTGTAAATTACCCATGCCATTGGCACTAACACAGCCCCATACCATCACAGATGCTGGCTATTGAACTTTGCATCCATAACAGTCCGGATGGGTATTTTTCTCTTTGGCCCGGAGGACACAACGTCCATAATTTCCTAAAACTATTTGAAATGTGGACTCGTCGGATCACAGAACACTTTTCCACTTTGCATCAGTCCATCTTAGATGAGCTCGGGCCCAGAGAAGCCGGCGGCGTTTCTGGGTGTTGTTGATAAATGGCTTTTGCTTTGCATAGTAGTTTCAAGTTGCACTTACGGATGACGCGCCGAACTGTATTTATTGACATTGGTTTTCTGAAGTGTTCCTGAGCCCATGTGTTGATATCCTTTACACATTGATGTCGGTTTTTGATGCAGTGCCGCCTGAGGGATCGAAGGTCACGGGCATTCAATGTTGGTTTTCGGCCTTGCCGCTTACATGCGGTGATTTCTCCAAATTCTCTGAAACTTTTGAAGGTATTATGGACCTTAGATGATGAAATCCCTAAATTCCTTGCAATTGTATGTTAAGGAACATTGTCCTTAAACTGTTCGACTATTTTCTCACGCACTTGTTCACAAAGAGGTGAACCTCGCCCCATCTTTGCTTGTGAATGACTGAGCAATTCAGGGAAGCTCCTTTTATACCCAATCATGGCACCCACTTGTTCCCAATTAGCCTGTTCACCTGTGGGATGTTCCAAACAGGTGTTTGATGAGCATTCCTCAACTTTCTCAGTCTTTTTTGCCACCTGTCCCAGCTTTTTTGGAGCATGTTGCAGCCATAAAATTCTAAGTTAATGATTATTTGTAAAAACAATAAAGTTGATTAAATATATTGTCTTTGTATTCAATTAAATATAGGTTGAACATGATTTGCAAATCATTATATTCTGTTTTTGGCGGCATGGTGGGCGACTGGTTAGAGCGTCTGCCTCACAGTTCTGAGGACTGGGGTTTAATTCCCGGCCCCGCCTGTGTGAAGTTTGCATGTTCTACCCGTGGGTTTTCTCCGGGCACTCCGGTTTCCCCCCACATCCCAAAAACATGCATGGTAGGTTGATTGACAACTCTAAATTGTGTGTGAATGGTTGTTTGTTTGTATGTGCCTTGCGATTGGCTGGCAACCAGTTTAGGGTGTACCCCGCCTCCTGCCCGATGATAGCTGGGATAGGCTCCAGCACGCCCGCGAACCTAGTGAGGAGAAGCGGCTCAGAAAATGGATGGATATATTCTGTTTTTATTTATGTTTAACACAACGACCCAACTTCATTGGAATTGGGGTTGTATTTTGTATCGTTATTTTTTTTACATTGCCATAATATTATGATATTAAAGTAATAGTTTAACAAGGGAAGGACACTAAGAAAATAATTAAAAAATATACATCTTTATTCTAACAACGTTTTATTCTGGAAAATGTGCCTTTATATGCTGCTCTAAGTGCTAGAGGACTGCATCTTTTTGCACAATTATCCAAAAAACATAATAATAATGTACCGGCATTACCAGATAACTAGCAACCCTTTACTGCTCAGTGACTGTTTTTGTCAATGTCTTTATGTGTCTGTTGTCATAGTAGAGCGGCTCCAACTACCGGAGACAAATTCCTTGTGTGTTTTTTGGACATACTTGGCAAATAAAGATGATTCTGATTCTGATTATTTTTTCTTCAGAACAAAAATGGACTTCAATCTTGTAATACTACACCTTTGGTTGAAAAAAAACCTGCCTCACCTTAACCTCATTTTACCTTGATTTTACTTTCATATCAGAAGGATGAATCATTAATTTTTTTGTTTTAGTGATTTATTAAATGTATTACTAAATAAACATAGTAAATGATACAATTTAATAATGTATTGCAAATTATTTTGTGGACCCAAACTACGGCTTGCAGACCCCCAGAGGTTCAAGGTCTCCAGTTGGAGAACTACTGCTTTAGGCCGTTTAACGAGGAAGGGAAAGATAATTGTAAAAAGTACTTGTAGTATAATGTCTGTGTCTTCCAAATAACTTCTCCGTGTCTCGGGGGTGTACATCTTGACACTGTTAATGAGGGTGTTTAAATAGAACAACAGGGGACTTGGCCGTATCATTACCAGACGGACGTTACAGAGGTACAGTAAATACAGCACGATACAAGGCGATGACGTTGGTTATATTTCTACAACTTGGCTATTTTAGTCCATGCTAATAGAATGAACTAATCGAGTCAAGCAGAAGTACAGAATGAACACAATTTTATAGCTGATCAGCTAGCCTCGACGAAATACTGTAAGCCAATACCTGGCAGCGATTGGCACTTTAGAGCACGTAAATGCCACAAGGCCTGTAAACCACTGTTCGTTTTTGGCCCCAACTTCAAATGCCAATAGTGCACTCAGTTTATCCTGATAGGACATTTAGGTGGTCAGAGCAGAAACCAAAGATGCAAGCAGCAATGAAAAGGCCCTCACGGTCCCTGTTCATGGTGATATCGAGTTTGTCAATGTACGAGCTTTGGAATTCTGCCTCAATGGCTGCTTCAAAGCCGTAGTGTGGACTTCCCATTTCATTTTGGGCATGGGTCTTTCAGACTTTTTCATGCGACCTGGTACGATAGACATTTCCACACAAGTTAATGACAATCGCTCAAACTTGTGTCAGAAACTAGTGAAGTTGGTGTGGTGTGGTGTGGTGAAACTGGTGTTTAGGGGCCACATTTTTTGTTTACTTTCCAGGTGCTTAGAACCCCTTCTTTCATGTTGAATCCTCAAAATGCTAACATTTGTATGCCATGCTCCATACACATTGGATGGCTAGGCACATTTTTTTCCCAATTTAGTGTCGCCCAATTTTCTGAGATACCTGCTTCTAATCGGGACTTATTTGGGCGAATTCCCTAGTAGGAGTCTGTCAAAGTATTCATCCCAAAAAATGGCTGCTTCAAACCAAAACGGACAACCTTTTGTCCAACTTTTGGCAGTGGTCCTTAAGACATTTTTGTCCACCCAGTTTCATGTCAATTGTGGAAACTGGTGATGGGGATTTTTTTTTTTTCCTAATTTTGCGAGGGGCACTGTGAGAGTAAGATTTGGGTGGGGTGGGTGGAAAGGGGGGGTGGGAGAGGGTTCATGCTCAGGACCCCGAAAACATAAATTTTAAAGACAAAGTCACGGTTTACCATTTAGTTTTCCTTTACTGGTTTTCTGGACCCATTGTCAAAGAAGTCTTTCTTTGTGTTTTATGGGCTTTTGCTAATTTAATTGTACAGCTATTTAAATAAATCCAATGCAAGTGCAGCAAATCATCAACAAACGCCCACACAACAACAGCGAGGGAATTCACAGACGCAGACACAGTTCCTCAAAGTGCATCTCAACTTTATCTCTGCTGTCGGCAGAGGCGAGCACTTTTAATCATGCCGATATGATTGAGTCACTTTTAAACAATAATGATCGCGGCGGGGGCGTCGTTTGGGAGGAGGTGATCAATCAGAGGCTCATTGAGCTTTAATTCATGTAGATGCACACCTAATACTCATTACAAAGATGCAATTTCCAGCCAGTCAACATAGATTAATGGGCCCGAACGTCTCCGCACCGGTCGCTTCGCCCAGTGCCGCGTATCGCGCAGGATAGATGGCAGACGTGACTGGTTATAACGCCGCTTGTTTATTTCACGTTTATGACAAACAACCATCAAAATGGCACCAGCCCAATGCTGTTGTGTTAAAAAGTTATAATAGATCAGGAGGCGAATGTCTCAGATTGCTTGGCCAAGCAAGATTGATGCAAAGTATGCGTGAATTTTCAAAGTAGTTCCGGTTGAAATACAGTCAGTCCCTTGATAATGAAACCTAATAATGTTGTTTCGAAAGTAAACATTTTGTTAAAAAAAACCACTATTTTTGAAAAGGGTGCATGAATTTTTTTTAAGAGAGCCCTTTGTCCCTTGCGAGCAAAATCTATTAATATGAAGTAAATTATAGACACTATATCTTTGATATCGTGTGAATTCAAGCGAGTGCACTGATTTTGCTGAAACACCATTCCCTTGTTAAATAAACCAAATAGTATAGAAAATAAACTAACGAAATGTAGTCACTATTTCTTTAATAATCTCAATGTGTGAATTCTCAATTTGCTGTCATTTTGCTGAGACATCAGTCGCTTCGTAGCTAGTGAAACCTAATTAGAAGTAGCATAAAAAACACACAACTACTAAAACAAATAATAACAAAATATTTTTGCAAAGTGGATGCATTTTCATGTTAGTCATTTTACTTAAACACCAGCCACTTGCTTGTCCCTTGATTGTGGACAAATATTTCGAACAGCAGACCTGACAATGAATCTTTTTGGCAGCTTTATTTATTTTATTTTTATTTTTTATTTTATTTTTTTTAAATACAATTTTATATGCAATTTATCTCCACAACAATTTTCATGCTAAACCACTTTTGTCCCTTTCCAGAGTTATGAAATTTCCCACTTCCAAAGCTTTTATGAATCCAGTGTTACTACAACAACTACAGCTATGATATCAAACAAGTGCTATAGGGAACTGAACAAATGGGATCGCAGTATCCGCGTTCTTTGTAAAGAATGCTTATGTTCTGTTAAGTATAATGTCATAACACTAAGATGAATATAAATAGGAATCAGGATCACACCATCATTTAATTATGTTATCTATGTCACACTTTCTTTGGTATAATCAGATTAAAAGATATAATAAAATATTTGTTATTCAAAGGCATCTTTCTGTGCACGCAAGGACACCATACAAAACATAAACACCACAACAATGACAAAATTAGAAAAAGGGAAAAAACATACAGCTAAAAAAAAAAAAAAAAAAAACTGAATTCGTAAGAGAAGTTACCACATAGCAATGTCCCAATTACAGTAATCTGTATCGTCTTCTATTTATTGTAAGTATGTTCATTTGTGCCAATAGACAATCTGTGGAAATGTCAAATTATTTCAAAAACAAGGATTAATATTGAGTGATTTAAAAAATGAGCAAATAGGACCAACAACAACTACATTACATGTCCCCCCAACCCCAGTTATAAGGCCGGCGAGCCCGCTCGGCTCCACCTGGGCATCACGGCCATCCATTCCGCATTAACTGGGCTTGGTGTGGCCGGAATCCCCTCCTCACGGCAGCCGCGAAGACAAGCGCGTTTAGCATGACAATTATGATAATTGCTGAGGGTGGGATGTGGTGGTTTGAGGGGGATAGGCAAATCTGATTAAGGGCCCTTCTGCATGATCAAATATTAATCTGATGCGTATTCATTCTGACCCGGCTGGGAACATAAGAAGCTCTTATGGACTTATGCATTAACAGATTTGCACGGGCTGAACTCATAGCAACTAATAACAGTGGACATGTCACTGTCTCAGCCCTGGAGAGAGCATGCTGCCGTTGCTCCTGGGCAGTTACCATCAAGCTCAATCAAGAAATGAAAATAGCTAATAGAATAGAGCTTCTTTCAGTGATTTACTGCTTTAAAATACAGTGAAACCCCATTTTTCACAGGCGATACTTTCAAGACCCAAATCCAAATTATTATACAAATGATATTTTTCTCTCATTTTCCCAAATAGTTGATACATATATATTCAAGTCATCCACTGTCAGAATATAATTCAAATGTTTTTGAACTAACCTCTTAATGATAACAGTATTTTTTCTGAAAAATAAAAAACACCAAGGGACTGTTCTAAATTATTCCGCACAACAGAGTTTCAAGACATTCGACAGGTTTTAAAGAAGTGAAGTTATTTGATTGAATTTGCAGCATTAGGAGGTCATATTTACAAAAATCAAAAGCTATTTCAATCAAAAACATCATAAACAATCCAAGTTAACTGTTGACATAGGAGCCCTTATTTGATAGCAGCTTCACAATTCTTACATCCATGAGACTGAAGAAAAACCAGCTCAAAGCATGATAGTGCTGCCACCATGCTTTACTGTAGGTACTTTCTTTCCTATTCTTTCAGGTGATGAGCAGTGTTGTGTTTAGGCCAAACATATCTTTTGGAATTATGGCCAAAAATGTCAACCCTGGATTCAGCGGACCCTAACACATTTGCCCACAAGTGTTTGGAAGATTTTGTTATGGTCCGACTTTGGCAACTTTCTCAAAAAAAAATTTAAAATAAAATAAAATGTTGTCCAATTTTATATAGTCTTTGATATACCAATGTTCAAATAAATAAATACTTTTCTCGTAACATACTTTTACTCGTAATGTTAAAATGTTATTCTTGCAATGACACACATTTTTAAACTTTCAACTTTTAAAAATGGATCCTTGTAACACTACCAAGTTTACTCAAAATATTACAATTATTCTTAAATTCTTTGTTACTTTGCATACTTTATTACCTCAACAATTTGCACCATTTACACGACCTTTTGGCTTTAGATCCAATTTTTCTGTCTATGCATCCTATTTGTTTGTTATGTGAAATAAAAATGTAAAAGAGGTATTGAGTAAACAATAGAACAGAAGATGAAGGAAAGAAATGTAAAATAGATAAGTGAGTTACGTTCTCCGTAATTGGCTCAGTAGCTACGTAATTGGCTCAGTAGCGTCCGCTGGCTTTGAAGTCTTACGATGCAGACAGCGACAGACGTTTAAAGACGATTAGAATGATATTAATGCAACACAAATAACAACAGAAAAACATCTTGTAAGAATCATTGGATTATGAATGTGGATTACATCTCTCTCCACCCACGTTGCCGGGAGACTGCAGGGATGGATGAGGAGGGAGGAGGGTTTAAATCCAGATGACCTAATCTTCTTTACAAAGCATATTTAACTCACTATGATTTATAAACACGATCAGGCTTATTGCAAGGTCAAATCTTAATTCAAAACATATTGTTTGCTTGGTTAGGCATTTACGTGCAACATATGTCCCCTCCTTCCACCCTGTTGCTCCTGAAAGGAAGATGTGAAATTGATTGATTGAATTTGATGTGAAATAAAAAATAAGTCAAGAGTTATATTTACTGTACGTACAGTTAGTTGAAGTAAAAAGTAAAATTACAATGTTTGCCCCTCACAATACTCCAATTAGTCCTGTTACGACACTGGATTTTTATGGAACTATACGACAAACGTGAAAGCATAATGGCATTAGACATCTGCGATTTACACAGTTTGAAAGCATGCGCGCCTCAATTTATTCCATTTATTTCTACCCCTTGGTTCTCAAAATGTATTCTGTATTGTTTGTTTCACACAGTAATCCAGTGACAGCGCGTGCATTTAATTTAGCGCATTGCCCAGCGAAACATGCGTCTAAGGTTGTTAGTGAGAATGAACCTTCTCGACTAATATGAGATTAACCCAGAAGCTTTTCGCTGGAATAAAACAACACACACACTCACGCACACACACACTCTCTCTCTCTCTCTCTCTCTCTCTCTCTCTAGGCTTGCTCGATGAAAAAAAAAAAAAAAACAGAAATCTCACATGGTCAAATACACAAACTGTGAAATTATACTCTGGTAATTATGTTTTACCAGAGTATAAACTAATTATGTTTTAAACTACAACGTGAACTAATTCTAAATTGTATCCACAGTCAAAAGTGTCAAAGTATTTTGAATCTGTAACAACGTTTGCAGTTTTTATATATTAAAAACTTTTGAAATCTAACCCATGACCATAACCATTTTTTGTTATGAGTGGTTATTTTATGGATGTTAAGTATGTGGATGAAGACTATGGACAACAAATAAATAAATAAATAAATAAATAAATAACTTTTAGATTGGGAGAGGGCGCAACCTATGACCCATGAGACCGTTTAATCAGCCATGCAATTCTAGAAACAAATAAAATGCAAAAAAGAACCATGTGCATAATTAAATAACAAAAATAAGTTTATAAAAAGGCTATATGAAAACATTTTACACAAAAAATGTTCATGTTGATGATAGCTATTAATATATATTTTTGAATCATATTTTTATTTTTCAAACTAAGCATTGCCTTGGACTTTTTGACCAAAATTAAATAATATTACAGTAAAAGATCAAATATAAGCTCAAGCAGGACTGTTCAGTTATTTCTGGGGAAAAAAATATCTTGAATTTGCAGAAAAATGAATTTTAAAAATGTCTTAATATTTGGGGAATTTGGTTATCCAGAAAACAGCAAAAGTATTTTTTTCTCTCATAAAATAAAGAAAAGAAAGGTTAAGAATATTGAAATCAGTAAGTTGGAGCTACCTTACATGCATTTGGTTTGCTAGTGAGAATATAGATTTATAATGGGGAAAAGAAAGTTTGTCCAAAAATATAAATTGCAGGAAAATAATCTCTTGCATATCATCTATGTCCAATCTATCTCTATTTTTAAGCAGAAAAGAAAAACAAGAATTTACTTTTCTTTGCTTTTCTGAAAGATAAAGGCAGTGGATTGAATCTAAATTGTCCTCAGTTGACGCTTATAAATATACGATGTAATAAACAATATGTGAAGGAATATATTAAATGGACTGCGCACTTCCAGACTTGTGTTTCATTCTTGCTAACACACTGTTCCACACACACACATACGTCCCTGAACACGCAACACAATTGGATTACAGCACCTACACAGCCCTAATTCAGACTTCTTTCCCAAAGATTTAATAATACCCGAGTGGAATTTGATATATGACTCAATGGAAATGGAAGCCACATGACATGTTGCTTGTGATTGCCCTGTTGAAAGGCTCATGAACTCCTTGTCGTGCATATTAATGCCCGTGTAACCTTTGGAGCTTTATTTCTTTATTTTTATTTATTTGTTTGTTTTAAAAATAAATTTGAAAAAAAAAAATTATTCTTCATGTTCTGGATTTAAAAAAAAATAAAAAATTCATAATGTATTTTGTTTAGTTTTTCCCTGATTTATTTATTTTTGTTTATCTGCATTATACAGATCCGTTACCACATGAAGGCGTGTCATGAAGAAGAAAAAAATACCAAGTCATGACTTTACTTGGAAAACAATTGGAATTTACAATCATATCATAATATTTTTTTTAAAAGTCTCTAATTACGAGAATAACGAAGCAATAGTTGTATTACTCTTTTATTGTCACATATCTAAAATAGTTTCAACCTATTTATAAACCCTCTATATTAGTATTGTAAAGTGGTACTTTTAAGTTTTAAGTTATGTTAGGGAAATATTTTCATAAAAATAAAGACTTTTAAAGCAATTTAGGTGAAAGTAAAACTATTTCTGGAAAGAAGTCAAATGTATTTTTTTTATTATATTAATATGCAGGAACAAAGTTATAATTTTGCTAATTTAAAAAAGTAATTTTACAACCAAGTCATGAAAGGATTAGAATAAAGTTGCAATTTTAAGAACAAAATTAAGTTCACAATGAAGTAATACAAAACGTTTTTTATTTAAATGTCAGAATAATCTGAGAAAAAAATAATTTAATGTAAAAAGATTGAATATTAAGAGAAACAAATATTTAAAACAAAAACAAAATATTTAAAAATAATACTGCAAGAACAGTCATAATTTTGCTAATTAATCAATATCACAATAAAGTCATAAATGTATTAGAATAAAGTTGCAATAGCATTAAAAATAAAATAAATGTATTCATTTTTGATATGTTATATATGATTAGAATAAATTCTTTTAAAAGAATAAAGTTATAAGGGAAAAATAGCCATTTCATGAGAATAAAGTTGTATTCGAAGTAAAACATTCCAATTAAATGTCACATTAGTTTCCCAAAATAAAGTCATAATTTTACAAGGCAAATTTGAATATTAAAAAAAAAAAATTGCATCTTGTACAAAATATATAAATGTGACACTGACTTTTCACCAAAAAGTTTGACTTTATTGTCATAGCAATGTATTTTTCAACATTTACTCAGATTTGTTTTTGTTTTTAAGACCACATATTCTTTCACATACCATTGTACAGGGCTCCCACTGATTCCGAATGATGTTGTGTTGTATTATACCAAACATAATAAGCTGTAATATTAATCATAATCAGACCTAAGAACCTTTTCACAGTGACAGTATTGTCATGCGTGGAATTTGTGTCACTGTTCAAAATGGAGGTAAGTTTCCACCATTGGCAGTGTATTTCTTCCATTTGGTCCATGTACAGGTGCACACAGGCCGCCGTGGGGTATCAGGTATCACCCCCACCACACACATACACTCATTCACATATATAGACCATCCCCATTGTCATGGTGAACAAGGGGTGTGCCTCGCTGCACTTTCTCATTCCATTTCCTTTGGTGGAGGGCCGACTACCTACCACCCACTGTAAACGTCATCATCCCTTTAACATTCCTCCTCTTCCTCGACGACTTACCCCATCTCAAACTCACCCCACTTTTATGCCTCTAATGGTGAGTAAACAAAATGGGAATGTTACCCCAACAAGTCACAGGTGTCCCCCCAAATGAACTGGAATATCAGCACAATACTATGAGCTCGTCACACTTGCGTTCCTTGTCTTTAAGCCCAAGTACTTACATCTGTAACTGCCTCCCACCATTCCAAAAATCCCAGATCCAGAGTAGCATCCTCTCAGTGACTGAAACCTTCAAGCCAGAGAGAGAGAGAGAGAGAGAGAGAGAGAGAGAGAGAGAGAGAGAGAGAGAGAGCGGGGGGGGGTTCAGCAAGCAGCAGGGAAGGTATCACCCAACACTATCCCTTTTTCCCCCCACAAAGGAAAACCAGGAAATCTCCACTTATTTCAACAAATATTTGCTTCAACGCAGGAACTAAGCCCCAGTGTGCCCCCACCCCCCTTTCCGGAATTACAGAAGCGTTTGCAGCTCTGTGAAGAGATTGCAGCACCATCTGCTGTCTAGAGAAGACAGTCAAGGAAGGATTTCCAAGAATACAGTCAATTTGCGGAGGGAAATGGACTGAGCCTTGCTACGAAAAACACACACAAAAAATGTGCGTAATTGACACCCCCCAAAAAATGTTTGTATTTATCTACTTTAACAGTTTAAACTGGAAATATATGACAAACTATGATCCCAAAACACTTTAAAATAATTGTAGACTAATTTTACAACATTACCCTTAAAAATAAGCATCTTCAGATTATATATATTTTTAAAAATGTATCAGAAGTGCACACGTACATGCTCATGCATCGAAGACGCTGCGCAACAACACAGACTAAACTTAGCTCCTCCCCGACAAACAAAGCTTGTCTCTCCATCGAGATGCATCACTTCACCACACTTCCTTGTGATCAATTCCTATTTGGACATGAAATTGGTGCCACCTTGTTGGGTATTAGCACGTTCCAAGCAAAACACAAAATGTGAATAGGTAAATTTTTCAGATGATAATGGAGGATACAATTCTCCAAAACGTTTACAGTATATAGGTGAATTTGCAAATAGGCAGGGTATGTATTAGTTTAAACCAGGGGTGTCAAACATACGGTCCAGCAGGCCAAAACAGGGATGTGAAAAAAGCAAATTGCATGCTTTTCTTAAGAAATCTGAGGTTGCTCTCAATGTTTTGTTAATAAAAACGGGTTGAAATTAGCTTCATATTAGCTTCATTCTTCATCAGTACAATTTGTCACTGTTCAAACGAAAAGGAAACTGTTTTTTCTATTTAACTATAAGTTCATAATAACAACGGCGTCACCGCCCGCTATATAGCGGACTACCTGTCCGACTATTTACTCAGCTGGGCCCCGGGGCCTCTCCTCCTCCTCCTTCTCCAGCGCCGGGCCGAAGAGGGAATGGGGTCGTGAAATATTTCATTTCCCAAGTAAAACATCTCCTCTGGTCATAGTGATGGATGTGCAATCAAGGCCCTAGCACTCATTATTAGCCCCGACTCGGGATCCACCGGAGGAAATGAGGGTGAGGGTGAAACATTTTTTTGTTTATATTTAGCACTCTGACACTTTGTCAAGCAAAGAAGAGGACGCTGTGAACTTTCAAATTGGGATTGCACGGAGACTATAATAGCCAACAAGGGTCTCCAAAACCCAATATAGTCAACACTGACCTGCTGGTCATTTGCTATTAACAAATGGACTTATTTATATTTTTTTCCTATGGAATTTATCCTCAACTATTGTCTGAAAAATGAACCTATTCACGTATTTCTGTGGTCTTTCTGTGACACCCTAAGTTGCCATAAGATCGTGCCAAAGCCTTGACTAATAGGAAAGGAGTAATTGGTGTCAAGGAAGTATGTTGACTTCCTAATGGTTGATAAAAATGTGGCTTGAATTAGACACAACTCGGCTTTATCTGGTGCTTACCAAGCTTAATATGACCTAAAGGCATGTGTCCATAGATATGAATGGGTAGATACAACATGCCGCTTTCCATGTGGGTGGCCGGCAAGAAAACCAAAAGACCAAGTATGCCGGTACACTGTGCTACGTAAATGTCCTTGATTAATGCATTACTGTTACAACTTCTGTATACACAGATTTTGGTGTTTTGTGGGAGTACGCCACAGAAGTTATTAATGCTTTACAGTGAAAAACCACATCTCACACATTGGCGCCTTCCTGGAGAATCTGATCTTTTGCTGTGGCTTCCTTCATCTGCCTTCAAAGACTCCTAATGAGAACCCACAAGAGCGGCAGGGCTCGTTGGGGAACCCTCCCCCCAAAGAGAATTGATATCTGTGGTAGAAAAGGGAGAGGAACAACACGTAAAAGTGGCAACAATTTAGGAAATGTTTCCAAGAAGTGACGACTTCTGTGAAGGTTCATAATGGAGTTCTATTCCTGACTTGGTGCACAAGAGATAATTTATGAGAAACAACGGACAGTATGTAAATAAACTACTAAACAAACCACTGAATCCTGCTGCAGAATCCAATGATCCCAAAAGAATCAGCGCC